>NC_090382.1:64932705-65282288 GCF_036365525.1 Heterodontus francisci
CGTAATTATATTCTGCTGAGTTGCCTTTCTTATTCACATTTTATGTCTACTTTACCCCTTCAAGCTCCCTTTTTGGCCCTTGGCCTAGCCCAAGATGGCCAACAGACCTAAACAGATGTGCTCAACTCTCATTGCTCTCCACCACTCATAGATACTGACCAGGTATCGAGTTTAGGATCGCAAAGGCAATTGACTACACCATCTGTGTGGGTCAGCCCTGCAGCAAGGGCTCATAGACAACCTGTCTAGCCCCCATGTTCCCATGCTGATTGCCTCTCCTTGTGTCCTCCTGATCCTGTGAATTGGGCACATCAAATATATGACCATCACTACCTGGGCAATGACCAAGATATGGGAGATGATCCTGAAGCAGGGGTGTATCTGTATGGGACAGGACCGGTTGTGTCTGTACTGATATTCCCATTGTGTCCTGGTCATATAATATCTCCCTTTTCCCATATAGGCAACGTGGGTTGGTTCCATTATTGCTCATGTAGCTTCCGTTGTACAATTGACCATTCCATTAAATCCACATTCTGCCTCTTCAATCACATATATTGGATGTGGACACACCATGGCAGAGGTTCCTACACTACATTTATCTAAGGTAGTACCTATCATTTCCCCCTCTATCTCTACAGCATATGGCGGTATATTATGATATCTTATGTAATAATCTCCCCTTATAACCCCAATATTTTCTACTTCAAATAACATCTTTCTAGGTGTTGATCCTGGTATAACGAGGATCGCCAAGACTACACCTATCAATAGACTATTATTGACAATACGATTCTCATCAGTTTTATACACACATGTTAAATCTCTAAGCTGGCAACCAGTCAGGTGTTGGTTCTGATGTCGAGACAATTTGGACAAGTGTCTGTTTGATATCCATAGGGGGACTTCACCCTCATGGAGTTGTCTCAGATTTTCCCGTGTCTGCTCAAGCATCCAAGATCCGTAAGTATTGCAGACATCATTCCTAGCTGCGTCCTCTGAAATGTTATGCCCTTCAACTGTGTTTCTGAGCTTTAATTTTACTCCCTCTAATCATTACCAATGTGTTTAATATATGCTGATTATTGTAAAGTCATTTTCTCTATGAAGTGTGTGCCAATGCCTTGATAATGTAAAATGTTGTCTCACTCTACTGGCCACATTAACCAATTCATGCCACGCTGTTTGTCAAGTAGGTAAACATGTTTGAGACCCGTTCTTCAATGCATTTCACCATGCATTTTGCATGTTAGTTGCTCTACATGTAACAAATCACATCTGCACACTTACACCGGTATCCAATATCATTCCATACATTCTCAACTCTCAGGTGACCTTATCAAAAGATCAAAATGTCGGGGGATGCTGGTGGTGTCTATCTGAGATCTTTGCTTACCTCTCCCTGCATGGTCCCGATGTATTGGGTAGTGGCCAGACTTTCAAATGTAGCTCTCTTAAAAATTCATATTTCCAAGAGAAAACTATCAAAGTACCAGTCTGATCTACACTTTCCTGACTTTCACTGGAAAGTTCTCGGCTTCATGGAAATTCTACACTATATTAATTTAACCGTTTGAATTCTAATTTCACCATTGTTTATCCCCAGAATTCCTTTATTAGCTCTTGCATCAGCCAGATATAATTGGCAATTCCCATTCAGTATAATTCTATTTCATTTTGAGCCCTGGAGAACCTTTACAGTCCTAAATTCAAAATTCTTTAAAACTGAAATCAAACATTTCCATTTGATTCCAGGCACTACCATATTTTGTTTGTTTTTTTTCTCTATCTTAGATGACATTTTAATTTCTTAAAAGTAACTGGAATTTCGACATCTCAAATTATTCCAAATTCAAATAACAGTGTTGCTGGAGTGACAGGTTTTATTAATGTTCCATTTAATATCTCCCCAAAAGAAACTTTTTTATTCTTAGGAACCAGCTAGACTTTTTTTTAGTTTTCTAAAAATTTGATTATCCCCTTAAATGTCAAGTTTTTTTTAATTCATTCATGGGATGTGGGCATCGCTGGGCAGGCCAGCATTTATTGCCCATCCCTAATTGCTCTTGAGAAGGTGGCAGTGAGCTGCCAACTGAGTGGCTTGCTCGGCCATTTCAGAGGGCATGTAAGAGTCAACCACATTGCCCTTTGAGTGCTTTAAATAACCACTCATATCAATTTAATTTTGTTTATCGATTCCAATTTCTTATGCCCAGACTTGGTGGTATTGCATGGCTTTTTTACATTAAAGACAGAAGTGCTTGCAACTATTTCTCCTTCTTGATCACTTTGTCTCATAGATAACACATGCTGTGACATTTGTTGTCTGCAGTTATGTTCTTAAATTCTTAAAGCTGCTGGATCTCTTGCTGTGGCATTAGTTCTCACATGGCCTTGGAACCTAGCGTCACCTGCTTAAGAAAACACAAAGAATCCATTGTGGCTCTGCCCCAAAGCCCAGTGGGTTAATTTTAAATGCAAAAGTTGTGTGGTGGATTAAATAGAAAAACAACAGCTGCAGCGGGATTAATTTCTTTGCTTGTCTCCAAGGGGATGGAGCAAAACATTCTCAGCTGCGTCACTTTACGTAACTTTTTTTTCCCATCGAAAAGAACTAAACTCCATTATAAACTTTTTTGTTTCCATTCTTTTGGTACCTTTAGGGTTTTAAAACAACAAAATCATTAGTAACATTATCAACTTCAAAGGAAACCATCTCCATTAGAGAAGACAGCATTTTAGATTAAACTCCAATTGTTTCCAATCTTTTAGCATCATTTGTGAGAGGTTTCTAATCCAAGGATTTTTTTTTTGATACAACCAGATGATTCCAAATTCCAGTTCATGGCAATAAACATTTGAAATTCAAAACTGCCAATGTTATATGAGCGAGATATCCGGAATTAAAGCCTCCCTCAAAACTTGACATAATTTACTTGGAATTCATGTGGCTACAAATGAAATTCCAGTTTCCTCAACCTAATAGGTTCGTTAAACTTAATAGTATAAACTTAATCAGACTTATACTTATTAACTACACACAGAACAGAATAGCACGTGCTTTTTTAAAGAGAAGGTAAATTACGTCAATTTTTTCTTGTTCTTCAGGCTGTAATGACTAATAAAACCAAAAACTAAAGAAAAAGTTAGTTAACATTCTTACAACAAAAGATTTAACACCAGCTTCTTACACAAACTTTAATCTTTCCCATATCTCTTTTGCTTATCATTCTCTCTCTGAAAACAATTCAGACATTTGCTACTTAAAAACAGTCAGTAAGACATGTCTTCAATTTAAACTTCACAATAAAGCAATAGCAGATTAAAAAATAGTGTTTTAAACTTCAAATTTGATTTCTGCCAGGCATCTTCAGACATTCAAGGCTGAAGCTTATTTATTTTAAGATACAGCACTGAAACAGGCCCTTCGGCCCACCAAGTCTGTGCCGACCAACAACCACCCATTTATACTAACCCTACAGTAATCCCATATTCCCTACCACCTACCTACACTAGGGGCAATTTACCTATCACCTGCAAGTCTTTGGCTGTGGGAGGAAACCGGAGCACCCAGCAAAAACCCACGCGGTCACAGGGAGAACTTGCAAACTCCACACAGGCAGTACCCAGAATCGAACCCGGGTCCCTGGAGCTGTGAGGCTGCGGTGCTAACCACTGCGCCACTTTATCTCTTACAAAATTGTTTATTGCCTTTTCAAGTTGCAAAACAAACTTTTAAAATAAAAATAAAAACTTTAATTTAAAATATTATTCAATTTCATATCCCATTCCTGGGTGCACAATCTTAAATTGAAATGAAGACACTCAACAAACACTTCCCCACTCATTCAATTACAAAAAACTCAGAAAAATTCATTTCAAAGTACCAGAAATCTGTTAAATTCCTTGTCCCGATCCCAAGGAACACACGCAGGTTTAACCAGTACACAACCAAAACATGACTCAAGGTTCCCACAAAAATATTAAAGCCAGACAACAAAGAATTAACGACTGTCAGCTCCACAGCACACATTCATGCAGACTCGAACAAAGACACAGTAACTAGTTTTTACTCACTTGAAATTTCACTAAAAACACAGTCTTTTATGTTGCTCTGCCATAAACTTAGTCATGGAGCCCTCCGGCCCCCAGTCAAAGTCCATTATGTTACTCAACTTCTTCTCTGACATTTTGCTAGCCTTCTGACGCCAACCAGCACGGTCTCCTATCCCCTTCGTCTCTTCCGAGCAGCACGGCTTCATGTCCCGTATACCTTATGGTGAGTGGTTCTGACCTCTGCGCGGCTTCGGCTTCATTATCCCGCCAGCGCGGTTCCACCTCCTTACCCAACGTCTCCTGTCCTGAGTCCTCCTTTAGTTTCTTTGGGTACTTGACTGGACCTTCACTCAGGTAGGCTTACTGCCCTGACTGTGGGTGGTAAGTAAATATACTCACCCACTAGCAGCGCCACTCTGATGGTCCAGTGCAATTATCCTGCTGACTACGCCGAACTGTTGTGGGACAACTCAATCACCACATGAGATTCAAGTACAGGTTTTGATCATTTATTCAAGCGTACGCAGGGAGAGGCCATCTCGGGCAGTCCAAGATAGTACTCTGATTTCACACACAAAGATACAAACTTATATACTGTTCTTGTCATGCAGTATGGTCAAACAATGGATAATTGATCCTACACTGTTATGAATACACAGTTCTAGTCTGATCAGTGCTCACAACAGATGTCTCCAGTCTTGGTCCTTTATCTCTATGTTTCACACTAGCCAAACATTCCACATAATAAAAACAAGAAATGCTGGAAATACTCAGCAGGTGTGACAGCATCTGTGGAGAGAGAAGCAGAGTTAATGTTTCAGGTCAGTGACCCTTCTTCAGAACTGGCAAATATTAGAAATGTGAAAGGTTATAAGCAAGTAAAGCGGGGGTGGGACCAGAGATAACAAAAGAGAAGGTGTAGACAGGTCAAGGTCACAGAATAGCTGACCAGAAGGTCATGGAACAAAGGCAAACAGTGTGTTAATGGTGTGTTGAAAGACAAAGCATTCGTACAGATAGGGTGTTAACAGACTGAAAATTGAACAGCCACAAGTACAAACATGAAAAAAAAACCATGGCTAAGCAAATGGAACAAACTAAGATAAAATAAAATAAAGTAAACACAAAAAAAAGAAAAAATAACTAAAAATAAAAGTAAAATGGGGGGCCTGTCATGCTCTAAAATTATCGAACTCAATGTTCAGTCTGGCAGGCTGAAGTGTGCCTAATCGGTAAATGAGATGCTGTTCCTCGAGCTTGCGTTGATGTTCACTGGAACACTGCAGCAATCCCAGGACAGAGATGTGAGCATGAGAGCAGGGGCAGTGTTGAAATGGCAAGCTACCAAAAGCTTGGGGTCATGCTTGTGGACTGAGCAGAGGTGTTATGCAAAGCGGTCAGCCAGTCTGCGTTTGGTCTGCACAATGTAGAGGAGATCACATTGTGAGCAGCGAATACAGTATACGACATTGAAAGAAGTACAAGTAAATCGCTGCTTCACCTGAAAGGAGTGCTTGGGGCCTGGGATAGTGAGGAGAGAGGAGGTAAATGGGCAGGTATTACACCTCCTGCGATTGCAGGAGATGGGGACGAGGTGGTGGGGGTAATGGAGGAGTGGACCAGGGTGTTGCGCAGGGAACGATGCGTTCGGAATGCTGACAGGGGAAGGGAGGGAAAGATCCATTTGGTAGTGGCATCATGCTGGAGGTGGCAGAAATGGCGGAGGATGATCCTTTGGATATGAAGGCTGATGGGGTGGAAAGTGAGGACAAGTGGAACCTTGTCGCGGTTCTGGGAGGGAGGGGAAGGGGTGAGGGTAGAGGTGCGGGAAATGGGCCGGACACAGTTGAGGGCCCTGTCAACCACAGTGGGGGGAATCCTCGGTTGAGGAAAAAGGAAGACATATCAGAAGCACTGTCATGGAAGGTAGCATCATCAGAGCAGATGCGTTGTAGACGGAGAAACTGGGAGAATGGAATGGAGTCCTTACAGGAGGCAGGGTGTGAAGAAGTGTAGTCGAGGTAGCTGTGGGAGTCGGTGGGCTTATAATGGATATTAGTAGACAGCCTATCCCCAGAGATGGAGACAGAAAAGTCGAGGAAGGGAAGGGAAATGTCGGAGATGGACCATGTAAAGGTGAGAGAAGGGTGGAAATTAGAAGCAAAGTTGATAAAGTTTTCCAGTTTGGGGCGGGAGCAGGAAACGGCACCGACTCCCACAGCTACCTTGACTACGGTTTGCTGATTGTGCAGCCTGGACCGATCCCAGCTTCAACCTTCACTCCCTAATCTTGCCCTTTGCCCTAGCAGCTTGTCTGTTTCTTTTCTCATCCTAACTTAATTATATTCTACTCAGTTGCCTTTCTAATTCACATTTTGGGCTGAATTTTACCTGCCCCTTGATGCTGCAACGTCAAGAAGGGCCCACCGCATGTTACTGGCGGAGGGGGGAACCTCATTGCGGCCTCCCCACCGCCTGGCGGTCTGCCTTTCATCTCCATATGCAGATCTGCACTAAATACATGCAAAATAACTTACCTACCCTCCCACGCCGATTTTATGGCCTGCGTTAGGCCTTCGCGCGCCTTCGGAACTCTGTTTTGAGTTCCGAGGTGAGAACCTGGTGGGGAGGGGGGAGGAATAAAAACTACAGGGTGGGAGGGGTGGGGAAGTGGTGAAAACAAATGTAATTGGTTGTGTGAATGGTGGGAAGGGGTTAGAGGCCAAATGTTAGAAGGTTGGGGGGGAATGTTCAGGTATTTGAGAAATCAATGGGGGGCTGGAGAAGGGCCACCATTACTTACCTTTCTGTTTAATACAAATAACTTATGTTTTCACTTTAATAAGTGAAATTAATTGTACAGGCTTAAGGCCCTTTTAAAAATGGCGCCGCTCCTGCGCGGTGATGCCGTATGCCGTTGCCGGGGACGCGGATTCCGCCTCTACACGTCATTGGGGATGGGCGCTTCACCCCCACTATTAGGTGATCCCCGACGTAAAATATCGCCACACAGCACGGCGCCCAAGTAAAATTCAGTCCTTTATGTCTACTTAACCCTTCACCAACACACAATAATTCTTGCTTTCTTGCTTCTGTAGTTAAATTGAGGCTAATGCTTAATGTATTTTTCTGTTAATTTTTATTCTCTTTTATCAAAATTTGAGCAGAACATTTTTATGAACAGCAAATGTTTTGTTGTCTAATAAATATGTGTCTGAAGGCCTATTCTATGATAGTTGAGATTTTGCTAGTAGATAAACCACCAGTAGTGTGTCACATTTTTATTAACAGGGAGATTTTTAACTTCAAGCTGTTAGAACAGCGCTAGGAAATTCTGTGCTCCTGAGGCCAGCTATTTTTTAACAATCTCAGCGCACAAAATGAGACATTGAAAAATTCAATAATGCAGTAATAATGCCACTGTTCTGCTAAAATACAATGTTTACCATTTCAAATTATCTAATACTTTCAAAGTTCTGGCCTGATCCATGTTGATCAATATAATTTTTGGCCTAAAAAACAGAAAATGCTGGAAATACTCAGCAGGCCAGGCAGCATCTGATGAAAGGCCATCAACCTGAAATGTTAATTCTGTTTCTCTCTCCAAAGATGCTTCCTGACTTGCTCAGTATTTCCACCACTTTCTGTTTTTATTTCAGATTTCCAGCATCTGCAGTATTTTACTTTTGTATTATAATTTTTGTCCTGATTATTTCAATGATCATCATGTTGCCTGTGTTATCCTTTTCTGTAGTTGAGCAGTTTTAATTTGTCATTGCCTTGAATAGTTCCAAAGCCGCTGATACAGTCTGGTATTGTGCATTTCTAAGAAAAGTTATCATATGATCTCCTTCCAATGCTGTGTTTGGGGCGAGATAGTTTGCTTTCAAATTCAAATCCCAAGGCTTTTTATACATATATAAAAGAGCAAGAGGGTAACCAGGGAAAGGGTTGGCCCACTCAAGGACAGAGATGGGAATCTATGTGTGGAGCCAGAGGAAATGGGCGAGGTACTAAATGAGTACTTTGCATCAGTATTCACCAAAGAGAAGGACTTGGTGGATGATGAGCCTAGGGAAGGGAGTGCAGATAGTCTCAGTCATTTCATTATCAATAAGGAGGAGGTGTTGGGTGTCTTGCAAAGCATTAAGGTAGATAAGTCCCCAGGGCCTGATGGGATCTATCCCAGAATACTGAGGGAGGCAAGGGAAGAAATTGCTGGGGCCTTGACAGAAATCTTTGCATCCTCATTGGCTACAGGTGAGGTCCCAGAGGACGGGAGAATAGCCAATGTTGTTCCTTTGTTTAAGAAGGGTGGCAAGGATAATCCAGGAAATTATAGGCCGGTGAGCCTTACGTCAGTGGCAGGGAAACTATTAGAGAGGATTATTCGGGACAGGATTTACTCCCATTTGGAAACAAACAAACTTATTAGCGAGAGACAGCATGGTTTTGTGAAGGGGAGGTCATGTCTTACTAATTTGATTGAGTTTTTTGAGGAAGTGATGAAGATGATTGATGAAGGAAGGGCAGTGGATGTTATCTATATGGACTTTAGTAAAGCCTTTGACAAGGTCCCGCACGGCAGACTGGTACAAAAGGTGAAGTCACACGGGATCAGAGGTGAGCTGGCAAGATGGATACAGAACTGGCGCTGTCATAGAAGACAGAGGGTATCAGTGGATGGATGTTTTTCTGAATGGAGGGATGTGACTAGTGGTGTTCCGCAGGGATCAGTGCTGGGACCTTTGCTGTTTGTAGTATATATAAATGATTTGGAGGAAAATGTAGCTGGTCTGATTAGTAAGTTTGCGGATGACACAAAGGTTGGTGGAGTTGCGGATAATGATGAGGATTGTCAGAGGATACAGCAGGATGTAGATCGGTTGGAGACTTGGGCGCAAAAATGGCAGATGGAGTTTAATCCAGACAAATGTGAGGTAATGCATTTTGGAAGGTCTAATGCAGGTGGGAGGTATACAGTAAATGGCAGAACCCTTAGGAGTATTGACAGGCAGAGAGATCTGGACGTACAGGTCCACAGGTCACTGAAAGTGGCAACGCAGGTGGATAAGGTAGTCAAGAAGGCATACGGCATGCTTGCCTTCATCGGTCGAGACATAGAGTATAAAAATTGGCAAGTCATGTTGCAGTTGTACAGAACCTTAGTTAGGCCACACTTGGAATATTGCGTGCAATTCTGGTCGCCACACTACCAGAAGGACGTGGAGGCTTTGGAGAGGGTACAGAGGAGGTTTACCAGGATGTTGCCTGGTCTGGAGGGCATTAGCTATGAGGAGAGGTTGGAAAAACTCGGATTGTTTTCACTGGAACGACGGAGGTGGAGGGACGACATGATAGAGGTTTACAAAGTTATGAGTGGCATGGACAGAGTGGATAGTCAGAAGCTTTTTCCCAGGGTGGAAGAGTCAGTTACTAGGGGACATAGGTTTAAGGTGCGAGGGGCAAAGTTTAGAGGGGATGTGCGAGGCAAGTTTTTTACACAGAGGGTGGTGAGTGCCTGGAACTTACTGCCAGGGGAGGTGGTAGAAGCAGATACGATAGTGACATTTAAGAGACATCTTGACAAATACATGAATAGGAAGGGAATAGAGGGATATGGACCCCGGAAGTGCAGAAGGTGTTAGTTTAGGCCGGCATCAAGATCGGCGCAGGCTTGGAGGGCCGAATGGCCTGTTCCTGTGCTGTACTGTTCTTTGTTCTTTGCTCATTCTCTTGACTCCTTCAATACGTGCGTTCTCCATCTCCTACTCTTCATTCAGCTCAATCATGGATGTAGTCATCTAACCATATCCATTGTGTTACTAATCATTCCTGTCTGCACGCAGCTTCTTTCAAACTGCGTAGTCAGAGTTTATGTAAGCTGCATTTCTTTCACAAGTTAATGGCTTAATCATTACATCATGATCTTTTCATTTCCTTTGTAATGTTGAAAATCTTCTTTCTTTCAGTTCTTCAAACAGCTTTCTATGCTTCTCACAAGTCTAACCAACTACTGCTGCCTCTTAGCTTTGTTGACTTGGTGCTTAGTCCTTAATTTCTTGACATTCTTGGCCTCAGTAGTTTCTACTTTAAAATGGAACTCTCACATCTTCTCCATTGCTAAAGCTGCCTCCTAGGAGCCTGATTTCCAATTTTTTTTCCCCTCAACAATTGTTAACTGTATATAAATTTAAAATCATTTCAAGACTCGAGTACAACTTCCACCAGGAGAAAGCTCTTCTAATGTTGCGTTATACTCCTGAACAGGATACAAGAAATAGCTCTTTGTCGAATAAGTGATAACTCAATCACCTCAAATCTCCAGTCTCCTCTCCTCCATTGCTGTCTTTATTGTCTCTCTTATTTGAACTAGGAACATACGAGTTAAGAGTAGGAGCACGCCACTTGGCCCCCCGAGCCTGCTCTGCCATTCAACAAGATCATGGCTGATCTGATTGTCACCTCAACTCCACATTCCTGCCTATCCCAGATAACCTTTCAACCTCTTCCTTATCAAGAATCTATCTACCTCTGCCTTAAATGGGCGACCTTTATTTGTAAACAGTGACCCCTAGTTCTAGATTCTGCCACAAGAGGAAACCTCCTTTCCACATCCACCTGTCAAGACCCCTCAGGATCTTGTATGTTTCAATCAAATCACCTCTTACTCTTCTAAACTCTAGCTGATACAAGCCTAGCCTGTGCAACCTTTCCTCATAAGACAACCAGTCCATTCTCGGTATGATAAAAGAAAAATACTGCGGACGCCGGAAATCTGAAATTAAAATCACAAAGTGCTGGAAATACTCAGCAGGTCTGGCAGCATCTGTGGAGAGAGAAGAAGAGTTAACATTTCAGGTCAGTGACCTTTCATCAGAACCTTTCATCCCTCACACGATTTTGTGTTCAAACTAAGACTAATCACGCAGCCGTACTCAAATTAATTGGGTTTGAACTTGTTGAAAATCTGTGGCATACTGGATTATCATGATGAAGAAATTTCTGTGTGTGAGTGACTTAGGCCATTCCGTATTCCGCACCATAATTTGCTGGAATTGTGGTGCTTTTCCACAGGAGTCCTCACCAAAAGTGTTGAACCGCTAATTATCATAGCTCTGCCCCTCTTTAAAATCAACTGCAAGATCAGATTTGCTGAATTAACAACTCTGTGATCACCACAGCCACTTAGACCATTCTAGAATGGTGCTTCAGGACTCAGGATCAGTAAACCACTTAGCAGGTGGCCTGAGAGTAACTTCTTTACTGACTTATTGCAATAACTTAATTGAAATCTTAAACCTCAGTTAAATAATGTTTTGACAGCTAGGAGTTTTTTGATTTTCTATCAATTAATATTTTTATGCTGATCTATCTCATGGTTGTGTGTATGAATTGCAACCGGTAATGAAATATGGCTAGTAATTGCACACAGTTCAGGAGACAAACCTATGCATATGCGTCTCTTTTTATCATCGATTTATATACTTATATTGTTTCACTACAAACCCATCAATCAAATTAAAGTTGATCTGGACATTCTGTTTGTGACCCATCCTCATGTTATCAGATTAGAGCTATTGCTCCTTAACACATCTCTGTTAAATAACCTGTTCTGTGTCAGACCCAGTACCTTGGATGTATGTCAGACATTGGGCGAGCCACACCCAAGCCACTGCTATTCTCACTGTGGCACATTCTAATTATTTTTCTCGCAAATTGTGGTGTGAATTTGTCACTGGAGGATCAGAGTCTAACTTATAGGCCTGAATTTTGCTGTACTAATGTTGAGGCTGTCAGCACTCATAATTATTATTGGGTAAAACTGACAGCAGATTTTGGAGTCCCTATATGCACAGTAAAGTACTGGAATCCGGAAGATGCTGCTAATGATGCCCTGCTCCTTCACAGATTGCTCTGTTGCATTCTTTGCTGATGGAATCTGCACAGAGATCATTGTCATGGTGTGATCTTAGGCTAATTACTCAGTATTATTGCACTAAAAACTGATGAAAAGCTTAAGCATTGTTCAGTTGGAAGTAACCGAGTTTTTATTGGTGTAGTAAGTCATAATTACAACTACACAACCTCTCTGACCTTGAAAAATAAGTGTGGACTCTCATTTCTTCAGAAGAAAATTAATATTGCAGTTATTTTATATATATATATATATATATGTAGTTTTTGTATTTTGCTTTATGTCCTTCACTTAATCACATGTGTACATCCCAATCTTTATTTCACTTCCTGTACAATGATTTAAATGTAATTTATATATCCTTTTTTTTTACTTCCTGTTTTGCTGTCTATAAGGATTCTTCAATCTGATTAGTTTGTTAAAAAGCTTCCCTGCTGCGTGCCCTGCTCACAGACACTGCAGAAGGAACCAAATTCAAACAAATGCTGGAAAACTGGAAATCTGCGCAGACAGACCTGCTTAATGTCTGGGCAGCTATGATGTGAATGGCAAATGTTGTTTCTTTGCTGCTTCCAGAAAAATCTGGACCTATCTGTCACCATTATCACTACTGCAGCGAATTCTGGGTCATTGTCTTCATTACCTCCTTCAGACTTTCCTTTCTCCTACAGTAACATTTCTCCACCTGTTCATTATATATTCTTAATAGTTATTCATGGTGGAAAATCTAGCTGCTGTTTTTTAAAGCAAAGCCTGATATCATATAATTGTTGCTTCCTAATCAATCTTACCCCTTCAGTTTGGTTTTACAATAAAAAAGAGTTTAAATTTTAAACGAAATGTTAAAACATTGCTGATATGCGTGAGATTTTCTGCTATTCTTCCATATTCTCTTTTGTAGTTACTTTTTTTTTACTGTTTTCGGTGGTTTTCTCCTCAATATTTAAAGTCCTTTATATTTTCTAGCATTTAATTTTTTTCTACCTTCACCATCCTGCCTTTTGGGATTAAACTGGAGCCCAAAAAATGGGTAAAATGAGTTTGAAAGCCTAGCTTGCACATTTTTTTTAGCCTGTCAGGGAACTGAATGCTGTGGTACTGGTTATCTGTGCAGTGATCAGGTCAAGCTATGATGTAATTTTCAGGTTGATATTTGGTTCCCTGAACCCTTGACAGAATATAGGGAGTA
Source organism: Heterodontus francisci (assembly GCF_036365525.1). NCBI lineage: Eukaryota > Metazoa > Chordata > Chondrichthyes > Heterodontiformes > Heterodontidae > Heterodontus > Heterodontus francisci. Next base: position 64,945,869 of record NC_090382.1, read on the forward strand.
TTGTTTACTAGAGTTACCTTGCTCGTGGCACTTGAAACAGTTTAAATAGCTTATTCACCCACAGCATTTGTAAATGTATGGTTACTTTAAAGTCTTGTTTGCAATATAAACAGGGATATTATTTAATAATGGGAACTATCTCAATTACAGGACAAATTCAGTTTCAAGTGTTTGTGGCATAAGGCTAAACTTATGTCAAGCAAACCTTGTGTATGTTGTAATTTTCTTTTGCCTACCTGATGAACTCTAACTATGATCACCTTATCAAGCAGGTGTAGACTGAAAGCCAAATACTTTCTCACAAGGAGGATCAGTAGCGAGTCTCATACATCATTCGTGTTGCATTCCTAGTAAATTGCAAGCCTGGTAAATTGAATTGTGATGTTGGCGAGGAAGAAGCAAATAACCTGCCAAAAGGAGAGAGCATTTTAAACGAAAGATAAATGCTTTGTCCTTTACCTATCTTCAATAAACACTCAAATTAACCTCCGCAAAATTTTATTAATCTTGAGTTGTTTTAGCCTGGAGAAGGTTTACTTATCAGTTAATCTTGATCAATGATCTGTGTTTGTATTTTGCAGTTCCCTTACTGTGATGGTTCTCACAAGAAGCACAATGCGGAAACCAAAGATAACGTTGGACCTTTGATCATAACAAAAATTGCTTGAGTCAAGGAATACTGTGGAATCTTTTCTATCCTACACATGTACAGTGTAATTACTAATATTTTTTCAAAAAGTTGCATTGATATAGTACCTTTTATGTCAAAATATTCAAGAAGATGACTCACCCTCACCATCTTTTTCAAAGCTCACATCTGAAGAATGAATTAAAAAATGGTAACACAGTTTACAGAATGAATTACTTCTGAAGTATGGTGATCATTATGCAGGAAAATGTGTCATGAATGTAACACTTAAATTCACTTGCAAACTCCTAATTATACTGTTACTTTTTTCATTTGTGTTCAAGATGAGGTTCCACGAATAATGTAATAGTGTAACAATAAATGCATTTATGTAGCCTGTGTACAAAAATATTGAAGTTGATAGTTCACAGTTTTTTAAGGTGATCTGATGTTCATATGCTGTGGTATCTGCAAAGTATAATATATTGGGTTCTTATCTGGAGAAGTGTAAGTTGCTGAAATTTTAGGGTTACTCCAGATTTAGTAGCTTTGTCAATTTTTGTTTGAATTTTTTTTTAAATCAGATTTTTCTTCCAAGTAGTATACTATTTTTGATCAGAATAGTTACCTGTAACTATTTTGAAGTTGGGGGACAGATACTGACAGTGTTTACATGGTGAATCCAGTTAAGCTTCTGGCCAGTGGTGATCTCCAAAATGTTGATGTCTGGGCACTTGGTGATGATGGGGTCATTGATGGTCAGAGCGAGCTGGTTGGGCCTTTTCTTGTTGGACGTGGACTTTACTTAGCACTTATGTGGCGTGATTGTTAGCTGCTGCTTGTCAGAGTAAGCTTGGGTATTGTGCAAATCTGTCATGGGCTGTTTTTTTGGAGGAGTTATGAATGGCATCAATGACTGGAATCGTCAGCAAAAAACTATGACAGTGGAAGGTCATTGATAAAGCAGCTGAAGATGGTTGTGTTGAGGGCATTTCCCCAAGGAACTCCTAAAATGATGTCTTGAGGCTGTGATGAGCAGCCTTCGACAACAGCTTCCTTTGTGCCAGGTATGACACCAGCCACTGGAAAATTTTCCCACAGATCCCTATTGACCTCACTTTTACCAGGGCTGCTTGGTGCCATATTTGGTTGAATCTTGCCTGAATATCAAGGGCAGTCACCTGTCCTCTGGCATTCAGCTCTTGTGTCATGTCTAGCTGTGAAAAGGTCTGGAGCCTAGTGGTTCTAGTGCAATCTAAACTGAGCTTGGAAATCAGATTGTTAGTGAAGTATCTGTTGCTTGCTAGTACAGTTGATAACTCCTTGTATCACTAAGCTGATATTGAGAGGTGGCTGATTGGATTGGTGCTAGGCCAGATAAGATTTATGCTGATTTTTTTTTTCTGAATAGGACATGTCTGGACAGTCTTCCATATTGGACATACACCTGAAGTGCTGTAACCTGCAAGGCTATGAACCTGGAAGGTGGGATTAGATTGGGCGGCTAGCTTTTGCAGCTGGCACAGACATGACGGGCTGAATGGCCTACTGTGCTGTAATTTTTCTATGGTTCTATGGTCTGATAGATGTTCGTGCCTCAACTATACTGGAACAGCTTGGCGAAGGGAGTGGTGCACACATAATGCTAGGGCTCACAGCCTTTGCTGTGTCTAGTGCACTCAACTGCTTTTTAATGGAATGAACAGAACACTAGCACCTATGATGGTGGGATCTTGGGAGAAGGCTGAGTATCATCATCCACTTGGCTCTTTTGACTGACGATACCTATGACCAGCCCTGGTTCTTGCATATGTGATGGGCTTCACCACAGTTAAGGATGGAATGTTCATGGATCTTTCTCCTCCCGTTAGTTCCCTGGTTGTCCAACACCATTGTCAATTTGATGTGGCAGGACTATAGAGATTTGCTGTGATATGTTAACTGAAGACTTCACTTCCATATAGCTTCCTTGTGTTGATGTGTTAATTTTACTTAGTTGTGACTTCATTCCAAGCTACACCTGGCGCTGTACTTAGCATGCTCTTTACAGTTCCCATTAAATAGATTGATCTCCCAGTTTGATGAAGATGTAGGAGTGACCGTAAGGTCAGGCCATAAGGTTACACATTGTGGTGGTATACAATTCTGCTGCTGTTGCTGGTAGCTTAGAGCACCTCATGGATACCCAGTTTTGGATTGCTGGATCTGTCCTTAATCTGCCCCCTTGGCACAGCAGCAGATTGAGGATATCCTCACTATGAAGATGAAGCTTTGAGTTTATAAGGACTGTACATTGGTCACTTCTACCAGAACAGTCATGGACATAAGTGAGTACAACAGATAGGTTGTTGGGGATGAAATTAGTTTACTCCCTTGAATTGGTTCCCTCATCACGTGATACGGGCCCGGTTGGTAGGTGCTGATTATGAGGGTTTCTTGACTTGGCTTGATCTGAAGCCATGAGATTGCATGAGGCCCAAGTTGCAGACTCCCCAGGCCTATTTCCATCCAACCCATATTAGTTTCACCTATCTTTAGTAGGACTATCCAGCTAATGGGACCAGCTATAAGAAAGACTGGGGCTCGAGGCCTACACACCTACCTTGGACCGGAGCGGTGGCGGTAGGCGGACCTGGGAGGAGGCGGATCCAGAGCGGGACCTTTATAAGAAAGAGCAGGCCACAAGACCTACACCTACCTTGAACTGGAGCGATGGCGGCAGTCAGCGGGCTCTATCTATGCTGGCGCATGCTGAGTTTCAAAGGAGGAAACAAAGACTTACAGAGACATCATGGGAAATCTGTAAGCTGATTGGTTGGGTAAGTAACAGCTGTTAGTGCCTGTAAATAGCTTACAAAAATCAAGGGAGAGAAAGTTCTTTTTTTTAAAAAAAACTCAAAACCTACCTTATAAGTGTGTTTTTTTTAAATTAGTGTAATTTATGAATAATTACGAGTAATTACAAATTTTTTTAAATAGAGTAAGTAGTATTTTTTAGCGAATCAAGGTCCCTGGTGTAAATAATCTCAAATTTTTGAGTAATTTAAGGGAGTAAATTAAGGGTGTCATGACGGTCAGCTCGGCAGCGTGGAGTGCTCCTCCTGTGCAATGCGGGACGTCAGGGACACTTCCAGTATCCAGAGAGAACTCGTATGCAGGAAGTGTCTCCAGCTGCAGCTACTCGAAATCCACGTTTCGGATCTGGCGCAGCAGCTGGGGATGCTGGGGAGCATCCACGAGGCTGAGATCATTGTGGATAGGGAGGTGGTCACACCACAAGTAAAGACTGCTCAGGCAGAAATGGAATGGGCAGAGTAGAAAAACTAGGTTGGTAGTGCAGGAGTCCCCTGGGTCCATCTCCTTCTCTAACAGATTTTCTGCTTTGGTTACTGTTGGGGGAGGTAGCTTCTCAGGGGAATACAGCAAGAGCCAAGTCTGTGGCACCACAGGTGGCTCAGCTGCACAGGAGGGGAAGAAAAAGAGTGGGAGCGCTATAGTGGTAGGGGATTCTATTGTAAGGGGTACAGATAGGCGTTTCTGTGGCTGCAAACATGATTTCAGGATGATATGTTGCCTCCCTGGTGCTTGGGTCAAGGATGTCACGGAGCAGCTACAGGACATTCTGAAGGGGGAGCGTGAACAGTCAGAGGTCATGGTTCACATTGATACCAATGACATAGGTAGAAAGAGGGATGAGGTACTGCAACAAGAATTTAGGGAGCTAGGTAGCAGATTAAAAAAGCAGGACCTCAAAGGTCGTAATCTCTGGATTACTCCCGGTGCCACGTGCTAGTGAGTATAGGAACAAGAGGATGGAGCAGATGAATGCGTGGTGGAAGACATGGTGCAGAAGGGAGGGCTTTAGTTTCCTGGATCACTGAGTCTGTTTCTGGCACAAGTGGGACCTGTACAAGTTGGACGGGTTGCACCTGAACTGGAACGGGACTAACATCCTTGCTGGGAGGTTTGCTAGTGCTGTTGGGGGGGGGGGGTTTAAATTAATTTGGCAGGGGGATGGGATACAGAGTGGAGGTACAGTAGGGGATGATGCACAGTCAAATATAGAAGAGAAATTAAGTCAGTCTGGAAGACAGAGCAAATATAGACCTGTTAAGGCATAAACGAATAATGCAAGGCTGGATTGCATCTATTTTAACGAAAGGAGTCTTACAAGTAAGACAGATGAATTGAGGGCATTGATTAACACATGGGAGTATGATATTATGGCTATCACAGAGACATGGTTGAGGGAAGGGCAGGACTGGCAGCTCAATATTCCAGGATATAGGATCTTCAGGTGTGACAGGGGCGAGTGTAAAAGAGGAGGTGGCATTGCACTGTTGATCAAGGAGTCTATTACTGCAGTAAGGAGGGATGATATCTTAGAAGGTTCCTCAAATGAGATCATATGGGTAGAACTTAGAAACAAAAAGGGGGGCAATCACTTGGCTAGGAGTGTACTACAGGCCTCCAAACAGTCAGGGAGAGGTAGAGAAGCCGATATGTAGGCAAATCTCAGAGAGGTGTAAACATTTTTTTTTTTTTAATTCATTCATGGGCTGTGGGCGTTGCAGGCCAGGCCAGCATTTATTTCCCATCCCTAATTGCCCTTGAACTGAGTGGCTTGCTAGGCCATTTCAAGGGCATGTAAGAGTCAACCACATTACTGTGGATCTGGAGTCACATGTAGGCCAGACCAGGTAAGGACAGCAGATTTCCTTCCCTAAAGGACATTAGTGAACTAGATGGGTTTTTACAACAATCGACAATGGTTTCATGGCCATCATTAGACTAGCTTTAAATTCCAGATTTCTTAATTGAATTAAAATTCCATCTTCTGCTGTGGTGGGATTTGAACCCATGTCCCCAGAGCAATACCCTGGGTCTCTGGGTTACTAGTCCACTGACAATACCAGTACGCCACCGCCTCCCCTGTAAAATAATAGGGTAATAATAGTAGGGATTTCAACTTCCCCAATATTAACTGGGATAGTCTTAGTGCAAAAGGCTTAAAGGGGGCGGAATTCTTAAAGTGCATACAGGAGAGCTTTTTGAGCCAGCACGTAGAGAATCCTACAAGAGAAGGGGTGGTACTGGACCAAATCCTAGGGAATGAAGCCAGACAAGTGGTAGAAGTGTCATTGGGGGAGCATTTCAGGGATAATGACCAGAACTCTAAGATTTAAGCTTGTTATGGAAAAGGACAAAGATGGACCGGAAATAAAGGTACTGAATTGGGGAAGGCCGATTTCAATATGATAAAACAGGATCTGGACAAAGTGGACTGGGAGCAGCTATTTGTAGGAAAGTCTACATCAGACCAGTGGGAGTCATTCAAAAAGGAAATAGTGAGAGTTCAGGGCTAACATGTTCCCATAAAGATGAAGGGTAGGATCAACAAGTCCAAGGAACCCTGGATGTCAAGGGATATAGAGGATTGGATAAGGAAGAAAAGGAGGCTTATGACAGATTCAGAGTGCTGAAAACAGCAGAGACCTAGAGGAGTATAGAAAGTGTAGGGTGGTACTTAAAAATGTAATTAGGAGAGCAAAGAGGGGGCATGAAAAAGCACTGGCGGGCAAGATAGAGGAAAATCCCAAACGTTTTATAAGTATATTAAGAGCAAGAGGATAACCAGGGAAAGAGTAGGGCCCATTAGGGGCCAAAGTGGCAATCTGTGTGTGGAGCAGGAGGACGTAAGTGAGGTTTTAAATTAAGATTACTTTTCATCTGTGTTCACTGTGGAGAAGGTGAATTGTAGGTGTAGAGATCAGGGAGGGGGATTGTGATATACTCGAACAAATGAAAGGGAGGCGGTATTAGTGGTTTTAGCAGCTTCGAATTCGATAAATCTCCAGGCCCAGGTGAGATGTATCCCAGGCTGTTATGTGAGGCAAGGGAGGAGATAGCAGGGGCTCTGACACAAATTTTCAAATCCTCTATGGCCGTAGGAGAGGCCCCAGAGGACTGGAGGACAGCGAATGTGGTACCATTGTTCAAGAAGGGTAGCGGGGATAAACCAGGTAATTACAAGCCGGTGAGTCTAACATCAGTGGTAGGGAAACTATTGGAAATAATTCTGAGGGACAGGATTAATCTCCACTTGGAGAGGCAGGGATTAATCAATGATAGTCAGCATGGCTTTGTCAGGGGGAGATCATGTCTAACAAACTTGATTGAATTTTTCGAGGAGTGACTAGATGTGTAGATGAGGGTAAAGCAGTTGATGCAGTCTACATGGACTTCAGTAAGGCTTTTGATAAGGTCCCGCATGGGAGATTGGTTAAAAAGGTAAGAACCCATGGGATCCAGGGCAAGTTGGCAAATTGGATCCAGAATTGGCTTAGTGGCAGGCGGCAGAGGGTGATGATTGAGGGTTGTTTTTGCAGTTGGAAGCCTGTGACCGGTGGTGTACTGCAGGGATCGGTGCTGAGACCCTTGCTGTTGGTAGTGCACGTTAATGATTTAGACGTGCATATAGGAGGTACGATCAGTAAGTTCGCAGATGACACAAAAATTTGCGGTGTTGTAAATAGTGAGGAGGAAAGCCTTAGATTACAGGACGATATCGATGGGCTGGTAAGATGGGCGGAGCAGTGGCAAATGGAATTTAATCCTAAGAAGTGTGAGGTGATGCATTTTGGGAGGACTAACAATGCAAGTGAATATACAATGGGTGGTAGGACCCTAGGAAATACAGAGGGTCAGAGGGACCTTGGTGTACTTGTTCATAGATCACTGAAGGCAGCAGCACAGGTAGATAAGGTGGTTAGGAAGGTATACGGGATACTTGCCTTTATTAGCCGAGGCATAGAATATAAGAGCAGGGAGGCTATGATGGAGCTGTATAAAATGCTAGTTAGGCCACGGCTGGAGTACTGTGTACAATTCTGGTCACCACACTATAGAAAGGATATGATTGCATTGGAGAGGGTGCAGAGGAGATTCACCAGGATGTTGCCTGGGCTGGAGCATTTCAGCTATGAAGGGAGACTGGATAGGTTAGGGTTGTTTTCCTTAGAGTAGAGAAGGCTGAGGGAGGACCTGATTGAGGTATACAAAATTATGAGGGGCATTGATAGGATAGATAGGAAGAAACTTTTTCCCTTAGCGGATGGGCCAATAACCAGGGGGCATAGATTTAAGGTAAGGGGCAGAAGGCTTAGAGGGGATTTGAGGAAAAAATTTTTCACCCAGAGGTTGGTTGGAATCTGGAACACACTGCCTGAAGGGGTGGTAGAGGCAGGAACCCTCACACCATTTAAGAAGTATTTAGATGAGCACTTGAAACGCCGTAGCATACAAGGCTACGGGCCAAGTGCTGGAAAATGGAATTGGAGTCGATAGGTGCTTGATGACCGCACTGGCATGATGGGCCAAAGGGCCTGTTTCTGTGCAGTATAACTCTATGACTCTGAGGACATACTCAAAGACAGTGATGAAAACAGTAAGGGAAGTTAAGAATGATTTGATCTCTGGCATCAATGCTTAGTGTAAGTGATGTGATTTCAGATAGAAAATATATTGATCAACAGCCTGACACCACCCAGATAAGTAAATCCATACATGGACTCAGAGAGTTAATTCTTCTGTATTTTTAGCAAAGCTAGACCAGGACAGACATTAGAGTGTACATGTTCACTGGACTATCATGCTGATGATTCAGGTACTTTATAGCTACAAATACGTTTTATTTGCAATTACATCTTCTTCTTTGGCCTCCTTGTCTCGAGAGACAATGGGTAAGCATCTGGAGGTGGTCAGTGGTTTGTGAAGCAGCGCCTGGAGTGGCTATAAAGGCCAATTCTAGAGTGACAGACTCTTCCACAGGTGCGGCAGATAAAATTGGTTGTCGGGGCTGTTACACAGTTGGCTCTCCCCTTGTGGAGGAGATTATATTTTTAATGTATAAATAGTCCTTTGCCTGTTTTTAAATAATTGTTTACCAATACTTATGCAACATTGATGGGCTGAATTTTCTTTTCTCATTCTATATTCTTATGTGGGTCTATACAGTCCACCATTCCACTTCTGGAAGTCTATGCAGGCAACTTGTTCTCTGAGTTTTGCCAGTGCAGTACCAATAATTTGAATTTATTGTTCTTACCCTCTCTTTGGGTGATGGTTTGCAGCATTTCAGTGGCTCTTCCACTGAAATTAAGGCAGATGAGCAGGCGAACCTCCATGGAAACTCAGCCCCCTTTTTTAGTCACACTTCTTCTTCCTAGATTGAACCTGTGCAATGCTTACACATTGTACCCAGCCACCAGGAAATGCATGATATGCATCAAATTGGGCATTTTTAAAATGGACTTTTCGTACATGCAGATATCTAAATTTTTTAGCGGATAAATTGTTATGAGCGCTAGAACCATTGCAGTTCAAATGATCAGAATATTGCATGCTATACACTGGTAAAGCTCTTATCTTTTTTCTTTTTGATTAAAAAAAATAAATAATTGCTATAATTCAAGCTATCTTCTAATATTTTGTATTCGTGCATATCGAATAAAGTGGCCTCCATTAACAGTGATTGCATTAACATCCTCAAAAAGCAAACATTTACAACACTGTTACTGCCTTAATCTGTTTCTGCCAGCTAATGAATCCCTAGTGATATCTTGGTCAGTTTCCTAGCCACTGCGCCATATTCCTGTCAGTGTGTGAGTTAAACAGCAGCAGTTGGTACTCTTTCAATCAGCAGCACAAGCTGTTATGGCAGATGAAAATCTGTTTTTGAACAATACAGGTATATCTGATCCTTTCCATTAGGGGCATCATTTAGAAACATTGGATTGTCTTTTCTCAGCACCTTTGAATGGATAATTTCACGTTTAAACATCATTTCAACCTTGTTTCATTAGAATCTCCAGACATCTGCAATGCAGTTCTGTAGTTACAAATTGGATTTACTAGTTTGCTTTTGTAATATACAAAGAGCTGAATAACAAAGAATTGCATCATGGATTAAGCAGAAAGAATTACTTAAACATTGTGAATACAGATTTTTTTTTCATTGCATTCTTCTTTATGTGGTATTCCAGATTCTGGAAATCAATAACAACTTACACTTATATAGCACATTTAATATAGTAAAAAGTCACAAGATGCTTAACAAGAGCGATAGCCATAGAGACATATATAGAAATATCTGGACAGATGACCAAATACTTGATAAAAGGGATAAGTTTTAAGGAACTTCTTAAAAGAGGAGGGAGAGGTAGAGAGGCGGGGAGGTTTAAGGAGGAAATTCCAGAGCTTAGGCCCAACGCAGCTGAAAGCACAGCCGCCAATGGTGGAGCGATTAAAATCAGGGATGTGCAAGAGGCCAGAATTGGAAGAGCAGCAAGCTCTCAAAGGCTTGTAGGGCTGCAGGAGACTACAGAAATAGGGAGAGTCAAAGCCATGGAGGAATTTGAAAACAAAGATCAGATGGCCAAACTGGGAGCCAGTGAAGGTCAGCAAGCCCAAGGTTGATGAGTATATGAAATTTGGAGCAAGTTAAGATACAGGCAGCAGAGTTTTGGATGAGCTTTTATTTTCCACAATACCCTTTGATGTGGCACCTTATCAAATGCCTTCAGGAAATCTAAGTACAGTACATCCACCGGTTCCCCTTTATCCACAGCACATGTTACTACTTCAAAGAATTCCAATAAATTGGTTAAACATGATTTCTCTTTCACAAAACCATGTTGACTCTGCCTGATTACCTTGAATTTGTCTTAAGTGCCCTGCTATAACATCTTTAATAGCTTCTAACATTTTACCTATGACAGATGTTAGGCTAACTGGCCTGTAATTTCCTGCTTTCTGTCTCCCTTTTTGAATGAAGGAATTACATTGGCTATTTTCCAATCTAATGGAACCTTCCCCGAATCTAGGGAATTTTGGAAAATTAAAATCAACACATCAACTATCTCACTCGCCACTTCTAAGACCCTAGGATGAAGTCCATCAGGACCCAGGGACTTGTCAGCCCACAGCTCCAACAATTTGCTCAGTACCACTTCCCTGATGATAATTTTCTTGAGTTCCTCCTTCCCTTCCATTTCCTGATTTACAGCTATTTAAACAAGGCAAATGTTTAAACATAAGCAATAAAACATTACAGACTGTTCTTAATGTAGCTGACATGCTTTCTCCTTTTTTGTTTCTCATCAATTTCTCTATGATATGAGTACTTTTTAAACTGATAATATTGATTTAATACACTCCTTGGCAGCCCCGATCCTTCAACTCTCGGATTTCTCTTTGGTCAGAGGTGAAATCAAGGCATTCGCAGCTCATTCGGATAATTTCTTTGAGATTTTGAACTTTTCTTCTAATATTGTCTCCAGATACGTATGAGGGCCTTTACTACCATCCCGATCCCTAAATTACAGCTGACTTCATAGAGGATGTACAATATATGTCATTGCAGCTGCCATGTTACTCAGGAAGATTGCTGGATCAAACTAGAATAATTGTATTGTCATGGTCCTGTAGGTTTTTTTTTCGGGAATATGCGGTTTGCCTTTAAGGCTTGCAAAGGATCATTATTGCTTTAAGAACCAGCAAGCTTCAGGAGTTATAAGAAGGTGCATTTTCGTTGCCTTAGAAACAGCCATTTGGAGACTGCGATTCAAAGGGTGCATTCTCATTATCATTGATGCAGCTACTGGGAGTTAGTATTAGGCGATACATTTGTTACAATTCAATTTTGAACTGGCTTTTTAGTTGAAGACAGTTTGTTCCAATAGAACACAGACACCGACACAGACAGCTGGTGTTAGCACCTGAAAAAAAGAGCACTCAACCATTTAAACTGAAGGAAGAGAAATTTAGTCAGTTTAATTATTATCTCTCAAAAATTCTAAAAAAGCCAAGCCAAAACAGAGATCTCTGGTAATTTTAAATTGAAGAAAGGGAAGTTAGACTGACAATGTTTTATCCCTCAAAAACTCTAAAGTCAGCTTGATTCTATTGAAAGTGTTTGCAAGTCGTTAATTGTTGAAATTCGCCGGTGAAGGAAAGCATCACCTACTGCTGAAGTTAGACTATGGACTGTTCTACTGTGGAAGAACTTTTTTTCCTGCATCGGACGACTGAGGACTTCAAGCAACATTGGACTATAAATTTGCAAGGACTGTAATTTTTTCTATTTTAAATGTTGTTCATATCTTCATAGTGTTTAAGAATTTCGTTCTTCTAATTAAAGGGTTAATTTGTTGATTTAAAGACACCTGCTTTGGTTAGCCTCATTCGGGGGTGAATAGATGGTACAATTTGGCTGGGTCTTTCTTTCATTTGGAAAGTTTTAAATGATATGTTAGGCAATCTGTGGAGCGACGGGAATTAACAGTGCGTTTCTCCCACCACAATCAGAATCGTATATTTTGATTGGGGGCTTTGACTGGAGCGGTCTGTCATAACAGTATTAATAATTACATTTAAGCATGAATATTTGTGACTTTAAAAGATAAAAAAATTCTGTTTAGTTTTGTTTTCTTTGTGATGCCACTAGAACTGTAGTATATTCCTTTCAAACATGAATAACTCTATTCTGGCACAGTTTCAACTTTGAACTATAAGTTACAGTTCACTTATTGCAAAAAATAGGACATGGGACCTGGGTGATTCAATGGCTGAAACATTAGCCTTTCATCATGTTAACTGGTTGAAATTCATCCCATACTGATGTAAGGACAGAGTTCCAATTTTACAATTATTAGCAGGATGAAGTTTAGCTTTCATCATAACCTTTATTTTTGCTCTGAATTCTCTTCATGCTCTTGCCCCACCCTACATTAGTGATTCTTCTACCTATACAGTTTGTTCCTTTGACACCAGGCTATCCCTTGTTCCCTACTCCCTCTGCTCCATCCTTCATTGCCATCCTTTCAGACACAAATTCCTGCTCTCTGAAACTCCGACCTTAGATCCCTCTGCCTTGCTATTTCAAAGACTTATGCTTGAAATCCTTCTCTTCCATCAAACTCCAGCTCCAATGTGCAACCTCCTCTATATCGTATTAGTACTGTTATTAAACGTCCAGTTTCTTTCCCTTTTTACTGTGAAAGGCTTTGAGTCCTTGCATATGTGAGGAATGGCAAATAAATGTAAGCTGAACCTTTTGTTTGTTATATGATAAATTTTACTTTTAGTAAATTTTTGCAGAACAGATGAGGAACTATTATGGTCTCAGTCAATTCTTTGCTGGAATAAGTTTAGAAATAACTTTTTTGCTTGAGTAAAAGTAGAAAGCAAACTGAAATTAGGAGAACAGTATTGTGTAATATAGCTGGTATAACAAAATTGAAAATTACCACAGCAACTTAAACAATCAACCAATAAGGAAGACGAAAGTTTAATATAGATAACAGAGTGAATCTACAAGGCTGATATAAGAAAATTAGCTTATGATGTGATGGCCTGCGATCTCTCTTGTTCAAAACCATATATAAATCTATAACCTAGAAATTTGGGCATGCCCATTGTTGGGTGTATGGTGGGGGACGGTGTGAGAGCTAGGGTTATTGTTTGGCATTTGAATGGTGAAGCTCGAGGCAACTCTGGTATTGAGCTTCAGGCCTCATTATAATGGAACAAAATATATTTTACTGACTATTCCTGAAAGAAATAGTGAGCATTACAATTGGTTAGACATTCTGAACAAATCAAAATTGTTCAATAGCTCATAGAGATTTTGAAATAGATCTATCAATGTCACAGAATTACAGAATTGTGACAGCGCAGCAGGAGGCCATTTGGCCCATTGTGTCTGCACCAGCTCTCCGAATGAGCTATTCACCTAATGCCATTCATCAGCCTTCTCCTTGTAAACCTGCACATTCTTCCTTTTCAGGTAACAATCTAATTCCCATTTGAATGCCTCAATTGAGCCTGCCTCCACTGTCAGGCAGTGCTTTCCAGGTCCTAACCATTCACTGCTTGAAGAAGTTATTCCTCATTTTGCTTTTGCTTCTTTTGCCACTCATTTTAAATCTGTGCCCTCTCATTCTCGATCCTTTCATGAGTGGGAACAGTTTTTCTCTATCCACTCCATCCAGACCCCTCATGATTTTTAATACCTCTATTAAATCTCCTGTCAATTTTCTCTTCTCCAATCTGACTTTATACCTGACGTTCCTCATCCCTGGAACCATTCTCATGAATCTTCTCTCTACTCTCTCCAATGCTTTCACATCTTTCCAAAAGTGCGGCACCCAGAACTGGACGCAATACTCCAGTTGAGGCCGAGCTAGTGTCTTATATAAGTTCAACATAACTTCCTTGCTCTTGTACTCTCTCACCCTATTAATGAAGCCCAGGATACTGTATGCTTTATTAACCTATCCTGCCTGCTTCAATGACTTGTGCCTATATATCCCCAGGTCCTCTGCTCTTGCACCCCCTTTAGAGTTGTGTCCTTTATGTTATATTGTCTCTCCATGTTCTGCCTGCTAAAATGAATGACTTGCCGTTTCTCCGCATTGAACTTCATCTGCCACTTGTCCGCCCTTTCCAGCAATTTGTCTATGTCCTTTTGACGTTCTACACTATCCTCCTCACAGTTTGCAATTGTTCCAAGTTTCATATCATCCACAAGTTTTGAAATTGTGCTCTGTACACCAAGTTCTAAGTCATTAATATATCAGAAAGAGCAAGGGTCCCAACACTAACCCCTGGGGAACTCCACTACAAACCTTCCTCCAGCCTGAAGAACATCCATTAACCACTGTCTGTTTCCTGTCACTCAGCCAATTTTGTATGCATGTTGCTATTGTCCCTTTTAGTCCATGAGCTATAAATTTGCTCACAAGTCTGTTGTGCAAAGAACAAAGAACAAAGAAAATTACAGCACAGGAACAGGCCCTTCGGCCCTCCAAGCCTGCGCCGATCCAGATCCTCTATCTAAACATGTCGCCTATTTTCGAAGGGTCTGTATCTCTTTGCTTCCTGCCCATTCATGTATCTGTCTAGATACATCTTAAAAGACGCTATCGTGCCCGCGTCTACCACCTCCGCTGGCAACGCGTTCCAGGCACCCACCACCCTCTGCATAAAGAACTTTCCACGCATATCCCCCCTAAACTTTTCCCCTCTCACTTTGAACTTGTGACCCCTAGTAATTGAATCCCCCACTCTGGGAAAAAGCTTCTTGCTATCCACCCTGTCTATACCTCTCATGATTTTGTACACCTCAATCAGGTCCCCCCTCAACCTCCGTCTTTCTAATCTACTCAACCTCTCTTCATAGCTAGCGCCCTCCATACCAGGCAACATCCTGGTGAACCTCCTCTGCACCCTCTCCAAAGCATCCACATCCTTTTGGTAATATGGCGACCAGAACTGCACGCAGTATTCCAAATGTGGCCGAACCAAAGTCTTATACAACTGTAACATGACCTGCCAACTCTTGTACTCAATACCCCGTCCGATGAAGGAAAGCATGCCGTATGCCTTCTTGACCACTCTATTGACCTGCGTTGCCATCTTCAGGGAACAATGGACCTGAACACCCAAATTTCTCTGTACATCAATTTTCCCCAGGACTTTTCCATTTACTGTATAGTTCACTCTTGAATTGGATATTCCAAAATGTATCACCTCGCATTTGCCCTGATTGAACTCCATCTGCCATTTCTCTGCCCAACTCTCCAATCTATTTATATTCTGCTGTATTCTCTGACAGCCCCCTTCACTATCTGCTACTCCACCAATCTTAGTGTCGTCTGCAAACTTGCTAATCAGACCACCTATACTTTCCTCCAAATCATTTATGTATATCACAAACAACAGTGGTCCCAGCACGGATCCCTGTGGAACACCACTGGTCACACGTTTCCATTTTGAGAAACTCCCTTCCACTACTACTCTCTGTCTCCTGTTGCCCAGCCAGTTCTTTATCCATCTAGCTAGTACACCCTGGACCCCATGCGACTTCACTTTCTCCATCAGCCTACCATGGGGAACCTTATCAAACGCCTTACTGAAGTCCATGTATATGACATCTACAGCCCTTCCCTCATCAATCAACTTTGTCACTTCCTCAAAGAATTCTATTAAGTTGGTAAGACATGACATTCCCTGCACAAAACTATGTTGCCTATCACTGATAAGCCCATTTTCTTCCAAATGGGAATAGATCCTATCCCTCAGTATCTTCTCCAGCAGCTTCCCTACCACTGACGTCAGGCTCACCGGTCTATAATTACTTGGATTTTCCCTGCTACCCTTCTTAAACAAGGGGACAACATTACCAATTCTCCAGTCCTCCGGGACCTCACCCGTGTTTAAGGATGCTGCAAAGATATCTGTTAAGGCCCCAGCTATTTCCTCTCTCGCTTCCCTCATTAACCTGGGATAGATCCCATCCGGACCTGGGGACTTGTCCACCTTAATGCCCTTTAGAATACCCAACACTTCCTCCCTCCTTATGCCGACTTGACCTAGAGTAATCAAACATCTGTCCCTAACCTCAACATCCGTCATGTCCCTCTCCTCGGTGAATACCGATGCAAAGTACTCGTTTAGAATCTCACCCATTTTCTCTGACTCCACGCATAACTTTCCTCCTTTGTCCTTGAGTGGGCCAATCCTTTCTCTAGTTACCTTCTTGCTCCTTATATATAAATAAAAGGCTTTGGGATTTTCCTTAACCCTGTTTGCTAAAGATATTTCATGACCCCTTTTAGCCCTCTTAATTCCTCGTTTCAGATTGGTCCTACATTCCCGATATTCTTTCAAAGCTTCGTCTTTCTTCAGCCTCCTAGACCTTATGTATGCTTCCTTTTTCCTCTTAGCTAGTCTCACAATTTCACCTGTCATCCATGGTTCCCTAATCTTGCCATTTCTATCCCTCATTTTCACAGGAACATGTCTCTCCTGCACGCTAATCAACCTCTCTTTAAAAGCCTCCCACATATCAAATGTGGATTTACCTTCAAACAGCTGTTCCCAATCTACATTCCCCAGCTCCTGCCGAATTTTGGTATAGTTGGCCTTCCCCCAATTTAGCACTCTTCCTTTAGGACCACTCTCGTCTTTGTCCATGAGTATTCTAAAACTTACGGAATTGTGATCACTATTCCCAAAGTAGTCCCCTACTGAAACTTCAACCACCTGGTCGGGCTCATTCCCCAACACCAGGTCCAGTATGGCCCCTTCCCGAGTTGGACTATTTACATACTGCTCTAGAAAACCCTCCTGGATGCTCCTTACAAATTCTGCTCCATCTAGACCTCTAACACTAAGTGAATCCCAGTCAATGTTGGGAAAATTAAAATCTCCTATCACCACCACCCTGTTGCTCCTACATCTTTCCATAATCTGTTTACATATTTGTACCTCTATCTCACGCTCGCTGTTGGGAGGTCTGTAGTACAGCCCCAACATTGTTACCGCACCCTTCCTATTTCTGAGTTCTGCCCATATTGCCTCACTGCTCGAGTCCTCCATAGTGCCCTCCTTCAGCACAGCTGTGATATCCTCTTTGACCAGTAATGCAACTCCTCCACCCCTTTTACCTCCCTCTCTATCCCGCCTGAAGCATCGATATCCTGGGATATTTAGTTGCCAATCATGCCCTTCCCTCAACCAAGTCTCAGTAATAGCAATAACATCATACTCCCAGGTACTAATCCAAGCCCTAAGTTCATCTGCCTTAGCTACTACACTTTCAGCATTAAAACAAATGCACCTCAGACCACCAGTCCCTTTGCGTACATCATCTGCTCCCTGCCTACTCTTTCCCTTAGTCACGCTGACTTCATTATCTAGTTCCTTACAGGCTTTAGTTACTACCTCCTTACTGTCCACTGACCTCCTCATTTGGTTCCCATCCCCCTGCCACATTAGTTTAATACGACACTATATCAAATGCCTTTTGGAAGTCATGTACACCACATCAACAGCATTGTCCTCATCAACCCTCTCTGTTCCTCTTCAAAAAGTTCCAGCAAGTTAGAATCCATGATGGCTTCCCTTAATTAACCCGCATTTGTCTATGTGACTATTAATTTGGATCTGAATTATTGCTTCTAGATGTTTCCCCATCACTGAAGTTAAACTGCCTGGGCTTATCTTTGCATCCTTTTTTAAACGAGGGTGTAACATTTTCAATTCCTTAGTCCTCTGGCACCACCTCCGAGTCTAAGGAAAACTGGAAAATTATGGCCAGTGCCTCCATAATTTCCACTCTCACTTCCCTCAGTATTCTTGGATGCACCTCATCCAGCCCTGGTGCTTTATCAATTTTAAGTATAGACAGCCTTATCTTTATTAATTTTAAATCCTTCTAGTGTAGAAAACCTCCTCTTTCACCGTGGCCTGGGTAGCATTTTCTTCCTTGGTAAAGACGGGTGCAAAGTATTCACTTTATACCTCAGCTATTCCCTCTGCCTCCAAATGTAAATCCTCCTTTTGATCCCTAATCAGCCCTACTCCACCTTTTACCACCCTTTTTACTAATTATATGCCTATAAAAGACTTTGGGATTTCTTTTCATGTTAGCTGCCAGTCTCTTTTCATGCTCTCTCTTTGCTTCTCTTATTTGGTTTTTCACTTCCCCTCTGAACCTGCTCTATTCAGCCTGGCTGTCCATTGTATTATCTACCTGACATCTGTCATAAGCACACTTTTTCTTCTTCATATTCATCTCTATCTCTTTTGTCATCCAGGGAGCTCTGGATTTATTTGCCCCACCTTTTCCCTTCAAGGGAATATACCTTGACGGTGCCTGAATACTGTCTTCTTTGAAAGTAGCCCATTGGTCAGCTACTGCTTTTCCTTCCAACCTTTTATTCCAAATTTACAATTTGAATCTTGTTAAAATAAATGAAAAAACACCATATTTTGATGTAGAAATATCAAACAGCAATGGCATTTGCTCAAAATGAAGGAGCTTAAAGTCTGCCTGATGACATTTTCTTCCTGCTGTTGTATTAACTCTAGCAACAACACTTAAACTAATTATTATTCTGTGAGGTGATCAAAGCTGTTTCAAGAATTTTGCAAAAAGTTAATGGACTGTTATAAATTCTAAATTAAACACCGTTGGTGGTTGAGTTGAAGCTTCTTTTTCTTGGGCAGTTGATTCCTGTTAATGTTACAGTTCATTGGACACAATGTAGCAATAATTAACGTAGAAGGGAGAGTCACTGTACATTATCTTGGCTTCCTGAGAAACTTTGAATAATAACTCCCACTATATAGTGACTGTTTCAGCAATTTTGTGGGAATTTTGATTATATCACTTACTTAAAAGCTACAAATATGTACAGGTAATAAAATATGTCTATATTTTTAAAAACCATGGCATTTCTGCAAAAATGGCAATAGGTGGGAATTGCTATGAAAAAGTGATGCTGACAGAAAACAGATTAGCAGAATGTATAGATAAGACCAGAGACTGGAGATGAGTAATAAATTAAAGAGTTAATAAAATATAGCACAGTAAGTGGAATTATAAAATCTTAACACTTGGATAATCTCTCATTATTTAGCTATTCTGTTCGAAATGTGCTATAATTTTCTTTCAACCTGCAGTAGTTAGCGATCGGAAATAGGGCAGCCAACAGGAAAAACTGGGGAAAACGGTGGGCTGGATTTTGTTCCCAGCCCAATGTCGGGTTCCGTGGCCAGGGGTGGGAGGTGGGTGGTTGCTTGGGGGAGGCCAGAAAATTAGAGCAACAGTGGCCACCATGGAACGCGATGCCGGGACCGCTGGGCCCAATCTTCCCGGTGGTGGGGAAGCTCCATGGTGGCCCCTCTGCCACTCTGTTATGGGACCCGAGTTAGCATATTTTAATTACATCCTTGCATGAATTAAAATGTAAACCGCAGCGATCTTACCTTCAGTTCCCAGTCTTCAGCGCGATGTGCAGCACTGGCGCCTTCACTTGCCCACCCAGGGAAAGCTGGCGCCACCGAGGTGGGGAAGGGTTGAACTCTGCACTCTGTTGGGTATGGGGAGAAAGGGGTGAACTCTGGTGGGTCTGGGGGGTGGGGGGTGAACTCTGCATTATGATGTGCTGTTTGCAGGGCTGGCCTGCAAATGGCAGCAGCACTTGCTCCTTCAAAGGTGACATAGAGTCATAGAGTTATACAGCACAGAAACAGGCCCTTCGGCCAATCGTCTCTGTGCCAGCCATCAAGCATCTACCTATTCTAATCCCATTTTCCAGCACTTGGCTCGTAGCCTTATATGCTATGGCATTTCAAGTGCTCATCTAAATACTTCTTAAATGTTGTGATGGTTCCTGACTCTACCACCTCTTCAGGCAGTGTGCTCCAGATTCCAACCACCCTCTGGGTGAAAACATTTTTCCTCAAATCCCCTCTAAATCTCCTGTCGCTTACCTTAAATCTATGCCCCTGGTTATTGACCTAAGGGAAAACGTTTCTTCCTATCTAATCTATCAATGCCCCTCATAATTTTGTCTACCTCAATCATGTCGCCCCTCAGCCTTCTCTGCTCCAAGGAAAACAACCCTAGCCTTTTCAGTCTCTTCATAGCTGAAATGCTCCAGCCCAGGCAACATCCTGGTGACTCTCCTCTGCACCCTCTCCAGTGCAATCACATCCTTCTTATAGTGTGGTACCCAGAACTGTACACAGTACTCTAGCTGTAGCCTAACTAGCGTTTTATACAGCTCCATCATAACCTCCCTGCTCTTATATTCTATGCCTCGGCTAATAAAGGCAAGTATCCCATATACCTTCCTAAACACCTTATCTACCTGTGCTGCTGCCTTCAGTGATCTATGGATAAGTACACCAAGGTCCCTCTGACCCTCTGTACTTCCTAGGGTCCTACCATCCATTGTATATTCCCTTGCCTTGTTAGTCCTCCCAAAATGCATCACCCCACACTTCTCAGGATTAAATTCCATTTGCTACTGCTCCGCCCATCTTACTAGCCCATCGATATCGTCCTGTAATCTAAGGCTTTCCTCCTCACTATTTACGACATCACCAATTTTTGTGTCATCCGTGAACTTACTGATCATACCTCCTATATTCACGTCTTAATCATTAATGTACAGTACAAACAGAAAGGGTCCCAGCACAGATCCCTGCAGTACACCACTGGTCACAGGCTTCCACTCGCACAAACAACCCTCGATCATCACCCTCTGCCTCCTGCCAGTAAGCCAATTTGGAATCCACTTTGTCAAATTGCCCTGGATCCCATGGGCTCTTACCTTTTTAACCAATCTCCCATGCGGGACCTTATCAAAAGCCTTATTGAAGTCCACTCGCTGCATAATCGCGGTGGCGCAGGTCCCGTGGGGGATGGCCAACATGTTTGGTGCCTGCCTTTTCTCCTGGCAAAATTCAGCCCAGTATGTGAGAGAATTGTAGCAAAGCAGTTGCTAAATTCAGAACATCATTTTGCTGAAGAAAACCTTAACGATAGCAAATAATCCAGTGTGGAAGAGCAGATACTTGAGGATGAAATTTCAGGTGGGAAGAATACATAGCAGCATAATTGTATTCATGCTGTTTCCTGTCTCATGGAAAACAATTCCAGTTCTATTACTTTGGTTAGTCGCATACAGCGTGTAACAATTTTATAAAAATGCTATGCATTATTAGGTGATTATAGGTACATTCAAACATTTTGAGATGATTTTGTATGTAACATATACTGGACACTTAAGCCTGTTCTAAGCATTTCTTAAAAAAGATTCAATCTTTGGATTTATGTAACAGATAATCTAACGTAGATGCAGTGAAATACTTCCAAAAACAAGGTGAAATGCAATGAAAATATTGGTAGTCAGAGAGTTAAGGCAGCAGGATTTGGTATAAATAAGGTATGAAAGTCAAATGTGTATATATTCTAATTTTGCAGTGCAAGAGGGTTAGTGTATTTACATATTCACCCTTTCACCTGATGACATGTGCCATACATTCATGACACTGCCTGTGTAATGTAGGTAGCTGGTTAGCTTCATTATTACTGCTGCAGTTGTAAGCCTGTCGTGACTAAAAACAAAGCAAGAAGCTGATTTCTATATCCTACTGTATAGGTTAATAACATCTTGCAAGCTTGAGTTCAGGCATCACTGCTCCTACCATTAGCAAAGATTATTATTTTATTTTTATCACCCTGAGTAAATATCAAATGACTGCTTCACATTGTGTTTCCTGTTGATTAGGAATTGATACTGTGTTCAAGAAAGAAAGAAAATATTGTAGTCTCTGCTCAATCTCCCTGCTAGTCACCTTGCTGTTTTTTTCCTGTCTTGTGTTTAGAACTCAGTTTCTCATGCTTCCTGCAGTCTTTTGATCATTATTTACCCTGATGTCTGTTCTCCCCTGCTGGTCTTGCAGCTTAATATAGAACATTAAAAACTGGTGCTTGCTCAGTCAGAAAGAGTGAACTGTGCCTGCAAATCGCTTTTAGCATTGAAGTAATCATACTTCATTTGCTTTAACAGCAAAAATGAAACATTTTGTTTTCAAAGGTTGAATTAAAAATTTATAGACATTCAAACATAAAACTGTACAAGAACAACTAAAAACAGAAAAGGAATTAGACGCAAAGGAAATGCATGAAAAATCAAACAAAATAAAAGCAAATAGGTGGAAACAGGTATAAAACACATTGTATTCAGCAGAAGTCAGAAAAAGAAATAGTGAGAGATGACAGGAATAGAGACATTGTTCGTTTCTGCTAATAAATAACAGAATATCCATGAACTATATTATTGAAATGTGTAGAAGTACTGAAATGGAGTTTAGTTTACCATAATTGTACTGTTAAATTATATTCTGTAGTAGGCCCTTCTTACTGACTGTTAGATGCCTGTGTTTTCTTTTGTAACTAGTATACTCAAGGAGTATAGACTCTGCATTATACAGACAGTGCTTGTAATTAATTGCTAGCTGGCGCTTTTCATTTTCTTACCTTGATATGCTGGGATGGAACAATCATACATTTGATGGATATCTGATTTCAAACTTTTTGGGTCAGTTAAAATAAAAACCGAACAAAGATCAAACATTTTTAATGCATATATATAACTGATTTTCCCTTAAATTTCTATCCTTTAGCAATTAGCAACAATTCATAATTTTTATTTAAATTGCAAATCTCTCAATTGAATCGACTGTTTCTGCATGTATCATGACATAACAGTTAATCCTATAGTTATTTCCATGTAAGTCTATGTACCTGTTTTCCCCACAGAAAATGCAGGTCATATAACTAAGGCTACAATCATGTGGCCCTATCTACAACCCACAGTCTCTGTGAGTATGGCTGCTCCACGAGACTTGCACTTTATATTTATTCAAAACAACTTTGATAGTGGACTTTTTCTTCCCCAAGGAACTCATTTCAGAAATTTGGGTGCTTACCACACATATTTATTTAAAATGGTCAGAAGATCATGATCAGTGTAATCCTGAAATTCCAATCTACACATCTGCTAGGTGAGGCTCCTCGTCAGTAGTGTGTAATTTGAAAATAATCTCTATATATAAGTTTATCAAGTCATGAGTTATAAATGTTACAGCCTGTCTCAGAAGCCACTGCTGATCTTTTAAATGTCAGCACCTTCCAATTCTCTTCAGCACCCTTAACCTCACTGCCTTGTTTCATGACTATTTCCTTCTTGTATTGTTCTTTTATTATTTTCCATTTCCTCCAGTCTGGTTTCTTGATCTTTGTCGCCCCTCCTCCTGCCTCCAGCTCCCACATGTCCCAATGTGATGAGTGAGCCTTACAGATAAGGACTGCTTGATCTCATACTCTCATGTTCCCCACGGTACAAAGAATGCATTCATTTGCATTTGATCAGTTGCTCCTGCCAGTATAAATACTTGAATCTTGTCCCCAATCTTGTAAGCTTCATTGAGAGCAGCTGACACTTCTGCTGTTTATCTTTTGTAGTATATAAATCTGAATTCGGAAAACCATCTGAAGCTTTCCACTCATTTAAAGCAACTGCAGTACACTTTTACACACCAACAACATTTATTTAAGAACATAAGAAATAGGAGCAGGAGTGGGCCATTCAGCCCCTCAAGCCTGCCCCACTATTCAATAAAATCATGGCTGATCTGTCCCAGGCCTCAACTCCTCTTTTGGGCCTGCTCTGCATAACCCTCGGCTCCCCGAGATTTCAAAAATCTATCTACCTCCTCCTTAAATACATTTAGTGATCTAGCCTCCACAGCTGTCTGAGGTAGAGAATGTGTGACCTCTTATTCTGTAACTATGTCCCCTAGTTCAAGATTCCTCCACCAGTGGAAACATATTCTCAACATCTACCCTGTCAAACCCCCTTAGAATCTTACATGTTTCAATAAGATCGCCTCTCATTCTTCTAAACTCCAATGAATAAAAAACATAAGAACTAGGAGCAGGAGTAGGCAATTCAGCCCCTCGAGCCTGTTCCGCCATTCAATATGATCATGGCTGATCTCATCTCGGCCTCAACTCCACTTTCCTGCCCATTCTCCATAACCCTTCAACCCATTACTAATTAAAAATATGTCTATCTCCTCAAATTTACTCAATGTTCCGGCACCACTGCACTCTGGGGTAGTGAATTCCACAGACTCACGACCCTTTGAGAGAAGTAATTTTATCCTCATCTCTGTTTTAAATTTTCTACCCCTTATCTTAAAACTATGACCTCTCATTCTAGATTGCCCCACCAGAGGAAACATCCTCTCTACATCTACTTTGTCAATCCCCTTAATCATCTTATATACCTCAATTAGATCTCCTCTTATTCTTCTAAACTCTAGAGAGTAAAGGCCTAAACTACTCAATCTCTCTTCATAGCACAAACCCCTCATCTCTGGAATCAACCTAGTGAACCTCCTCTGAACTGCCTCCAATGCAACGACATCCGTCCTCAAGTAAGGGGGCCGAAACTGTACTCAATGTGAAGTTCACACGTTCTGTCCCTACCTTTTATAAAGGCCTAACCTTTTTAGCCGTTCTTGATAAGACAACCCCTTCATCCCAGGAATCAGCCTAGCGAACCTTTCTAGAACTGTCACCAATGCTAGTATCTCCTTCCTTAAATATGGGGACCAAAACTGTACTCAGTACTCCAGGTGTGATCTCACCAACACCTTGTACAGTTGTAACAAGACTTCCCTATTTTTAAACTCTAACCCCCTAGTAATAAAGGCCAAAATTCCATTTGCCTTCCAAATTACTTGCCTCACCTGCATGCTAACTTTCTGTGTTTCATGTAAACGAACACCCAGATCCCTCTGTACTGCAGTATTTTTTAGTCTTTCTCCATCTAAATAATCTGCCTTTTTATTCTTCCTATCAAAGTGGATGACCTTACACTTTCCCACATTGAACTCCATCTGCCAAATTTTTGCCCACTCACTTAACCTATCTATATCCCTTTGCAGATTCTTTTGTGTCCTCATCACAACATGCCTTCCCACCTATTTTTGTATCATCAGCAAATTTGGATACATTACACTCTGTCCCTTCCTCCAAGTCATTAATATAGATAGTAAATAATTGAGGCCCTAGGACTGATCCTTGTGGCACCCCACTAGTTAGGGCTTTCCAACCTAAAAAGACCCATTAATCCCGACTCTCTGCCTTCTGTGTGTTAGCCAATCCTCAATCCATGCCAACAAATTACCCCCTATACCCTGAGCTCTTATCTTGTGCAATAACCTTTTATGTGGCACCTTATCGAACGCCTTCTGAAAATCCAAATATACTACATATACCAGTTCCCCTTTATCCATTCTGCTTATTATCCTCAAAGAACTCTAACAAATTTGTCAAACATGATTTCCCTTTCATAAAACCATGTTGACTCTGCTTGATTGCATTATGTTTTACTAAATGTCCTGCTATTTCTTCCTTAATAATGGACTCTAGCATTTTCCCAATGACAGATGTTAAGCTAACTGGTCTATAGTTTCCTGCTTTCAGTCTCCCTCCTTCCTTGAATAGAGGTGTCACATTAGCAGTTTTCCAATCCGCTGGTACCCTACCGGAATCCCGTGAGTTTTGGCATATTACGACCAATGCCTCCACTATCTCTGCAGCCACTTCTTTTAAA
Source organism: Heterodontus francisci (assembly GCF_036365525.1). Taxonomy (NCBI): domain Eukaryota; kingdom Metazoa; phylum Chordata; class Chondrichthyes; order Heterodontiformes; family Heterodontidae; genus Heterodontus; species Heterodontus francisci. Next base: position 64,971,546 of record NC_090382.1, read on the forward strand.
ACCCTTGGATGCAGGCCATCAGGTCCTGGCAACTTGTCTGCCTTTAGTTCCATCAGCTTGTCAAGCACCTTTTCCCTCGTGATAGAGATTGTTACAAGTTCCTCCCTCCTATTTACACCTTGCTCATCTATTATTATTGGGATGTTTATAGTGTCCTCCACCGTGAAGACTGATGCAAAATATTGGTTTAAATTATCTGCCATTTCCCTGTTCCCTGTTATTAATACCCCAGTCTAATCCTCTAAGGGGCCCAAACTTACTTTAGCTACTCTCTTCCTTTTTATATACCCATAGAAGCTCTTACTGTTTGTTTTTATATTTCTTGCTAATTTACTCTCATAATCAATTTTCTCCCTCTTTATTAGTTTTTTAGTTATCCGCTGCTGGTTTTTAAAAAATTCCCAATCCTCTGGCCTACCTCTAGCTTTCGCCGCATTGTATGCCTTTGCTTTTGATTTGATACTCTCCTTAACTTCCTTTGTTATCCACAGGTGGGTCATCGTTCTCATTGAGTCCTTCCTTCTGACTGGAATAAATGTTTGCTGAGTGTTTGAAATATCTGCTTAAAAGTCTGCCACTGCTCATCTACTGACTTTCCCTGTAGTCTATTTTCCCAGCCTGCTTTAGACAATTCTTTCTTCATACCTCTGTAATTGCCCTTGTTTAAGTTGAAGACTCTGGTTTGAGACCCGAGTTGTTCACCCTCAAACTGAATTTGAAATTCTACCATGTTATGATCGCTTCCCCCTAGAGGATCCTTAACTACGAGATCTCTTATTAATCCTACCTCATTACACATTACCAAATCTAAAATAGCCATTCCCGGGTAGGTTCTGCAACGTATTGTTCTAAGAAACAATCCCTGATGCACTCTACAAATTCATCTTCCATGTTACGCTTGCCAATTTGCTGATCTGATTTGCAGATTAAAATCACCCATGATAATTACAGTGCCCTTCTTACACGCCTCCTTTATTTCCTGATCAATACTTTGTCCTACAGAGAGGCAACTCCTCGGGGGCCTATAGACCACTCCCACCCCTAATTTTTTTCCCTTGCTATTTCTTATTTCCACCCAAACTGATTCTACATCATGATCTATTATACCAATACCATTACTTACAACTACACTGATCCCTTCCTTTATTAAAAAAGCTACCCAACCTCCTTTCCCTTTCTACCTATTCTTCTGGAATGTCGAATATCCTTGACCATTGAGTTTCCAGTCCTGGTCAGCCTGCAACCACGTCTCTGTGATGGCTATCAAATCATATTCATTTATTTTTATTTGTACCGTCAGCTTATGTATCTTGTTCCAAATGCTACGTGCATTCAGATAAAGAGCCTTAAGCTTTGACTTTTTACCATTTTTATCTACTCTGACACTAATTTCTGCTGTACGCTTATGCTTGTATTCTCTGTCACTTCCTGCCACACTCTGATTAATGTACGCCCCTTCACTACCCTGTACCTCTGCTCTCTCGTTACTTTTCAACTTTTTAAACTTCCCTTCAATTGAAACCTCCGCCCCACTATTTAGTTGAAAGCCTTATCTACAACCCTAGTTATACGGTTCGCCAGGACACTGGTCCTAGCATGGCTCAAGTGAAGCCCATCCCAACGGAACAGCTCTCTCTCTCTTTTCCCAGTACTGGTGCCTGTGTCCCATGAATCAGAACCCATTTCTCCCACACCAATCTTTGAGCTACGCATTTACCTCTCTAATCTTATTTACCCAACGCCAATTTGCACGTGGCTCAGCTTCTCCTCCAGCACAGCAAACCACAACAATTCTGGAGACACTGGCTGGTGCTTACTGAAGGGTGTCTTCAGATCTGTCCAAGCAAATTAAGAGTGCGGCGGAAGCTAGCTAGAAATGTAAAACCAGATAGCAAGAGTTTCTACAGGTATTTAAAAAGGAAAAGAGTAAGTAAAGTGTGTATTGGTCCTCCAGAGAGTGAGAATGGGGAGTTAATAGTAGATAATAAGGAAATGGCAGATGAAATGAGAAAATATTTTGCTTCTGTCTTCTCTATAGAGGATACAAAAAACATTCCAGTAATAGCTGGAAATCAGGAGATGGAAGGAAGAGAGGAACTTGGTGAAATTAAAATCACCAGGGAAGCGGTACTGACCAAAGTGATGGAGCTGCGGGCTGACAAGTCCCTGGGTCCTGATGGGCTTCATCCTAGGGTCTTAAGAGAGGTGGCTAATGAGGTAGTAGGTGGATTGGTGTTAATTTTTGAAAATTCTCTAGATTCTGGAAAGGTTCCATCAGACTGAAAAATAGCAAATATAACCACTGTATTCAAGAAGAGGGGGAGGCAGAAAACAGGTAGCTTGACATCTGTCATGGGGAAGGTGTTAGAATCAATCATTAAGGAGGCTGTAGCCAGGCACTTAGAAAAACTCAAGATAATCTGGAATAGTCAGCATGGCTTTGTGAAAGGGAGATCACGTTTAACCAATTTGTTGGAGTTCTTTGAAGAAGTAACATGTGCCGTGGATAAAGGGGAGCCTGTGATGTACTGTACTTGGATTTCCAGAAGGCATTTGACAAGGTGCCACATAAAAAGTTATTGTGCAAAGTAGGAGCTCATGGTGTAGTCAGTAACATATTAGTATGGATAGAAGATTAGCTGGTTGGCAGAAAACAGAGAGTAGGCATAAATGGGTCCTTTTCTGATTGACAGGTTGTGATGAGTGGAGTCCCATAGGGGTTTATGCTGCGATCTCAACTTTTTACAATTTATATCAATGACTTAGATGAGGGGAGCGATGGCATGATAGCTAAATTTGCAGATGACACAAAGATAGGTAGGAAAGTATGTTGTAAAGAGGACATAAGGAACTTGCAGACCAATGTAGATAGATTGAGTGAGCGAGCAAAAATCTGGCAGATGGAGTATAATGTGGGAAAATGTGAATTGTTCACTTTGGAAGGAAGAATAAAAAAGCAGAGTATTACTTAAATGGAGAACGACTGCAGAACTCCAAGGTGCAGAGGGATCTAGGTGTTCTAGTGCATGAGTCACAAAAAGTTAGTATACAGGTACAGCAAGTAATAGAGAAGGCTAATGGAATACTATCCTTTATTATGAGAGGAAAATAAAATAAAAGTAAGGATGTTATGCTTCAGTTATACAGGGCATTGGTGAGACCACATCTCAAATATTGTGTGCAGTTCTGGTCTCCTTATTTAAGGAAGGATGTGAATGCATTGGAGTCGGTTCAGAGGAGGTTTACTAGATTGATACCCGGAATGAGCAGGTTGTCTTAGGAGGAAATGTTGGACAGGCTGGGCTTGTTTTCACTGGAGTTTAGAAGAGTGAGGGGAGACTTGATTGAAGTATTTAAGATCCTGAACGGTCTTGACAAGGTGGATGTGGAAAGGATGTTTCCTCTTGTGGGGAGTCCAGAACTAGGGGGCACTGTTTTAAAATTAGGGGTCTCCCTTTTAGGACAGAGATGAGGACAATTTTTCTCACCGAGGGTTGTGCGACTTTGGAACTCTCTGCCTCAGAAGGTGGTGGAGGCGGGGTCATGAATATTTTTAAGGATGGGGTAGATAGATTCTTGTTCGGCAAGGGAATCAAAGGTTATTGGGGTAGATGGGAATGTGGAATTTGAGACACACAGATCAGCCATAATCTTATTGACTGGCGGAACAGGCTAGAGGGGCTGAATGGCCTACTTCTGCTCCTAATTCGTATGTTCGTAACTGCAGTGCATCTTCAGCATGCCAATGGTTTGTTCGACACATCTGGTGGTCATATGGAATTCATTGTATCATTTCTGGGCCTCATTCCTCAGGTTTTTGAGAGATGTGATCAGCCATGTTTTAAGTGGATGTCCTTAGTCTCCGAGCAGCCAGCCGGTAACTCTACACTGAGGTATGAAGAGATCAGGGACAGTGAACTGCCGCAGGATGAAAGCATCATGGCAGCTGTGGGAATCTTGCACACGCTTGCAGAAAGACCTTTTTTGTTTTTGTGGTTGCACACCATCTGCACATTGATGGATTGGAGGTCCTTGCAGTTTATATACACTCCAATGTAATCTGTGGAGCTTTAATTGCCACATGTGTGCAGTCATTGATACCCTACACCTGTAGCAAGCCAGTCGGAGCTACAAACCTGAGCATCCATTCATTTTGACTAGCATCATTGCAGGAAAAGTTGACATAATTGCCACCCCCACCAAACAAGCAATGTCACCTGACTTATGCATTTGTGGGCTGCCATTTGTGACATCCTGCAGATGTCTCTGACAGAGCCCTAGAAGGATTCAGAGGCAGAAAACGTTGAGGGCGGTGGTGGTTTTAACAGCCACTGGTAAACCATGGGCACCAGGTCCAACTGTCAGGTTATATTCCAGATGGCTACAAATATCTGCCACCACCTGACATGACAACCTGAGTAAAAGCAAAATATTGCAGATGCTGGAAATCTGAAATACAAACAAAGTGCTGGAAATACTCAGCAGGTCAGGCAGCATCTGTGGAGAGAGAAGCAGAGTTAACGTTTCAGGGCTGTGACCTTTCATCAGAACTGGCAAAGGTTAGAAAAGAATTAGGTTTTAAGCAAGTGAAGAGGGGAGTGGGAGTTGGTGGGGAGGAGAACAAAAGGGAAGGTGTGAGATAGGGCAGAGGCAGGTGAGATTAAATAACAAATCTGTCATGGAACAAAGGAAAAGTGTGTGTTAATGTTTGTGGTGAAAGACAAAGCATTAGTTCAGAGAGCATGTTAATGACAGAGGAATGAGCAACTCTGTCCACATGAAAAACAGGCACATGGTTAAAAAATAAAATAAAATAATAAAAACACTGAAAAATATTTTAAAAAGGGCCAGTCATGCTCTGAAATTGTTGAACTCAAGGTTGAGTCTGCAAGGCTGTAGTGTGCCTAATCGAAAGATCAGGCACTGTTCCTCGAGCTTATGTTGATGTTCACTGGAACACTGCAGCAGGCCAAGGACAGAAATATGGCATGAGAGCAGCGGGGGGTGTTGAAATGACAAGCAACCGGAAGCTCGGGGTCATACTTTTGGACCGAGCGGAGGTGTTCCGCAAAGCGGTCACCCTATCTGCATTTGGTCTCCCCAGTGTAGAGGTGACTGCATTGTGAGCAGCAAATACAATATACTAAACTGAAGGAAGTACATGTAAATTGCTGCTTCCCCTGGAAGGAGTGTTTGGATGCCTTGAATGGTGAGGAGAGGAGAGGTAAAAGGGCAGGTATTACACCTCCTGCAATTGGGTGGGAAGGTGCAGTGGGAAGGAGACAAGATGTCCGGGTGATGGAGATATAGACCAGGGTGTCGCGAAGAGAATGATCCCTTTGAAATGCTGACAGGGGATGGGAAGGGAAGATGTGTTTGGTGGTGGCATCACACTGGAGTTGGCGGAAATGGTGGAGGATGATCCTCTGGATGTGGAGGCTGGTGGGGTGGAAAGTGAGGACATGGGGAACCCTGTCCCAGTTCTGAGAGGGAGGGGAAGGGGTATGGGCAGGTGCAGGAAATAGGTCGAACACGGAGGGGAGGGGGGGGGGGCGGTAGAATCATCAGTTGAGGAAAAAGGAAGACATGTCAGAAGCGCTGTTGTGGAAAGTTGCATCATCAGAACAGATGCATCGGAGATGGAGAAACTGGGAGAATGGGATGGAGTCCTTACAGGAAACAGGGTGTGAGGAAGTGTAGTCAAGGTAGCCATGGGCGTCGGTGGGCTTTAATGAACAGCATCTACCAAAACTCATTTTCACAGCCACATCTTCTTCCTCAGCGACTGTCTCTGGCTCACACTTATTCCACGTGGATTCCAACTGAAGTTCCATCCTTCATGTTTTGAATCCACCCAGACTTACAGGTATCTCTGAGAAATACAATGTTCCTTGGACTGCTGCTCTCACCGTATCCTGAGATCCACACTCAGTATCGTGCATGGGCACTTGTACACACTTGACCTTTCTCTCCAGGAGCACCGCCTCAACTTATCTCAAAGCTACTCTGCTCCGCAGTTTCACTTCATCCTTTGTCTTATCCGCTCATTAACAAAAAACATTTTCTCTTCCTTTCAGGCGTTGAGGAGCGCAAGCTCCAGTAGCTCATGTGTTCCAATGCCCCTCCAGATCCTTCTTCCCTTTCACAATACCCTCTGACCTTCCCATCTCTGACACTGAACGATCTGTACTTAAGAAAGAGCTCAGTTTTATCCCCTTATTCCCCCACCTCAATGAATTTCACGCTCTGCATGACATTGAGCTCTTATCCGGGCTCACTTCTTTGACCAGGAATCCTCCCCCCGACTAGCGGACTCTTTCACCCGCCTCTGGTATTCTCCCTCCACCTGGACCCCTCCCTCTGGCGTGTTAACCACTCTAGATCTTTTTATTGAGAACGGTCAGCGTGACATCAGCCGTCTCAATTTCTCCTCTACCTTTTCTCACTCTAACCTGTCTCCCTCTGAACTTGCTGCACTCTGTTTTCTCAGGTCTAACCCCAACAATGTGATCAAACCTGGTGACAAAGGTGGTGCTGTTGTTGTCTGGCGTACCGACCTCTACCTTGCAGAGTCTAAGCGCCAACTCTTAGATGCTTCTTTCTACCTTCCCCTGGATCATGACCCCACCACTGAACATCAAGCCTCTGCCTCCAGGACCATCACTGACATCATCTCCTCTGGAGATCTTCCTTCTGCAGCTCCCAACCTCAGTCCTGCAACCCAGACAGCCTGCTTCTACCTCCTTCCCAAAATTCACAAACAGGACTGTCCTGTTAGACCCATCGTTTCAGCCTGTTCCTGCCCCACTGAACTTATTTCTTCCTACCTTGACTCTATCCATTCTTCCTGGTCCAGTTTCTTCCTACCTATGTCCGTGACTCTTCTGATGCCCTACGTCATTTCGACAATTTCCAGATTGCTGGCCCTAACCACCACCTCTTCACTATGGATGTCCAAGCTCTCTGCACCTCTATCCCCACCAGGACCGTCTGACAGCTCTCCACTTGTTCCTTATACAGAGTCCCAACCAGTCCCTATCCACCACCACCCTCCTCCACCTGGCTGAACAACTTCTCCTTCAACTCCACTTACTTCCTTCAAATAAAAGGTGTTGCTGTGGTACCCGCATGGATCCTAGTTATACCTGTCTTTTTGTGGGATATGTCAAACATTTCTTGTAACAGACCTACCCAGGCCCCCTCCTTCACCTCTTTTTCTGGTATATTGATGACCGTATCGGTGCCATTTCCTGCTCTTGCCCCGAACTGGAAAACGTCATCAATTTTGCTTCCAATTTCCATCCTTCTCTCACCTTTACATGGTCCATCTCTGACACTTCCCTTCCTCGACTTCTCTGCATTCATCTCTGGGGATAGACTATCTACTAATATTCATTATAAGCCCACTGACTCCCACGTCTACCTTGATTACACTTCCTCACGCCCTGTTTCCAGTAAAGACTCCATCCCATTCTCCCAGTTTCTCCACCTCCAATGCATCTGTTCTGATGACACAGCCTTCCACAACAACACGTCTGACATGTTTTCCTTTTTCCTCATCTGAGGACTCATTTCCACTGTGGTTGACAGGGCCCTCAACCGTGTCCAACCTATTTCCCACACTTCTGCCCTCACCCCTTCCCCTCCCTGAACTGTGACAGTGTTCCCCATGTCCTCACTTTCCACCCTACCAGCTTCCACATCCAAAGGATCATCCTCTGCCATTTCCACCACCAAACACATCTTCCCTTCCCCTCCCAGCATTCCAAAGGGATTGTTCTCTTCGCAACACCCTGGTCCACTCCTCCATCACCTCGTCCCCTTCCCACACAATCACAGGAGGTGTAATACCTGCCCTTTTATCCCCTCACTTATCACAATCCAAGGCCCCCAAACACTCCCTCCAGGTGAAGCGGCAATTTACTTGTACTTTCTTCAATTTAGTATACTGTATTCTCTGCTTACAATGTGGTAACCTCGACATTTTTTTATTCTTTCATGGGATGTGGGCTTTGCTTGCAAGGCCAGAATTTATTGCCCATTCCTAATTGTCCTTGACAACTGAGTGGCTTTCTCAGAGGGCAGTTAAGAGTCGACTACAATGGGTCTGGCATCGCATATCGGCCTGACCAGGTAAGGATGGCTGATTTCCTTCCCTAAATGAGTTAGAGGCGACTTGATTGAACCAGATGGGTTTTTACAATAATGATTTCATGGTCGCCATTAGATTAACTTTTAATTCCAGATTTATTAATTGAATTTAAATTTCACCATCTGCTGTGGTGCGATTCGAGCCCATGTCCCCAGAGCATTACTGAGGACTCTGGATTACTACACCACCACCTCTCATTACACTGGAAAGACCAAGCGCAGATTGGGTGTCCGCTTTGTGGAACACCTCCACTCAGTCTGAAAGTACAACCCTGAGATTCCAGTTGCTTACCATTTCAACACACCCCCCCTGCTCTCATGCCCACATTTCTGTCCTTAGCCTGCTGTAGTGTTTCAGTGAACATTAATGCGAGGAGCAGCACCTCATCTTTCGATTAGGCACTCTACAGTCTTGCGAAATCAACCTTGTGTTCAACAATTTCAGAGCATGACTGGCTTTTTTATTTTTTTCTATTTTATTTATTTTTTAACCATGTGCCTGTTTTTTCATGTGGACAGAGTTGCTCATTACTCTGCCATTAACACTCTCTCTGAACTAATGCTTTGTCTTTCACCACAAGCATGAACGCGCTCTTTGCCTTTGTCCCATGAAAGCTTTGTTATTTAGTATCACCTGCCTCTGCCCTATCACACACCTTCCCTTTTGTTCTCTTCCCCACCAACCCCTGCCCCCCCCCCCCCCCCCTATTCACTTGCTTAAAACCTAATTCTTTTCTAACCTTTGCCAGTTCTGATGAAAGGTCACAGACCTGAAACGTTAACTCTGCTTCTCTCTCCACAGATGCTGCCTGACCTGCTGAGTATTTCCAGCACTTTCTGTTTTTACGACAACCTGGGCTTCCTCAGGCACTGGTGTTCCGGCATGTTGAGGTAACTCATCCTCTGCCTGTAGACCCTGTGTGCTGGTTATAGTCTACTGCAAGCACACCTCTCTGCTGATCTACTGTCTCCTGTGCAACTGCAGGTCTGCGAGCAGCAGGCTATTGTGGGTGCTGCTGCTAGTCATCTTAGTCCACATCTGAGATTCAAGGGAACATAGCTTAAGGTGCACCCATGCTGAGCTGATAGATCAGAGCTCCAAAGTGCAGATCACACTTCCAAACCTCCAAAGTACACATTTTTCTTACATTTGTTCATGCGATGTGAGCATTGCTGGCAAGGCCCTCTTGTATTGCCCACATCCCATTACCCTTGAGAAGATGGTGGTGAGCTGTGTTCTTGAACTGCTGCATTTCATGTGATGTAGGTACACCCACAGTGCTGTTGTGGAGAGAGTTCCAGGATCTTGACTCAGCAACAGTGAAGGAGCAATGATATATTTCCAAGTCAGGATAGTGAGTGACTTGGAGGGGAAATTGCTGGTGGTGGTGGTGTTCCCAAGAAACTGCTGCCCTTGTTCTTCTAGCTGGTAGAGATAGCAGTTTTGAAAGGTGCTGTAGGAGGAGGCATGGCGAGATGCTGTAGTGCACCTTGTATATGGCACACACTGTTGCCACTGCGTGTCGGTGGGGGTGGAAGTGAGTCTTTAATGTGATGGATGGGGTGCAAATCAAGTGAGCTGCTTTGTCCTGAATGTTGTTGCACTTCTTGAGTGTTGTTGGAGCTGCACTCATCCAGACAGTCAGGGAGTATTCCATCACACTCCTAACTTGTGCCTTGTGGATGGTGGACAGGCTTTGGAGAGTCAGGAGGTGAGTTACTTGCCGCAGAATTCCCAGCCTCTGACATGCTCGTGTAGCCACAGTATTTATGTGGCAGGTCCAGTTAAATTTTCTGGTCAATGGTGAGGGATTCAGCAATGCTGATGCTGTTGAATGTCAAAGGGAGATGGTTAGATTTTCTCTTGTTGGATATAATCACGGCCTGATAGTCATGATAGTATCAAACCTAAAGAAAAAGTATGTAATTGTGTAAAGATGGGTGGCAGGTCAGGAGATTGGACAGAATATAAAAACCAGCAAAGAATGATTAAAAGATTAATGAGGGAAAAATTAAGAGTACGAGATAAAGCTGGCCAGAAATATAAAAACAGATAGTAAGCGTTTCTATGGATAATTAAAAAAGAAGAGTTAGCAAAGTGAACATTGGTCCTATAATGTAATGTGAGTCTGGGGAATTAATAATGGGAAATAAGGAGATGGCAGATGAATTGAACAGGTATTTTGCATCGGTCTGCACTATAGAGGATACAAGTAACATCCCAGAAATAGCTGTAAATCAGGAAATGGAAGGGAGGGAGAAACTGAAGAAAATTGCAATCACCAGCGAAGTAGTACTGAGCAAATTGTTGGAGCTGCGGGCTGTCAAGTCTTCCAGTCCTGATGGACTTCATCCGAGGGTCTTGAAAGAAGTGGCTAGTGAGATAGTTGATGTGTTGATTTTAATTTTTCAAAATTCCCTAGATTCGGGGAAGGTTCCATTAGATTGGAAAATAGCCAACGCAGCTCCTTTACTCAAAAAGGGAGGCAGACAGAAAGTGGGAAATTACAGGCCAGTTAGCTTAACATCAGTCATAGGGAAAATGTTAAATCTATCATTAAAGACGCTATACAAAAGAACAGAACAAAGAACAGTACAGCACAGGAACAGGCCATTCGGCCCTCCAAGCCTGCGCCAATCTTGATGCCTGCCTAAACTAAAACCTTCTGCACTTCCGGGGACCGTATCCTTCTATTCCCATCCTATTCATGTATTTGTCAAGATGCCTCTTAAACGTCGCTATCATACCTGCTTCCACCACCTCCCCCGGCAGCAAGTTCCAGGCACTCACCACCCTCTGTGTAAAGAACTTGCCTCGCACATCCCCTCTAAATTTTGCCCCTCGCATCTTAAACCTATGTCCCCTAGTAACTGACTCTTCCACCCTGGGAAAAAGCTTCTGACTATCCACTCTGTCCATGCCACTCATAACTTTGTAAACCTCTATCGTCGCCCTCCACCTCCGTCGTTCCAGTGAAAACAATCCGAGTTTTTCCAACCTCTCCTCATAGCTAATGCCTTCCAGACCAGGCAACATCCTGGTAAACCTCTTCTGTACCCTCTCCAAAGCCTCCACGTCCTTCTGGTAGTGTGGCGACCAGAATTGCACGCAATATTCTAAGTGTGGCCCAACTAAAGTTCTGTACAGCTGCAGCATGACTTGCCAATTTTTATACTCTATGTCCCGACTGATGAAGGCAAGCATGCCTTCTTGACTACCTTATCCACCTGCGTTGCCACTTTCAGTGACCTGTGGACCTGTACGCCCAGATCTCTCTGCCTGTCAATACTCCTAAGGCTTCTGCCATTTACTGTATACTTCCCACCTGCATTAGACCTTCCAAAATGCATTACCTCACATTTATCCGGATTAAACTCCAGCTGCCATTTCTCCGCCCAAGTCTCCAACCGATCGATATCCTGCTGTATCCTCTGACAATCCTCATCATTATCCGCAACTCCACCAACCTTTGTGTCGTCCGCAAACTTACTAATCAGACCAGCTACATTTTCCTCCAAATCATTTATATATACTACAAACAGCAAAGGTCCCAGCACTGATCCCTGCGGAACACCACTAGTCACATCCCTCCATTCAGAAAAGCACCCTTCCACTGCTACCCTCTGTCTTCTATGACCGAGCCAGTTCTGTATCCATCTTGCCAGCTCACCTCTGATCCCGTGTGACTTCACCTTTTGTACCAGTCTGCCATGAGGGACCTTGTCAAAGGCTTGACTGAAGTCCATATAGATAACATCCACTACCATTCCTTCATCAATCATCTTCGTCACTTCCTCAAAAAACTCAATCAAATTAGTGAGACACGACCTCCCCTTTACAAAACCATGCTGCCTCTCGCTAATAAGTTCGTTTGTTTCCAAATGGGAGTAAATCCTGTCCCGAAGAATCCTTTCTAATTATTTCCCTACCACTGACGTAAGGCTCACTGGCCTATAACCTCCTGGATTATCCTTGCTACCCTTCTTAAACAAAGGAACTACATTGGCTATTCTCCAATCCTCTGGGACCTCACCTGTAGCCAATGAGGATGCAAAGATTTCTGACAAGGCCCCAACAATTTCTTCCCTTGCCTCCCTCAGTATTCTGGGGTAGATCCCATCAGGCCCTGGGGACTTATCTACCTTAATGCTTTGCAAGACACCCAACACCTCCTCCTTTTTGATAATGAGATGGCTGAGACTACACTCCCTTCCCTAGGCTCATCATCCACCAAGTCCTTCTCTTTGGTGAATACTGATGCAAAGTACTCATTTAGTACCTCGCCCATTTCCTCTGGCTCCATACATAGATTTCCTTCTCTGTCCTTGAGTGGGCCAACCCTTTCCCTAGTTACCCTCTTGCTCTTGATATACGTATAAAAAGCCTTGGGATTTTCCTTAATCCTGTTTGCCAATGACTTTTCATGACCCCTTTTAGCCCTCCTGACTCCTTGCTTAAGTTCCTTCCTACTGTCGTTATATTCCTCAAGGGATTCGTCTGTGCCTAGCCTTCCAGCCTTTACGAATGCTTCCTTTTTCTTTTTGACTAGGCTCACAATACCCCACGTTATCCAAGGTTCCCGAAACTTGCCAAACTAACCTTCTTCCTCACAGGAACATGCCGGTCCTGGATTCTAATCAACTGACGTTTGAAAGACTCCCACATGTCAGATGTTGATTTACCCTCAAACAGCTGCCCCCAATCTAAATTCTTCAGTTCCTGCCTAATATTGTTATAATTAGCCTTCCCCCAATTTAGCACCTTCACCCGAGGACTACTCTTATCCTTATCCACAAGTACCTTAAAACTTATGGAATTATGGTCACTGTTCCCGAAATGCTCCCCTACTGAGACTTCGACCACTTGGCCGGGCTCATTCCCAATACCAGGTCCACTATGGCCCCATCCCTAGTTGGACTATCTACATATTGTTTCAAGAAGCCCTCCTGGATGCTCCTTACAAATTCTGCCCCATCCAAGCCCCTAGCACTAAGTGAGTCTCAGTCAATATAGGGGAAGTTAAAATCACCCACCACTACAACCCCTGTTACCTTTACATCTTTCCAAAATCTGTCTACATATCTGCTCCTCTACCTCCTGCTGGCTGTTGGGAGGCTTGTAGAAAACCCCCAACATCGTGACTGCACCCTTCCTATTCCTGAGCTCCATCCATATTGCCTCACTGCATGACCCCTCCGAGGTGTCCTCCCGCAGTACAGCTGTGATATTCTCCTCAACCAGTAATGGAACTCCCCCACCCCTTTTACATCCCCCTCTATCCCGCCTGAAGTTTCTAAATCCTGAAACATTTAGCTGCCAATCCTGTCCTTCCCTCAACCAAGTCTCTGTAATAGCAACAACATCATAGTTCCAAGTACTAAGTTCATCTGCCTTACCTGTTATACTTCTCGCATTGAAACAAATGCACTTCAGACCACCAGTCCCACTGTGCTCCGCAACATCTCCCTGCCTGCTCTTCCTCTTAGTCTTACTGGCCTTATTTACTAGTTCCCCCTCATTTATTTCTCCTGCTGTCCTACTGCTCTGGTTCCTACCCCCTGCCACACTAGTTTAAACCCTCCCGAGTGACGCTAGCAAACCTTGCAGCCAGTATATTTGTGCCCCTCAAGTTTAGATGCAACCCATCCTTCTTGTACAGGTCCCATCTGTCCCTGAAGAGATCCTAATGGTCCAGATATCTGAAACCCTCCCTTCTACACCAGCTGTTCAGCCACGTGTTTAGCTGCACTATCTTCCTATTTCTAGCCTCACTGGCACGTGGCACAGGGAGTAATCCCGAGATTACAACCCTAGAAGTTCTGTCTTTTAACTTTCTACCTAACTCCCTAAACTCCCCCTGCAGGTCCTCGTCACTCTTCCTGCCTATGTTTTTGGTACCGATGTGTACCACAACCTCTGGCTGTTCACCCTCCCCCTTCAGAATTCCCCCTGTCCGTTCAGAGACATCCTTGACCCTGGCACCAGGGAGGCAACATACCATCCTGGAGTCTCTTTCACGTCCACAGAAGCACCTATCTGTGCCCCTGACTATAGAGTCCCCTATAACTATTGCTCTTCTGCGCTTTGCCCCTCCCTGCTGAACAACAATGCCAGCCGTGGTGCCACTGCTCTGGCTGCTGCTGTTTTCCCCTGATAAGCTATCCCCCCCAACAGTATCCAAAACGGTATACTTGTTAGAGAGGGGGATGGCCACAGGGGATTCCTGCACTGACTGCCTGCCCCTTCTAGTGGTCACCCATCTATCTGCCTGCACCTTGGGTGTAACCACTTCTCTAAAACTCCTGTCTATGACGCTTTCTGCCACCTGCATGCTCCTAAGTGCATCCAGTTGCCGCTCCAACCGATCCATGCGGTCTGTTGAGGAGCTGCAACTGGGTACACTTCATGCAGATGTAGTCGTCCGGAACGCTGGAAGCATCACAGAGCTCCCACATCTCACAGGTGAAGCACTTCACCCCTCTGACATTTCTAGCACTAATTAATAAATTAATTTAAAATAAACAAATACTTATTAAATCCTTACTAAATTGTTATAATTAACTATATGGTCCCGAGTGCTAGATTCCTACTATAAATATTAAATGCTAACTAAATACAGTAATCTCCTCCCTCTGGTTTAGTTACTCTACTTATTAATTAGTTAAGCGGGGCACTAAGAAAAATTCGAGGTAATCAGGCAGAATCAACTTGGTTTTGTGAAAGGGAAATCATGTTTAACCAATTTAGTGGAGCTCTTTGAAGAAGTAACATGTGGAGAAAGGTGGATGTACTGTACTTAGATTTCCAGAAGACATTTGATTTGGTGCCACATCAAAGGTTATTGCAGAAAATAAAGGCTTATGGTGTATTGGCATGGATAGAAGAATGGCTAGCTAACAGGAAATAGAGAGTAGGCCAGTAGAGAGTGGTTGGCAAGATGTAACAAGTGGTGTGCCCACAGGGATCTGTGCTGGAGCCTCAACTTTTTACAATTTATAGCAATGATTTGGATGAAGGGGCCAAAGGTATGGTTGCTAAATTTGCTGATGACACAAAGATAGGTAGGAAAGTAAATTGTGAAGAGGACATAAGGAGGCTATAAAGGGATATAGATAGGTTAAGTGAGTGAGCAAAGATCTGGCAAATGGAGTATAATGTGGGAAAATGTGAAATTGCCCATTTTGGCAGGAAGAATAAAAAAAGAAGCATATTATCCAAATGGTGAGAGATTGCAGAGCTCTGAGATGCAGAGGGATCTGGGTGTCCTACAACATGAATCACAAAAGATTAGTATGCAGATACAGCATGTAATTAGGAAAGTTAATTGAATGTTATCGTTTATAGTGAGGGGAACTTAATACAAAAGTAGGGAGGTTATGCTTCAGTTATACAGGGCATCGGTGAGACCACACCTGGAATACTGTGTACAGTATTGGTCTCTTTATTTAAGGAAGGATGTAAATGTGTTGGAAGCAGTTCAGAGGAGGTTTACTAGACTAATAGCTGGAATGGGCTGGTTGTCTTATGAGGAAAGGTTGGACCGGCAAGGCTTGTATCCGCTGGAGTTTTAGAAGAGTTAGAGGCGACTTGATTGAAACACAAGATCCTGAGGGGTCTTGACAGGGTGAATGTGGAAAGGATGTTTTCTCTTGTGGGAGAATCTAGAACTAGGGGTCACTGTTTAAATATAAGGGGTCACCCATTTAAGACAGAGATGAGAAATTGTTTTCTCTCAAAGGGTTGTGAGTCTTTGGAACTCTCTTCCTCAAAAGGCAGTGGAAGCAGAGCCTTTGAATATTTTTAAGGCAGAGGTAGATAGATTCTTGATAAGCAAGGGGGTGAAAGGTTATTGGGGGTAGGCAGGAATGTGGAGTTGAGGTTACAATCAGATCAGCCATGATCTTGTTGAATGGCAGAGCAGGCTCGAGGGGCCGAATGGCCTACTCCTGCTCCTCGTTTGTATGCCTGGCACTTGTGTGGCATCAATTGTACTGGCCACTTATCAGCCCAAGCCAGAGTGTTGTCCTGGTCTTGCTGCATTTGGATACAGACTGCTTCATTATCTGAGGAGTTGTGAATAGTACTGAACACTGTGGAATCATCAGCGAACATGTCCAGTTCTGACCTTATGATGGAGGGAAGACCATTGATGAAGCAGCTGAAGATGGTTGGGCCTACTACACTACCCTGAGGACCTCCTGCAGCGATGTCCTAGGGCTGAGTTGATTTGCCTCCAACAAACCAGAGCCATCTTCCTTTGTGCTCGGTATGACTCCTGCCAATATTGATCAAATGGTTTCAATCATAGTGACAAAGAAGTCCATCAACTCCTTGGACTTATTGTTGGAGATGAGGGAGGAGGAGATGAGAGAGGAATTTAAGAAGACAGTTTGCAGTACGGAGAAGAAGCAGGGGAGTTATTCTCTTCTGAAAATAAAACCCATTGCCCACTCTTTTCCTAGCTTCAAGTAAATATCACAGTTATCAGGTTTAAGTCAAGACTTTTATTCACAACTTCCTTCAAATTTGATTGCTGGTACATCCTTCTAGGACTTATTATTGTCTATCTGAAGAATTTTGTTCCTCAATTCAGAGCTAAACATGAAAAATAAATCCAGCTGATGCAACAAATTCAAATAAATTAAAATATGAAGACCTGCGCTGTGTCCTTACTGCTTAAACTTTCTCTACTAGTCTCTATGCTGTCAGTGCATCAGATCAGCTGATATAGTATATGTTGATTTTGCATTCCAAGTTGCCGCATGAAAAGTTGCATAGTTCATGGTTTACCTTGTTTACAATACTTTATAAAAAAGAATCTGCACTGGGAAATTCCTCGGGGGTGAGCTGAGGCTCCCAGTCTGCACCATTTCAACACCTGGACATCGCTCTCTAATGCTGAATTTACAGCAACCAATGCGGGGAACTCTGAAGGAAATTTGCAGAATTGATTACTTTTCCATCTCGTAAAAATAGTTTTACTGATGACTGTCTGCAATCATTTTCTATCAATATACAACAATGCGCATCATAACTGGAACCCTCTGCTCAACACCCCTCCCCGGCTTCCTGTCCTCACAAACATCACTCCCCCACACATCCGCCGACTGATGAAAACTTACAAGCTGGTTGAAACCATCCGTGCTGCACCTCATTTACCACTGCATAAGGATATGTTCAATCCACCAACTGCCCGCCTTTTATCTAAGCGCACCATATGCAGTAACCTTCCTGAGCAAGATCTACCAGAAGATATCCTTTGGATCAAGGAATGGAAAGCACAGGAAGTAACTAACAAGTTCCTTTTGACAAACCCCATCTTTCGAATGGCAGGCTTTGAACTACCATGGCTGTGCAGGGGCTCTTGCTAAACAGGTTCAGGACAAGCCAGGGCACCTGCACAGCCAACTTCCACCGCTGAAGCCCCATTACAAACCCCTTATGCATTTGGCAAGGGACACAAACAATGCTGTGTCCCCTCTACAGACTAAGTGGCAGACTAATCATCTTAAATTCAGCAAATGAGGAAGCTATCCCTTGGCTCCGGGGATTTGCATTTGCTTACTAAAATAAATACACAAGAATGATGGAGGGGAGTAGGGTTTATATGCATCAGGTCTTGATACTCCAGTATAATATTGAAGGGGTGTTGCACAGTCAGAGGAGCAGTCCTTCAGATGAGACATTAAACCAAGGCTCCATCTGCCCTCTCTCGTTGACACAAAAGATCCCATGACAATATTTCAAAGAAGAGGAGGGGAGTTTTTCCTGGTGGTTTGGCCAATATTTCTCCCATGACCAACATCACTAAAACAAATTATCTGGTCATTATCACATTGTTGTTTTTGGGACCTAGATGTTTGCAACTTGGCTGCCATATTTCCTATATTAAAACAGTGACTACACTGCTAAAAGTACTTAATTGGCTGTAAATTACTTTTGGACATCTTGAGGCTATAAAAGGCAACCTAGACCCAACCATCTTCAACTGCTACATCAAAGACCTTTCCTCCATCATAAGGTCAGAAGTGGGGATATTTGCTGATGATTACACAGTGTTCAGTACCATTCGAGACCCCTCAGATACTGAAGCAATCCATGTCCACATGCAGCAAGACTTGGACAACATTCAGGCTTGGGCTGACAAGTGACAAGTAACATTCGCATCACACAAGTGCCAGGCAATGACCATCTCCAACAAGAGAGAATCTAGCTATCTTTCCTTGACATTCAATCACCTTACCATCGCTGAATCCCTCCACTATCAACAACCTGGGGGTTACCATGGACCAGAAATTTAACTGAGCCAGCCATATAAATACTGTGGCTACAAGAGCAGGACAGAGGCTGGGAATCTTGCAGCGCGTACTCACCACCTGACTCCTCAATGCCTGTCCACCATCTACAAGTCAGGAGTGTGATGAATAATCTTCACTTGCCTGAATGAATGCAGCTCCAACAACACTCAAGAAGCTCAACATCATCCAGGACAAAGCAGCCTGCTAATCAACACTCCATCCACCACCTTCAACATTCACTCCCTCTACCACTGGCGCACAGTGGCAGCAGTGTGTACCATCTACAAGATGCACTGCACCAACTCGCCAAGCCTCCTTCAACAGCAACTTCCAAACCTGTGACCTCTAGCAAATAGACAGACAAGGGCAGCAGACACATGGGAACACCACCATCTTCAACAAGGATAGGCACCGACATGTTGCATCATGGACATTTTATAAAACTATTGACTCAGCCATGGACATGGGGTCAATTACTCTGTCTATAAAGTGTATAGTCTAATGCCATCAAGTGTATAACCAATCTAATGCAATCAAAACACAGTCTGATTTAATACACATTTCTCCCTATAAATAAAGTAGCAACGCATACAAACATCAATGGAGAGCAACATGACTGTATTAGCTAGCTAGTAAGAAAAATAGTAAGCAATGCTGATGCTAATTACTTTTATTGGCAGAATAGAGCTAGCTACACCATGTCACAGGATGGTAGATGGACCTTATTGGATGACCTCCGTGGAGTGACACTGTGTCAGGAGTGCAAATTCATTCAATAAACCATAAAACTCAAGGAGAGGATTGTTATTGTGGTTATTGAGGTGAGGCAGTAGAAAAATCAGCATAGGAAGACGGACCATTTCTCACACTGCTATTGTCACAAGACAATTTAACCCGTGATGGTTAATGTTTGTGCAACTACTCCACCCGCTTGTAATATGTGTCTGAAGACAGGGCAGCCAATAAAAGGGCAGTTATCTCCAAATCAGGAGAATTTTATAGGATGGAGCAGATAGTACTTCAGAAGAGTCCTGTAAAACAGAAAAGCAGAATGGTACAGGAAGGGACAGAGAGATTATCAGTAGGTAGCCAAGACTAGTTTATTCACCTTGTCAGGCTGTTAAACTAGGTCCGGGATTCTAAAATACTGAAACAACCGAATCTCGCATGGACGAAATGTCATTTGCTCACCAAAGCTAGTGACAAAATTAGATAAACATAATTACAAATAAAGAGCACCCTTCAGTTCTTCCAGTAAAGCAATTCTATTAAATTCACTTATGTCTCTATCTCAGTCTATCACTGTCAATTCCAATTCAGCTCTGACAAGATAATTATTAACAAAAAGCTTTTCTGCAAAATGTTAAGTGGTTGTTACTGCATGTATTATTCAGTTAAAAAATGTTTAATCACAATCTGTAAGATTGTACTCCAGACTAACCAATTTATGTCTAAGCCAATTCCCTTACCTGTTCGCAAAGGTGCACTTGTAATGTAATTATATGATACAGGCAACTTTCAAATTACACACTGGCCACTCAGGTTATCTGCCCTCAAACTGGATAGTAAATGATGCCCATTGCAGTTACTGATCTTTGACATACTTGTAAAATGTGTCTTTTAATCCAATTCACAGCAAAGGAAAATCAGTTACTGACTGTTTTTGACATGTCATTGAAACACAATAGATTTTTACTATGTCTTCCCCGACAGTTTTTAAAACTGCAAATGCAGCATGGATTTTGTTAAGGAATCATAGACAGTTCACCATAGATTAAGGTGTATTAAAGCTATACTTTACATTGTATTTACTATTGTATATGGGTCAGTAGTATCCTGTTTCCACCAATATCACTCAGCCCCAATACACCATACTCCTGTATTCATGAGGTGCTTACAGTGCTGACATCTGGAAATTCCTTGGATTTTCTTGCCTGTTTTCCCCTCAATACAAGTTCTGGAACAATGTGATTCCAAATGGATAGCGGCAGACTTATGACATTTATACAGAAATAAAAGTCCAGTAACTTTCAACCTCACTGAGCTTGTGTCCCAAGTGAAAGTAATACATGCCAGAGTGTAGAAATTGAGACATTCCCTAAGTGACTTTTGCCAATTTAAAATGAGTTTACTAACACAAGCCTTTAAACTTGTGTTTTAAAATAACCTAGCTGCTAGGGAGTTGGGGAGAGAGAGTGATAGGGGGAGTGAGGTGGGGGTGGTAGGGGGTCAGAGAGAGGGGTTTGTCTAACCTTTTCGCATGTAGGGGCCACATTACAATTTTTGTCTTCCATAGAGGGCCACTCAGACAATTTCGGAAAGATAAAGGCATTAAAAAATTATCTTACTATTAAGCAAAGCAACAACAAAAGTGCATTTTTGTGAAGAGGCTTTAAATGAGATTATTTTATTGACGTACCTTCTCATAAGCTTATACACACTACTGAGTCAGCGGCGCTTGAGATGGCTTGGCCATGTGAGCCGCATGGAAGATGGCAGGATCCCCAAAGACACATTGTACAGCGAGCTCGCCACTGGTATCAGACCCACCGGCCGTCCATGTCTCCGTTATAAAGACGTCTGCAAACGCGACATGAAATCGTGTGACATTGATCACAAGTCGTGGGAGTCAGTTGCCAGCATTCGCCAGAGCTGGCGGGCAGCCATAAAGACAGGGCTAAATTGTGGCGAGTCGAAGAGACTTAGTAGTTGGCAGGAAAAAAGACAGAGGCGCAAGGGGAGAGCCAACTGTGCAACAGCCCCAACAAACAAATTTCTCTGCAGCACCTGTGGAAGAGCCTGTCACTCCAGAATTGGCCTTTATAGCCACTCCAGGCGCTGCTTCACAAACCACTGACCACCTCCAGGCGCGTATCCATTGTCTCTCGAGATAAGGAGGCCCAAAAGAACAAAAGAACCTTCTCATCATTAAGTTGGATACTGATTTAGGGAGATACCTAGCATTTTTTTTGCTTGCACAAGTAGTCAATGTCTGCCCATACACGTGTAGCTATGCGGAGTATTCTGGACAGATGTCCATTTGTCAGGAATAATCTTGATTGCTCTCTCTGCCTCCTCTCCATGTCTGTCTGTCTCTTTCTGTGTGTCTCTCTCTCGCTCTCCCTCCCCCTCTGTGTTGCGCCTTCCACGCTCTGTGTTGCTTCCACCTGTTGTCCCCCACTGTGCCGACCTCCATGTCATCCACCCCTCTCTGTCCCCCTCTTTGTTCTTCCACCTCTCTCTCTCCCTGTCCCCCATCAATCTCTCTCTGACCCCACTTCTCTCTCTCTGTCTGTCCCCCTCTCTCTCTGTCCACCCTCTCTCTTGTCCACCCCTCATTGTCTGTCCCCCCTCTCCATCTGTCCACCTTCTCTCTCTGGTCCCCAATCTCTCTCTCTTACCCCCTCCCAATCCCCCCATTCTCTCGGTCTCTCTCCCCCCATTCTCTCTCCCCCACTCTCTCCCTCCACTCTCCCACTCTCTCTCATTGTCTGTCCCCCTCACACTCTCTCTCTGCCCCCTCCAACTTTCTCCCCCCTCTCTCTCCCCCACTCTCTCTCTCCCCGCCCCCCCCCACTGTCTTCCTCTCTCTCCCCTCCACACTCTCTCTCTCCCCCCCCAGGCTCTCTTTCCACCCACTCTCTGTCTCCCTCTCTCCCACACTCTCTCGCTCTCTCTCTCCCCCCACTCTCTCTCCTCCCCATTCTGCCCCACTCTCTCTCTCTCCCCACTCACTCCCCAATCTCTCTCTCCACACTCTCTCTCTCCCCACTCTCCCGCCCCACTCTCTCTCCCCACTCTCACTCCCCACCCATTCTCTCTCCCTCTGTCTCCCCCCAGTCTCACTCTGCCCCCACTCTCTCTCTCTCCCTCCACTCACCATCGCACTCTCTCTTCCCCACTCTCTCTCTCCCCCCCCACACTCTCTCCCTCCCACTCTCTCTCCCCTCCCACTCTCTCTCTCCCCCCACTCTCTCGCCCACTCTTTCTCTCCCCCATTCTCTTTCCCTCTCTCTCTCCCCCTCTCTTTTCCCCAACACTCTCTCTCTCCCCCACTTTCTCTCTCTCCCACTCTCTGTCCCCACTCTCTCTCTCCCCCCACTCTCTCCTTCCCCCCACCACTCTCTCCCTCCTCTCTCCCTCCCTCCCCCGATTCTCTCTCTTTCACCCCCTCTCGCCTTCTCTGATCTTTGCTGAGAGCGGAACTGCAGTTTCTGAATTTTGGACAGATTCGGGGTTTGCTGGCAGCCTTTAAAAAAAAAATCGGAACCCGCTGGAAAACTCCGAATCTGTCTGAAGTTCAGAAGCGCTGTTCTGCTTCAGCACCTATCAGCTGTGAAACTGACATTTGTAATTTTTTTTTTAAAGCCGATCTGAAGAAGCCAGATGTGAAATTTCTCATCCCTGAAATCACAGACCTCAAAATCTTTTACCATGGACACTGGTGTCTGTGTACGGACACGTTGCGGACCCATGATCTGTAAGTTACATTCCAAGCCACACACCATCCTGACTTGGAACTATATAGCCGTTCCATCACTGTCGCTGAGTCAAAAACCTGGAACTCCCTTCCTAACAGCACTGTGGGTTAACCTATACCAGATGGACTGCAGCAGTTGAAGAAGATGGCTTGTCAAGGGCAATAAGGGATGGGCAACAAATGTTGGCCTTGTCAGCAATGCTCACATCCATTGAAAGAATTTTAAAAAACTGTAATGAGAATTGTCTAGGGCCTCCTGAAGTGTCAGAATGTATTAATTTAGAGATTGTAGAGACTTGTAGCAAAAACAAAGTTATTTTAACGGGAGTCTTTAATTTTCTTATGGATTGGAAAGACGGAAGCCGAACGGGGTTTTGAGGAGGAAATGGACCTGCCGATGAAGACTGTACAGTTGTTGAACAGATAGTGGTACCACCTAAATATCGAAAAGGATATTAAGGTTAGCACACGACATTCCTTTTGCAGGACATAGGGGAATTCGGAAGACCAAATCACGCATAAGCCAACATTATTACTGGGCAGGTCTTACAAAGGTTGTGACAATTTTGTAGGACATGCCTTACCTATCAAACATTGGGAAAACCACAACCTACCATAAAACCAGGGGATGAAGTATTAGTGTTGTTACCATCACAGGGAAAACCATTAAAAGCATGGTTCAGTGGCCCATATAGAGTGATAAAAAGAGTAGGTAAGGGAGATTACTTGATTGACACGCCGATCACCAGAAGAAGAACCGGTTGTGTCACATTAATATGCTCAAAGAATATTACCGCAGGGAGGAGGATAAGCCAGAACAGGTATGTCAGGTAATCGGGACTGTTGAGAAGGAAAAGGATAGTGAGGATGAGGCAAAAATAGGCCTAGGAAATTCTCAGATTGAACCTCCATCTGTCCAATTAGCAAATACAGAATGGCTAGGAAAATTAAACAATCGGCTTTTAAAATTAAAGGCAAAACAGTGTGAAGTCCTAACCAGGGTTTCAAAAAGTTTGTAGGGATAAGCCAGGATGTACAACCTTATCCACACATGATGTGGGTATAGGAGGAACCATTCCTTTAAAACAACACCTTTAAAACAACATCCTTGTTGCTTAGGTCCAGACAGGCCCAAGTGGAAGCAGAGGTGCAATGCATTCTGAAAGGTAGCTTAGTTGAACCTAATCAGGACAGCTGGAATTTGCAGGTGGTTTTGATGTCTAAAGCTGATGGGTCAGCTCAAACTTGCATAGACTCTAGAAAAGTTACTGTGGTAAAGAAGGAAGACTCCGACCCAAATTCTTATTTAAAGGACTGCAAGGACAGAGTGGGCTACACAATGTGCCTTAAAGAGACAGATATGTTGGAGGGATACTGTCAAATTTCTTTGACACCCCAGAGTAAGAAAAAATCAGCTTCTGTTACACCAGACAGGGTTTTCCAGTGTCAAGTGATGCCACATAGGTTAAGGTTACTTGAGAAACTTCTCAGAGAATAGTAAACCCAGTAGTGGTCAGCGCTGCTAGCTGTGCAGTTCACCTGGCTGAGGAAGGAAAACATTAAACAACTGGAAGACAATCCTTGGAAATTTGAAATGGGTTAATTGGGGCAACCTTTTTGCAAATATAAAGTTGAAAATGTTTTGGCGGAACTTGTTGCAGTAAGCATACCCTTTTTGAGAAATTGTATATCTGTAAATGCGGGGAAAAAATGTGTTAGCGTTTTTTTCAATTTGTATTTTTTTCATTTTGTAATGAACCACATTCCAGGAATGGTGTTTCATTCCGCCAGGGTGGAGGTGTTATGATCCTGTAGTTTTTTTCTGGGAAGAATGCGGTGTGCCTTTAAGGCTGGAAAAGGAGCAGTACTGCTTTAAGGCAATAAGCTCCAGAGACTGAGTCAAAGAATGCATTCTGGTTGCCCCAGGAAACAGCCACTCAGAGACTGCGGATTGAGAGATACATTGTTGCTGATTGACATTTGAAATTAGCTGAAAAACTGGCCTTTGAGACACAGTTAACAGAGACAGACACAGACTGTCAGCCAGCATATACTGAAGGAAAAGAGAGCTCTCTTTCAGTTTATTTAAACCCTATTTATTATACTCTCAGAATTCTGATGTCAAGCCAGATAAATTTCTTTAAAAAAATAACCAATTCCTTTAACTAAATGTTAAAATTCATTGCTGGAAAAGAAGAGCGTCAATTCAACTGCTGAACTAGATGAGGGACTGTTCTACTGTGGAATAACCTTTTTATTCCCCCTTTTGGATGGCTGTGAGGACTTCAAGCAACCTTGGACATTGGAAGATTTCACTTCAGCAGGAGCATAAATATGCAAGGACACTAATTTTTTTCTATTTTAAATGTTGTTTATGTCTTAGTAGTGTTTAATAATTTAGCTTTTTTAATTAAACAGTTAATTTGTTGATCTAAAGACACCTGGTTTGGTTAGCCTCATTCAGGGGTTAATAGATGGTACAATTTGGCTGGGTCTTTCTTTAATTTGGAAAGTTTAGAAATGATATGTTAGGTGATCTGTTGAGGGATGGGACTGAATCAACTGTATGTTTCTCCTGCCACAGTCAGAATCGTATATTTTGATTGGGGGCTTTGACTTGAGCGATCGGTCCATAACAAAGTGCAAAGAAAATTATAGCTCCAGTGGACTGGGAGATATATAAAGAACAGCAAAGGAAGAAAAGGTAGATAATAAGAGCTGCAAAAATGGAATATGAAAAGAAACTTGTGGGGGATGTCAAGATTAACACAAAATGTATTTACAATTATAGTAGCTGATAAAGCGTTGTCATTGGTAATGTGGCCCTCTTAAAAACAGATGGGGGTGGTATTGCAAATGAAAGTAAGAAAATGACAGACTTTTTGAATAATTATTTTGTGCCAGTCTTCAGAGTAAAAGAAGAGGATAATATAACCAATTTACAAGGAAAATTAATAATAAATCAAGAACTGGAACTCACTAAAGTCATGGATTGGGGTTTTATGTTGGGTGGGAGGCCCTGCCCACCAGCCAAAAAATTGGGGGCGAATCCGCCTCCACCGCACCTGGGAGCTCAAGCCCTTAGTTGGCCTTGGGTGGGACTTCCACCCCTCTGAGGCAGGAAGTCCCACCTCTAAGAGCTGCCGGCCAATCAACGGGATGGCAATTCTCAGTCCCAGCAGTGCCACTGGGTGCGGTGGCCACTGCTGGGACTGCACCTAACCATAGCAGCAAGAGGAATGCCAGCCCAGAAACAAGGCAAGTCACTGGGGCCTTGCCAGGACAATCGGGCTGGGCCCCGGCGAGGCAAGGAGGGTCAGTTGGGAGGCAGGTGGTGGGGGGGGGGGGAGTGTTGTGTAGTGGGGGCAGTTGGGCTGTGTTGGGGGGGGCCTCTGTGGGACACAGGGTGCTTGATCAGGAGGGGCCCTCCCAACCGGCAAAGAGGCCACCAGGTTTTACTGAACGGTCTCCTGGGGGACCTCCGCCACCTGCCGGCCGCTGGTACAATACCAACGGTGGAAGGAGGAGGCCCTTAAGTAGTGGTTAATTGGACACTTAAGGGCCTTGATTGGACTGAGATGGGCGGGCCATTTCTTGTCGCCGCTCCTCTTAAAATTATGGTTGAGGCGGGAAGGTGTTGGGAACGGCACCGTCTGCCTCCAACTCAATTTTATGACCCCACCCCCGCCACCAGCCTGCTCCTGCGGTGGTGGGTGGGTGTAAAATTCTGACCATTGAGTATAGCACAAAAGGAGGCGAGTCCATGCCGGCTCTCCACAGAGTTAACATAAGCAAGAAAACAGTATTAGAGAAACTAATGAAACCAATGACTGACAAATCCCCATGACCTAATGGTTCCCACCCCAATATTTTAAAGGAAGTTGGTGAGGAAATTGCAGATACTTTAGCCATAATCTTCCAAAGTTCTCTTGATTCAGAAATTGTCACTTTAGATTGAAAATTGCAAATGTAACTTCATTATTTAACAAAGGTAATAAAGAAAAATCAGGAAATTATAGACCTGTAATGATTAATACCTGTTGTGGGGAAGTTATTGGTATCTAGAATTAAGGTCATAGTGACTGAGCACTGAGAGATATCTGAGCAGATTTGAGAGAGCCAACTTGGATTTGTAAAAGGTGGGTCATGTCAAATGAAACTAATTTTTTGAGGAAGTAACTAATATGGTAGACAGGGGAATGTCTATGGATGTAGTTTATATGGACTTCCAAAAAGCAACTTTAAGGTTCCATTTAAGAGACTGTTAGCTAAAATTAAAGCTCATGAAATTGAAGGCAAATTATTGACCAGATTAGGAAATTGGTTAGGAAGTAGAAAAGAGAGAGTAGGAATAATGGGTATGTAATCGAATATGAAGGAAGTGACTATTGGTGTCCCAAAAGGATCAGTGGTAGGACCTCAAATATTCACTCTAATTATTAATGACTTTGATAACACAACAAAGAGACATACATCCAAATTTCCCAATGACAGAAAGATTGTGCATATAGTAGGTCGTGTGGATAGGTGCATAAAATTAAAAAGAGGCATTGATAAATTAAGTGAGTGGGCAAAACTGTGGGAGGTGGAGGTAAATAGAGGTAAATGTGAGGTCATTCATTTTGGACCAAAAAGGATAGATCCGAATATTATTCAAATGGTGACAATCTAGGAAAAGTGGAGGTCCAAAGAGATTTAGGGATTAGTGTACACAGCACTGAAATGTAGTATTAAGGTACAAAAATAATCAAAAGGTTTAATGGAATGTTAGCCTTTATAACTAAAGGACTAGAATATAAGGGGAGGAAGCATTGCTACAGTGATACAAAGTCCGGTTTTAGACTGTATTTGTAGTATTGTGCACAGTTCTGGGCACCGCACCTTGAAAAGGATATATTGACCTCGGAATGGGTGCAGCCCGGATGGACCAGGATGTTATCCAGGGCTCCAAGGGTTAGATTATGAGGAGAGTTTACAAAGATTAGGCTTGTAATCCCTGATATTTAGAAGATTAAGGGATGATTTGATTGAGGTTTTTAGGATTTTGAAAGTATTTGATAGGGTAGATAGAGAGAAACCGCTTTCGCTGGTGGGGGAGTCCAGGACAATGGGGGAATAACCATAAATCAGAACCAGTCATTCAGGAGAGAAGTTAGGAAACAATTCTTCATGTGAAGGGTGATCGAAGTGTGGCATTCTCTCCCATAGAGAGCAGTAGATGCTAGCTTAATTAATAATTTTAAATCTAAGATAGATAGATTTTTTTCTAGACAAGGGTATAAAGGGATATGGAGCCAAGGCAGGTGAATGCAGAATGTAGTTAGGATATAGATCAGCTATGATCTCACTGAATGGTGGAACATGTCTGAGGAGCTGAATGACCTACTCCTGTTCCTATGTTCCTGCTTTTTTATGTGTGCTCTTTGTATCCCTTTTCATTCCGGCAATCGTACTGAAGACCTGTGCTCCAGAACTTGCTGCGCCACTAGCCAAGCTGTTCCAGTACAGCTGCAACATTGGCATCTACCCGGCAATGTGGAAAATTGGCCAGGTATGTCCTGTACACAAAAATCAGGACAAGTCCAACCTGGCCAATTACCACCCCATCAGTCTACTCTCAATTATCAGTAAGGTGATGGAAGGTGTCATCAACAGTGCAATCAAGCGGCACTTACTTAGCAATAACCTGCATGGTGATGCTCAGTTTGGATTCTGCCAGCTCCTGACCTCATTACAGTCTTGGTTCAAACATGGACAAAAGAGCTGAACCCAAGAGGTGAGGTGAGAGTGACTGCCCTTGACATCAAGGCAGCATTTGACCGAGTATGGCATCAAGGAGCCCGAGCAAAACTGGAGTCAATGGGAATCAGGGGGAAAACTGTCTGCTGGTTGAAGTCATACCTAGCGCAAAGGAAGATGTTTGTCGTTGTTAGGGGGTCAATCATCTCAGCTCCAGGACATCACTGTAGGAATTCCTCAGGCTAGTGTCCTAGGCCCAACCATCTTCAGCTGCTTCATCAATGACCTTCCTTCAATCATAAGGTCAGAAGGGGGGATGTTTGCTGATGATTGCACAATGTTCAGCACCATTCGTGACTCCTCAGATACTGAAGCAGTCTGTGTAGAAATGCAGCAAGATCTGGACAATATCCAGGCTTGGGCTGATAAGTGGCAAGTAACATTCACGCTACACAAGTGTCAAACAATGACCATCTCCGACAAGAGGGAATCTAACCATCTCACCTTGACATTCAATGGCATTCCGATCGCTGAATCACTCACTATCAACATTCTCGGAGTTACCATTGACCAGAAACTGAACTGGAGTATCCATAAAAATACCATGCCAACAAGAGCAGGTTAGAGGCCAGGAATCCTGCGGCGAGTAACTCACCTCCTGACACCCAAAGCCTGTCCACCATCTACAAAGCACAAGTTTTTTTTATTCATTCGTGGGATGTGGGCATCACTGGCCAGGCCAGCATTTATTGCCCATCTCTAATTGCCCTTGAGGAGGTGGTGGTGAGCTGCCTTCTTGAGCCGCTGCAATCCATTTAGGGTAGGTATACCCACAGTGCTGTTAGGAAGGGAGTTCCAGGATTTTGACCCAGCGACAGTGAAGGAACGGTGATATAGTTGCAAGACAGGATGGTGTGTGACTTGGAGGGGAACTTGCAGGTGGTGGTGTTCCCATGTATTTGCTGCCCTTGTCCTTCTAGTTGGTAGAGGTCGCGGGTTTGGAAGGTGCTGTCTAAGGAGCCTTGGTGCATTGCTGCAGTGCATCTTGTAGATGGTACACACTGCTGCCACTGTGCGTCGGTGGTGGAGGGAGTGAATGTTTGTAGATGGGGTGCCAATCAAGCGGGCTGCTTTGTCCTGGATGGTGTTGAGCTTCTTGAGTGTTGTTGGAGCTGCACCCATCCAGGCAAGTGGAGAGTATTCCATCGCACACCTGACTTGTGCCTTGTAGATGGTGGACAGGCTTTGGGGAGTCAGGAGGTGAGTTACTCACCGCAGATTTCGCAGCCTCTGACCTGCTCTTGTAGCCACGGTATTTATATGGCTACTCCAGTTCAGTTTCTGGTCAATGGTAGCCCCTAGGATGTTGATAGTGGGGGATTCAGCGATCGTAACGCCATTGAATGTCAAGGGGAGATGGTTAGATTCTTTCTTGTTGGAGATGGTCATTGCCTGGCACTTGTGTGGCGCGAATGTTACTTGCCACTTATCAGCCCAAGCCTGGATATTGTCCAGGTCTTGCTGCATTTCTACATGGACTGCTTCAGTATCTGAGGAGTCACGAATGGTGCTGAACATTGTGCAATCATCAGTGAACATCCCCACTTCTGACCTTATGATTGAAGGAAGGTCATTGATGAAGCAGCTGAAGATGGTTGGGCCTAGGACACTACCCTGAGGAACTCCTGCAGTGATGTCCTGGAGCTCAGATGACTGACCTCCAACAACCACAACCATCTTCCTTTGCGCTAGGTATGACTCCAGCCAGCGGAGGGTTTTCCCCCTGATTCCCATTGACCTCAGTTTTGCTAGGGCTCCTTGATGCCATACTTGGTCAAATGTTGCCTTGAAGTCAAGGGCAGTCACCCTCACCTCACCTCTTCAGTTCAGCTCTTTTGTTCATGTTTGAACCAAGACTGTAATCAGGTCAAGAGCTGAGTGGCCCTGGCGGAACCCAAACTTAGCGTCACTGAGCAGGTTATTGCTGAGCAGGTGCTGCTTGATGACACTGTTGCTGACACCTTCCATTACTTTACTGATGATTGAGAGTAGGCTGATGGGGCGGTAATTGGCCGGGTTGGACTTGTCCTGCTTTTTGTGTACAGGATATACTTGGGCAATTTTCCACATTGCAGGGTAGATGCCAGTGTTGTAGCTGTACTGGAACAGCTTGGCTAGGGACGCGGCAAGTTCTGGAGCACAGGTATTCAGTACTATTGCCGGAATATTGTCAGGGCCCATAGCTTTTGCAGTATCCAGTGCCTTCAATCGTTTCTTGATATCACGCGGAGTGAATCGAATTGGCTGAAGTCTGGCATCTGTGATGCTGGGGACTGCAGCAGGAGGCCGAGATGGATCATTAACTCGGCACTTCTGGCTGAAGATTGTTGCAAATGCTTCAGCCTTATCTTTCGCACTGATGTGCTGGGCTCCCCCATCATTGAGGATGGGGATATTTTTGGAGCCACCTCCTCCAGTTAGTTGTTTAATTGTCCACCACCATTCATGGCTGGATGTGGCAGACCTGCAGAGCTTAGATCTGATCCGTTGGTTATGGGATCGCTTACCTCTGGCTATCGCATGCTGCTTACGCAGTTTGGCATGCAAGTAGTTCTGTGTTGTAGCTTCACCAGGTTGACACCTCATCTTGAGGTATACCTGGTGCTGCTCCTGGCATGCCCTCCTGCACTCTTCATTGAACCAGGGTTGGTCTCCTGGCTTGATGGTAATGGTAGCGTGGGGGATATGCCAGGCCATGAGGTTACAGATTGTGGTTGAGTACAATTCTGCTGCTGCTGATGGCCCACAGTGCCTCATGGATGCCCAGTTTTGCATTGCTCGATCTGTTCGAAATCTATCCCATTTAGCACGGTGATAGTGCCACATAACACGATGGATGGTATCCTCAATGTGAAGGCGGGACTTCGTCTCCACAAGGACTATGCGGTGGTCACTCCAACCAATACTGTCATGGACAGAAGCAACTGCGGCAGGCAGATTGGTGAGGACGAGGTCAAGTATGTTTTTCTCTCGTGTTGGTTCCCCCACCACCTGCCGCAGACCCAGTCTAGCAACTATGCCCTTTAGGACTCGGCCAGCTTGGTCAGTAGTGGCGCTACCGAGCCACTCTTGGTGATGGAAAGATAGTGATGGAATATTCTCCACTTGCCTGGATGGGTGCAGCTCCAACAACACTCAAGAAGCTCTTCACCATCCAGGACAAAGCAGCCCACTTGATTGGCACCCCATCCATAAATTATCACTCTCTCCACCACCGATACACTGTGGTAGCAGTATGTACCATCTACAAGATGCACTGCAGCAATGCACCAAAGCTCCTTAGACAGCGCCTTTCAAACCCATGACCCCTACCAACTAGATGTACAAGGACAGCAAATACATGGGAACACCACTACCTGCAAATTCCCCTCCAAGTCACACACCATCCTGACTTGGAACTATATCGTTGTTCCTTCACTGTCACTGGGATAAAAGCCTGGAAGTCCCTTCCTAAAAGCACTATGAGTGTCCTTACCTCATATGGACTGCAGTGGTTCAAAAAGGCAGCTCACCACTACCTTCTCAACAGCAATTAGGGATGAACAATAAATGCTGGCATAGCCAGCGACACCCACATCCCATGAATGAATAAAAAAAATCAGCTATTGCAGTATGAGCTGCTCTGCTCCCTGATGCTTTCCTCACTGCTCATATCTGATGCTATTGCTTTCAGAGTGGATTCTCTGCAGCAGGAATGAATTTAATCAGGAATTCCTGCCTGCAGCATAAGGCACAGGGCTTGCTCCAACAGAAAAGCAACTGTGTTGGGTGCAACCTGGAGCTGGAACCAACAGTGCAAAATGGATCAGGGAGGGAGAGTAATCTTCTATGAACTAGGAGGGGAAAAGAATTGGGGCAAATTTAACCTTACTAACCTCGTGGAAACTGGGAGGAGCATTTAAAATGTTCCAGGTGACTTACCTATTGATTTTTCACCTGCTACATGCCAATCATGATTTTACTGTGCCCTTTCGAGCAGGCAACAAAGGCACTCACTTGAAGCGGCGGGGTTCATATTTAAATATTGTCAGGCAAACTCCCCACCTGACAAGACTGAGGCATGCATTATTTCGCCACATGAACATTAAAACTTAAATTGCAAGCCCCTGACTGGAAGGATATTTGCATAGCACTAGCAGTGTTGGAACAAAAGGGACCCAGTCGTTGTTTCCCCAGTACACAGAAGAGGTGGTCAGACAAGTTTTAGTCACATGACTAGCTGGCTGTTGAGATTTGAACTTCCAACAAAGGATACGAACTCAGAACATCGTCTGCTCCTGGAACTGAAGCAAGAATTACCTTCTCTCCAGTCCTGCCTGCCTCCATCTCCTTCCCACGGAACTGAATCTTGTGAACCTCAAAGAGCGAAAAAGTCTCCTATGTGAACAAGGCTTAAGCAGAATACTGGGCCTCAACGAAACACAAGAATTATCTACAAAAGGACTATACAGTGAGCTCGAAGCACAGTAACAAAATGTTGCCTCAAGTTGTTCCACTTTATCTTTTCTTCTCTTTACTGTCCCTATCTACATGTGTATATCGCGTGTGCATGCTAGAATTTACAAAAGGGGAGCTCAAAACACAATGTGTTTAAAAATAAAACCCTGTTACAATAAGACTAGGTAACAACAGCAAAAGAACCCAGACACATTTCTCACCTGGTCGTAACAATGCGCAGATCAGTGTTTCATGAAGTCATCAGGCCCCAACTGCAACTTGAACTCTGGCTTGAGCAGGGAAACTGTTGCAGCCTTACCAGGTGAAAACAGTGAGAAGAGGACCCAGAATCAGAAGAGGCCATTTAAGGTAAGTTTTTTAAAAATGTATTTGTTGGACCAGGAGGAGGAAGAGTGTTCCTCTGGGCGACACAATAAATGCTTAGGCATTTCCACTTTCCCTCCCACAAGACCCTCCTGAAACACCCTTCACGCAACTTATTTTTTTGCTGGTGAACCTTCATTTGGTGTCAGCCGGCTGCTGCCTTCTGTCAGTTTCAGCCAGGTAACTGACTAGCAGCATACAGATGAGGCGTAGCAGTGAAAATTGTCTGAGTCTCACGCTTCTGACATTTGGTGCATTTGGCACTTGATTTATGCCAGGATTGTTGCTGTTTGAGGTACGGATTTTTAGCCCCTCAAATGTTTCATGGGAATGTATTCCCTCAGACCACACTAAAACACATTCACCAATGATCAATGTCAATTAGACTGATTACATAAAGTACTAAATTTTCTGCCTAAGCCATGACAGAATATATATTTATCCAGGTGATATTGAAAACTACTTTATTTTATTCGTATTGCCCCCATTACATTTTAAACAGTCGCAAGTCTGGTCATCAACAGCAATGGACATTATTGGTCTTAACCTTATAGTGCCGCCGCAGTGTGATTTGGCAGTCCACCACACTGTTACGGACAGATGGGAGATGACAGGAATAAAAACAAAAAATGCTGGAAATACTCAGCAGGTCTGGCAGCATCTGTGGACAGAGAGCAGAGTTAATGTTTCAGGTCAGTGACCTTTCATCAGAACTAGCAAAGGTTAGAAATGTAAAAGGTTTTAAGCAAATGAAGCAGGGGTGGGGCAAAAGAGAACAAAAGGGAATGTGTTGATAGGACGAGGGTCACAGAGAATAACTAACAAGGAGGTTGTGGGGCAAAGGCAAAGAGCGTGTTAATGGTGTAGTGAAAGACAAAGTATTAGTGCAGACAGAGTGTTAAATGACAGAATAATGAAAGCCCTAGCCAAAAGCACAAACATAAAAAAAAACAGTGGGCAGGCACATGGTAAAAAAAAATTGAATGATGAAACAAACTAAAATAAAATAAAAATTCAAAAAAAATAAAAAAGGGGGGCCAGGCATGCTCTGAAATTATTGAACTCAATGTTCAGTCCAGTAGGCTGTCGAGTGCCTAATCGGTAAATGAGGTGCTGTTCATCGAGCTTGATGTTCACTGGAACACTGCAGTAATCCCAGGACAAAGATGTGGGCATGAGAGTGGGGTGGGGGTGGGTGGTGTTGAAATGGCAAGTGACAGGAAGCTCGGAGTCATGTTTTCGGACTGAGCGAAGGCATTCCGCAAAGTGGTCACCCAATCTGCATTTGGTCTCCCCAATGTAGAGGAGACTGCATTGTGAGCAGCAAATACAGTATACTAAATTAAAAGAAGTACAAGTGAATCACTGCTTCACCTGAAAGCAGTGTTTGGGGCCTTGGATAGCGAGGAGAGAGGAGGTAAAGGGACACATATTACACCTCCTGCGATTGCATGGGAAGGTGCCATGGGAAGGGGACGAGGTGTCGGGGGTAATGGAGGAGTGGATCAGGGTGTCGCAGAGGGAACAATCCCTTTGGAATGCTGACAGGCGAGGGTAGGGGAAGATGCATTTGGTGGTGGCATCACGCTGGACGTGGCGGAAATGGCGGAGGATGATCCTTTGGATGTGGAGGCTGGTGGGGTGGAAAGTGAAGACAAGGGGAACCCTGCCACGGTTCTGGGAGGGAGGGGAAGGGGTGAGGCCACAGGTGCGGGAAATGGGCCGGACATGGTTGAAGGCCCTGTCAACCACAGTGGGGGTGAATCCTTGGTTGAGGAAAAAGGAAGACATATCAGAGGCACTGTTGTGGAAGGAGCATATGCGGTGGAGATGGAGAAACTGTGAGAATGGAATGGAGTCGTTACAGGAGGCAGGGTGTGAAGAAGTGTAGTCGAAGTAGCTGTGGGAGTTGGTGGGCTTATAAGGATGGTTTTTCCTTTTTTCACCTCTCAACTGCCCAAACACAGCGTGTTTAAGAAATAAGTGTTTTCACCTCTGAGTGTTTTAATGGTCAACGAACAGACAAATGACAGGTTTTCTCCTACGTTTAAAAGAAAGATGAATTTTTATTATACAACACTGAAAAATATATGCAACTTCACCCACTCTCACATGCATGCAGATACACACATACACAACAAAAGATAGAGATTAAAAGATAACATGCGTTTCAGCCTGATGGTTTTAAAAAGTGTTCACTGTAAAACTTCCCCAGGGTGAAGACTTGAAATGGTGCAGGCCTGATTTTTTTCCTTTTTCTGGTTCACCAAAGAAAAAAATACTCAGAAGATTCAGGAGGATGGATGTGTTGTTGCAGACTTCTCTCATTATAACTCAGTCACAGTTCAATGAAGAAAGCCTGGTTCAATTTTTCAGGCAAAGAGATCAAGTCCAACTGCAGTCTCTGCCTGTGTGCAGTTTAAAGATGGTGATCTTAGGCAGGGTCTTCCTCTTCACTGGAATAGAATGGAATTCTCACTTTTAAACTAATAACTGAATTAAAACCTATACTGATTCCACTTGGATTGTTCCAGAATGAGCTGCCATTTCACTCGCATGCCGCTGTTGCGAGTCACAAACTTTTCTCCTGATTAGTCAGTTTGAATCTGGACCACTTTGGCATGCCTCAAGTCTGTTTGGGTTTACTTTATAAGTTCATTATATAGTTCATAATTTCTCCTTGCATGAGCATGACAACACAATTAATGTATTGTTGCTTTGGGGTACTATAGTGCTGAAATTCAAATATGTGGGAAGCAAGATTAGTAAACTTGTCAGAATCCAGTCTCTTGTGGCTCATGACTGCTGGATAGGTTTGTCCCGATGAGGCAGGGAAGGGATGGTAGGGTGAAGGAACCTTGGATGACAAGAGATGTGGAACAGCTAGTCAAGAGGAAGAAGGAAGCTTCCTTAAGGTTGAGGAAGCAAGGATCAGACAGGGCTCCAGAGGGTTACAAGGTAGCCAGGAAGGAACTGAAGAATGGACTTAGGAGAGCTAGAAGGGGACATGATAAAGTCTTGGCGGGTAGGATTAAGGAAAATCCCAAGGCGTTCTACACTTATGTGAGGAACGAGGATGGCCAGAGTGAGGATAGGGCCGATCAGGGATAGTGGAGGGAACTTGTGCCTGGAGTCGGAGGAGGTAGGGGAGGTCCTAAATGAGTACTTTGCTTCAGTATTCACTAGTGAGAGGGACCTGGTCGTTTGTGAGGACAGCGTGGAACAGGCTGATATGCTCGAACAGGTTGAGGTTAAGAGGGAGGATGTGCTGGAAATTTTGAATGATATGAGGACAGATAAGTCCCCGGGGCCAGACGGGATATACCCAAGGATATTACGGGAAGTGAGGGAAGAGATTGCTGCGCCTTTGGCGATGATCTTTGCATCTTCACTGTCCACTGGAGTAGTATCGGATGATTGGAGGATGGCAAATGTTGTTCCCTTGTTTAAGAAAGGGAATAGGGATAACCCTGGGAATTATAGACCAGTCAGTCTTACGTCAGTAGTGGGCAAATTATTGGAGAGGATTCTGAGAGACAGGATTTATGATTATTTGGAAAAGCATGGTTTGATTAGAGACAGTCAGCATGGCTTTGTGAGGGGCAGGTCATGCCTCACAAGCCTTATTGAATTCTTTGAAGATGTGACAAAACACATTGATGCAGGAAGAGCAGTGGATGTGGTGTATATGGATTTTAGCAATGCGTTTGATAAGGTTCCCCATGGTAGGTTCATTCAGAAAGTAAGGAGGCATGGGATTCAGGGAAAGCTGGCTGTCTGGATACAAAATTGGCTGGCCCATAGAAGTCAGAGGGTGGTAGTAGATGGAAAGTATTCAGCATGGAGCTCAGTGACCAGTGGTGTTCCACAAGGATCTGTTCTGGGACCTCTGCTCTTTGTGAGTTTTATAAATGACTTGGATGAGGATGTGGAAGGCTGGGTTAGCAAGTATGCCAATGACACGAAGGTTGCTGGAGTTGTGGATAGTGTGGAAGGCTGTTGTAGGTTGCAACAGGACATTGACAGGATGCAGAGCTGAGAAGTGGCAGATGGAGTTCAACCTGGAAAAGTGTGAAGTGATTCATTTTGGAAGGTCGAATTTGAATGCGGAATACAGGCTTAAAGACAGGATTCTTGATTGGGTGGAGGAACAGAGGGATCTTGGGGTCCATGTCCATAGATCCCTCAAAGTTGCCACCCAAGTTGATAGGGTTGTTAAGAAGGCGTATGGTGTATTGGCTTTCATTAACAGGGGAATTGAGTTTAAGAGCCGCGAGGTGATGTTGCAGCTCCATAATGCCCTGGTTCGACCACACTTGGAATATTGTGTTCAGTTCTGGTCACCTCATTATAGGAAGGATGTGGAAGCTTTAGAGAGGGTGCAGAGGAGATTTACCAGGATGCTGCCTGGACTGGAGGGCATGTCCTACGAAGAAAGATTGAGGGAGCTAGAGCTTTTCTCATTGGAGCGAAGAAGGATGAGAGGTGACTTAATAGAGGGGTACAAGATGATGAGAGGCATAGATAGAGTGGATAGTCAGAAACTTTTTCCCAGGGTGGAAAGGGCTATCACCAGGGGGCATAATTTTAAGGTGATTGGAGGAAGGTTTCGGGGATAGGTTCAGAGGTAGGTTCTTTACACAGAGAGTGGTGGGTGCGTGGAATGCGCTGCCAGCGGTGGTAGTCGAAGCAGATACATTAGGGGCATTTAAGCGACTCTTGGATAGGTACATGGATGATAGTAGAATGAAGGGTAGGTAGTTAATTTGATATTAGAGTAGGTTAAATGTTCGGCACAACATCGTGGGCCGAAGGGCCTGTACTGTGCTGTACTGTTCTATGTTCTATGTTCTATAACAGCTGCTTGAGTAGAAGAACCTTATTCATCTGCCTAGGTTGGATGAGAATTCTAACACACTCTGCCACCACTCACACACTGGAGTCTTATAATGAAACTTTGCAGTCATTATTAAGGCACTGTTGTTCTAAAATAAAGGATGATGGCTAAAGATAAAGCACTAGCAACTGTATTAAATGGATAATATCAGTGCCACTGGATCAAAGCTGAGCTTCACTCAACAAATAATAATAGCTGGTTTAAGAACAAAGAATCAAGTTTAGTGGGTAGGTGGAATTCATTTGATGTTACTGTTCTACTTGCGAGACTTAAAAATATTTCATGCTCATATCAAAATGCTACTTCCATAAGCAGGACTGTCTCTCTTATGAAACTTATGGGCTGAATTTTACCAGCCCCTTGACGCCGTGGGTCACGGCACAGGGGCCGGTAAAATTCTGTGGGGAGAGGCCCGCCTCAAACCCTGACGTCGAGAAGGGCCCGCTGCATATTACCGGCGGTTGGGAGGGGTGGGGGGGGAACCTCAGTGTGGCCCCCCTGTTGCCTGGCGGCGGGCCCTTCATCTGCTTTTTAAAAATTAACATTAATGATTTTTAAATAAACTTACCATCAGGCGGCAGAAACCTTGTGGGGAGGGTGGAGGAATAAAATTTTCAGGGTGGGTGGGGTGGGGGACTGGGGAAATCAATTTTTATTGGATGTGGGGATGGTGGGAAGGTGTTGACAGGCAAAAGTTAGAAGGTTAGGGGGGAAGTTCGGGCAGGGAAAAAGGCAAGTGTTTGTCATATCGGGCAATGAAATGACCATTGAGGAGTTTGGGGAAGGGCCTCCACATCTTTATCATTTATTATTAAAAAATTCCAATTAATGTACATTTAAAATTAAAATTAATTGTAAGGGCTTTAAGCCCTTTAAAAATGGTGCCGGCGCCTGCATGATGGCGCCAGATGCCGTTGCCAGGGACATGGTGGCCGCCTCCTCTACATCATCGTGGGCGGCCGGGCCGCCCCCTCTATTTAAATCAGCCTCATGCATAATATCGCAGGGGCTCAGGGATGGCGCATCTGCACGGGATGCACACCACCATCAGTTCACGGCGGACTCGTAAAATTTAGCCCAGTGTGTGTCCTGAAACGGATGTAAAATAATCAGGGTTACCTTTATTGTTGGATCAGCCAGAAATATACAGGCTATCCATTCTAATACTGATCACTCCAACAGGTTAAAAAAAACCACCTTACTGATGAATCATATATCCCAGGTTAAACTGCAAGTTGTTTATTATGAGGATGAAATATACCCAGAAGCCAGTTAAATCAGGAAATAACGACTTAACCCTCACTGCTATATGAAATGGGTTTCTGAGTTTAGCATAACAAGTTTTTGAGGCAGGATGCCAAATCTCTCTGTCACAACCTGAGTTGGCCATAAATGCTTAAAACACTTTGGGGCCAGGCAGAATCATCATTAATACCTTGTCCAACGTAATCACTTCACTTTCTAACAACACATTTGCCCATTTATTGCACTGGCATTTGTGCGCATGTTCATATCATAAGTTTTACAAGAATAATTTGGGCTTTATATCTACAACAGGACATAGCTAGTTTTATTGGGCAACCATTTCTCACACAACAATGTGAATCACTTTTTCAATATAAGGTTTGGTTTTCACCAAGTTATTCATTCATGCTGCTGGTTGTCAACAGCATCCAGCAGTTCAGTGAGCCTTGAATGCAAACTCATTTATGAGGATATTTCAACACATAGAAGCTGCTACATAATTTCAACACGCACTGGCTGTGACACCCCAGGCCTACAAATATCCCAGAAGTCTTGGAAGTAGCTGGCAAACTTACATAACTGCCTAGATTTTGCAGTCAGCGGCAAAGCAATGGCACTTATCGCAGACCTCAAAGAAAGCTGCCCATAAAGATCTAGTGCTCTCTGTGGCATGGGCTTCCCCTATCCAGAGGGAAGTTTAAATATGGTGTCAGGTCGAGTGAATCTCCAGGCATACAGTAGCAGTGATGTCAGCAAGCAGGTTAAGCAGCCAATCCCATTGGCGTATTCTCACAGACAGCAAATCAGGAAGCTAAAAGCACTGATACTTTCAGTTTTCATTTAAATTTTCAGATACTGAAATAAATGATTATAATTATGGATTAAGATAGAAGCTAAAATATTATAAACGAACTTTAAAAAACTTTCATTATTTACCATCACAAATTCTGCTCCCTCACCATTGATTCTATCTCTCTCCCTAGCAACTGTCTGAGACTAAACCAAACTGTTCTCAACCTCGGTGTCATATTTGATCCCAAGATGAGCTTTCAACCACATATCCGCGCCATCACTAAGTCCACCTATTTCCACCTCTGTAAAATGGCCCGACTCTTCACCTACCTCAGCTCATCTGCTCAGCCCTGCCCTTGTTAACACCAGACTTGATTATTCTAACGCATTCCTGGTCACCCTCCCACATTCTACCCTCCATAAACTTGAGGTCATCCAAAACTATGCTGCCCATGTCCTAACTAGCACTAAATGCATTCACCCATCACCCCTGCGCTCGCTGACCTACACTGGCTCCCAGTTAAACAACACCACGATTTTAAAATTCTCATCCTTGTTTTCAAATCCCTCCAGCCCTACAACTCTTCAAGATATCTATGCTCCTCTAATTCCGGTCTCTCAAACATGCCCGATTCTAATTGCTCCACCATTGGTGGCTATGCCTTTCGCTGCCTAGACTCGAGGCCAGGGGTCTGCAACCTGTGGCTCCAGAGCCGCATGCAGCTCATTAAGGATTCATGTACGTCTCCCGACCTTGATTGATTGAACCCATTTTTTCTCATCAAATTTGTGAAAACCTTTAAAATGTAATTGATAATCAACTGCCCTCTTTCATTGATATTATTGCATGTATGCTTATGAGCATCACTAAAAAGGTGTTGCATAGAAATCAATAAAGGTGTCTCTGTCATAGTTTTCATTATCATTAACATTTGAGTAACAACATTGCAGCCCTTGGGATTTTGCGTTTTTGATTAAATAAAAAAAAGGCTCTTCTTTTTATTAAGATTGCCGACCCCTGCCCTAGGCTCTGGAATTCCCTGCCTCTCTACCTTGCTTCCCTCCTTTAAGACACTCCTTAAAACCTACCTCTTTGACCAAGTTTTTGGTCATCTGCCTTAATATCTTCTTATGTGGCTCTGTTTCATATTTTGTTTTATAATGTCTTTGTGAAGAATCCTGAGACATTTTATTACATTATAGGTGTTATATAAATACAGGTTGTTGTTGTAAAAATGTGGAATTTTATCATATTGGAGAAATTTGACATTTCACAGTTATAAAATTAGTATTTCATGGCTAGTGAGGGTGTTTAGTGGTAATTATGAAGTTGGTACATTGTTAAAAACCCAGTTACAACTCATTCAATAAGGTGTAACTTTTCAGGGGTTTTTACAGTGAGACTAATAGTATAAAAGTGGAATTTTTCATCAATTCACTGATTGCTTAGGGAGTGTACTCTGGAGTCCTCAACAGAGGACCATCTGGAGGAGTGCTGGATCAATGACAGCAACTTCTGGATTTCCACGTTACTCTACGCATGCGTGGATTCTGAAGTTCCTGTCAGTTTCAGTGGAGTAATAATGGCGAATGCTGACAGATTTGACATCATTACAACCCCCAAATCTGGACCTTCAATGTATAACAGCTCCAAAGTTCAGAAATCACTGTTCTCTCTCCCAGCACCTTTGCGAACAGGTAAGAGATTTGGCTTGGACATAAATTGGTTAGTCTAGAGTACAATCTTATAGATAGTGACTGAACATGTATAGATAGTAACAACCGATCAACTTTTTGCAGAAAAGCTTTTTGTTAACAACTTTCTTGTCAGAGCTGAATCGGAATTGACAGTGCTAGACTGAGATATGGGCATAAGTGAATTTAAGAGAATCACTTTATTGTAGAAACTGAAGGGCATTCTTTATTTGTAATTGTGTTTATCTAATTTTGTCACTAGCTTTGGTGAGTAAATGACATTTTGTCCATGCGAGATTCTGTTGTTTCTGTATTTTAGAATCCCGGACCTAGTTTAACAGCCTGTCAAGATGAATAAACTAGTCTTGGTTATCTACCATTAATCTCCCTGTCCCTTCTTGTCCCACTCTGTTTTCTGGTTTACATGATTCTTCTGAAGTACTATCTGCTCCATCCTATAAAACTCTCCTGATTTGGAGATCACTGCCCTTTTGTTGGCTGCCCTGTCTGCAGACACATATTATAAGCAGGTGGAGAAGTTGCACAAACATTAACCATCACAGGTTAAGTTGTCTTGTGACAATAGCAGTGTGAGAAATGGTCCATCTTCCTATGCTGATTTTTCTACTGCCTCACGTCGATAACCACAATAACAATCCTTTCCTTGTGTTTCATGGTTTATTGGATGAATTTGCTTTCCTGACACAGTGTGAATCCACAGAGGCCATCCGATAAGGTTCATCTACCACCCCGTGATATGGTGTAGCTAGCTCTATTCTGTCAACAAAAGTAATTTGTATTGGCATTGCATGCTATTTTGCTTGCTAGCTAGCAAATACAGTTGTGCTGCTCTCCATTGATGTTTGTATGCTTAGCTACTTTATTTATAGGGAGAAATGTGTTTTAATTCGGACTGTGTTTTGATTGCATTAGATTGGCTATACACTATATACAGATTAATTGCTCCCATGGTGGTGGCTGAGTCAATAATTTCATCAAATGTCCATGATGCAACATGTCAGTGCCTATCCCTGATTACAGACACATTGTCACTATGTGTTCATTATGAATCTACTATCATAGTAACAACCTTACATATATTAGCCAGAGATATCTTTGTGAAAAATAAAAAAGCATACCATTAAAAAAGCCTTCATTTGGTTAGCTGTTGCTATCCTTCAAAGTTTTTATCACCCAGAGAAAGTTCCAATTCTTGGTCTAACTAAAATTTCATAGAAATATGTAGAATGTTTACATTTTTATAAATTGAAGCCGAATGGATCTCCAGTCTATCACAAATGTACCAAACCAAAAATCACTTTTACTGTTAGGCTACCCAATAATTATCAACAAAAAGCAGTGCATCAGTTAGACATAATGGAATGACTACAGTTGAGACAAAGATAGTGAGATTTTGAGTGACAATACATTGCATTTATATAGCGCCTTACAACACATCTGTCAGAAACATTATTCACATACAATGAATTACTCTGAAGTGCAGTGACTTCTGTGGACAGCATGGCAGCCATTATGTACACAGCAAATTACAATTAAATGAATGGTTAATATCACATTAACCAGCAATGAAATAATAGTCTCAGCAACTTTTATCTTCTGTAGAATTAACTCTTCACCAATTATATTTGTATTTTACATCACAATACTCTTTACACATGCATTGCTGGCATTACTTTGCATGTTGAATGAATTACTCTTTTTACATGTGGTGACTGATTCCTTTATTTTGTAGTTTATGTAGTCCACTTTTCCCTTGCAAAATGCTATTATTTTCAGATGTGCAGAGTAACCAGCAAACCATAATACAAAAATTAATTACATTAGAAATCAGAATGTATTGAAATATATTCAAGTGAGATGAAATAAAATGCTGCCTTTTACAATATCTTCATGTTTCAGGCGTAATTTTTGGATAATTGATGGAGGATTTATAGTTCTCCACTGAGATACAGATTCATTAAATCTTGATTTTATAGTCATGACTATTGCCCTTTTTCCAGCAAATTGAAATAATATTGCATACAGCACCACCACGTGGATCAAGATTAATGTTTTAAATTGCAGTATTTTTAAATCACCATTAGGTGGCACCTGAAGTGCTATTCTGGAGCGTTAGCTATTTTTCATGGTTTGAAGGGAG
Source organism: Heterodontus francisci (assembly GCF_036365525.1). Taxonomy (NCBI): domain Eukaryota; kingdom Metazoa; phylum Chordata; class Chondrichthyes; order Heterodontiformes; family Heterodontidae; genus Heterodontus; species Heterodontus francisci. Next base: position 65,015,886 of record NC_090382.1, read on the forward strand.
AGCATCCAATGGTAGGGATTGTGGGTTCGTTTGTTTAGCAGCTTCAGTGCAATTTCTACAGGCCATCAAAATAAGGAGGATTTTTTTAGAAGTTTAAATATTCTGCCTCCCTTGTTGCAATGTGAAAAAGTTAACTCGAAAAGACTTGTAGAAATATTGGGGTTGATTTCAACCCACACCAGGTTTTGGATGGGGCAAGTGCAAAATGCACTCGCAGGCCTATCTTTGAGCCCTGGTATATTTTAATGCCCAGGCCTCAATTGCATGCTGCCGGTCTGCTGCCTTCCCAAAATGGATGGAAAGTGTCTGCTGGCTGGTGGGCAGGAGCAGAAGTTCACGCAGGAGGAAGCTGCCAGCTGGCACGAGAGGAAGGCTCACCTGCAAGCAGGTAATGTGCATGTGAGTTCTCGATAGGATGTATGGGGGAGTCACCAAGGGAGGGCATGACTTTCCTTGTGAGGCCTAGAGGAGCACTCCTATTCTTCTGGGTTAAGAACGACAACAATACCTTGCATTTATATAGTGCCTTTAATATAGTAAAACTTCTCAAGGTGCCTTTAATTTATTTACCTTGGGGGCCTTGTTATCCTCCCAACAGCTGCCAACCTGCCTTCACCTGCCAAGAAAGCTGTGATAGCTTCCCCACTCAGGTACAGGTTGAAATGAAATTGGGACCCCATTGCTGCAATGTCTATGACTTTAATAAATTTATGAGGCTCCCAGCAGTGTTTCAGCCATTTAACTGCAATGAGCAGTTAAAAGATGGTCAGCAGGATTCCAGGGGGAAGAGCATGAGAAAGTTGGATGTTACATTTTAAAGGCCTTCCCACCCGTCCCCACTGGGCAAGGTGGATCAAAATTCCTATCCATTAGCATTCACAGTGTGGCAACAAACCAATCAGATAGCATTTTGCAATGCACAGATATGACAATAAAAAAATTGAAGTAGATCTGAAACACGGAGAGGAATTTTAACATGGAGGAGCCTGAGGGTTTGGGTATGGGTGGGTGGTTATAACTGGTGAAATTGGCAGTGCGTTGGGAACTAACTGCAACCTGCCACCTTCCACATTTCATTCAAGTGCATCAGGCTGCATGCGTGCAACCCCCTCGGGAGAGGTGGTTGTCAATTGCCTTGTGTTAATTGCTCAATTAGTGTAATATTTCCACACACTTTTGAGTTTAACATTGGGTCCATTGGTTCCCCAGGCTGCCTGAAACTGGCCATTGAAAGCAAGGTGAGCACACAGCAGCAATTGAGGTGGCTGAATCTATCTCAGAGAAATATGCCAATAAGTACTCCGTGCTTGCAGCTGCTTTCTTATCTGTTAGTGAGAAAGGGGTTTCTCAGTATTTTTGCTGAGACGTTACTTTCTACACTTTGGAGGTTTGCTCTATCACATCAGGATGGGTGCCACATATGCTGCTTTAGATTGGACCTCAAATGAGGGCCAAGTTGACCAGCAGCATCACCAGCAACAGGACCAGCAGTCTGCTGGCCATAGAGGGGACTGGCAGAGAGCTGCCTTGACATGCTGAAAGGCAGTGGCTCAGTAGGCTCAGGATGTCCCATCAGGTGGTGGCAGAGAACTGCACCCTTCTAGAAGAAGACCTGATGTTTGCTGGACCTGGTAGCTGTGCATTACAATTGGCTGTCAAAAGTCATCACTGCCGTCAACCTTTTTGCCAGCGGATCCTCCCAGGGATCTGCCACAGACATATGCAGGATCTCCCAGTCAGCCACCCAAAAATGCATTAAACAGGTGACTGATTGCTTCCTTGCCAGGGTCGGCAATTATGTCAGCCTTTCCTGTGATGATGCCAGTCAGAATAAGCAGGCGTAAGAACATAAGAAATTGAAGCAGGAGTAGGCCATACAGCCACTCGAGACTGCTCCACCATTCAACACGATCGTGGCTGATCCTCAATCTTAACTCCCTTTTTTTTTGCCCAATCTCCATATACCTTGGAACCATGGAAAAATTATGGCACAGAATGAGGCCATTCAGCCCATCGTGTGCACCGGCTGAAAGAACTCGCTGCCCAATCTAATCCCACCTTCCAGCAACTGGTCCACAGCCTTGTAGGTTACAGCACTTCAGGTGCAGGTCCACGTACCTTTTAAATGAGTTGAGGGTTCATTCCTTAGAGTCCAAAAATCTATTGATCCCAGTGGATTTATTCAATGATTGAATATCGAAAGCCCTCTGGGGCAGAGAATTCCAAAGATTCTCAACCTTTTGAGTAAAGAAATGTCTCCTCATCTAAGTATGAATTGATTGTTCCCTGATCCTGAGACTATGCCTCTTAGTTTTTTTTTAGATATACAGCACTGAAACAGGCCCTTTGGCCCACCGAGTCTGTGCCGACCGTCAACCACCCATTTATACTAATCCTACACTAATCCCATATTCCTACCACATCCCCACCTGTCCCTATATTTCCCTACCACCTATCTATACTAGGGGCAATTTGTAATGGCCAATTTACCTACCAACCTGCAAGTCTTTGGCATGTGGGAGGAAACCGGAGCACCCGGAGGAAACCCACGCAGACACAGGGAGAACTTGCAAACTCCGCACAGGCAGTACCCAGAATCGAACCTGGGTTGCTGGAGCTGTGAGGCTGCGGTGCTAACCACTGCGCCACTGTGCCGCCCACTCTAGACAGTCCAGCCTTTCAGCATCTACCCTGTTAAGCCCACTCAGAATCTTATACATTTCAATGAGATCACCTTTCATTCTTCTAAACTTGGCTTTACAACTCTGGCTGGCTTCACACAGGAGCAGGGCACCATCAATTGCACACATGTGGCAATCCGTGTACCCAAAAAACCAGGAGTATTTGTCAACTGCAAGGGGTTCCAGCACGGGCGTTGCAGTACTATCAAGCAGCACTTACTAACCAATAACCTGTTAGTTAATGCTCAATTTGGTTCCTCCAGGACCTCTAGGCTCCAGACCTCATTATAGCCTTGGTCCAAACATGAACGAAAAGGGCTGAATTCCAGAAATTAGATCAGAGTGATTGCTCTTGACATCACAATTTGACCGAGTGTGGCATCAAGGTACCCAAGTAAAACTGAGGTCAATGAGAATCAGGTGAAAGCTCTTTACTGGCTGGAGTAATACCTAGCACAATGGAAGATGGTTTTTGGTGTTGGTGTATTATAATGTACATAAGCTGTTCCTGGGTAGATTATGTACATAGACATTAAGCATCGTCACAGGATGTGATGTCGCAAGTCTGTACCATGTGCTACTCAGTGTTCATATTGATACCCTACGATGACTGCTAAAGAACAGTGATGCCTGGTGCTGGGGAGACGGCCAGAAAGATTCTTTTGAGAAGATCAAAGAAATGTTGACTTCACCAGAGGTTTTGACACATTATGATCTGGAACTAGTGACCATTATTGCAGCAGATGCATCATCAACAGGATTAGGTGTAGTCCTGTTCCAGGTTCAAAAAGATGGACGATGCAGGCCGGTGTACTTTGCCTCTCGTTTGCTGTCAGAGACAGAATGAAGGTACGCCATGATTGAAAAGGAAGCATTAGCAGCAACATGGGCGTTTGAAAAATTTTCAGACTATGTCCTGGGCCTCAAGGTCAAGATCGAAACTGACCACAAGCCACTAGTAATGTTGTTTAATTCCAAGGAGTTAGCAAAATTACACCCATGGGTACAGAGATTTCGACTACGACTTATGAGATATGACAACTGAATATGTCCCAGGGAAGCATCAGGTGATGCATTATTGAGAGCATCAAGTGACCTACCTGAGCTGGGAGATGTCTCATTCTTGGAGGAAGTGGAAGTCTTTCCTTTAGCTAGAACCAAAGATTTGCCCTCAACTGCTCAAAGGTTACACCAAATTAGAAAGCTACAGAAAGAGGGCGAGGTCTGCAAAAAAGTAAGACAGTTTTGCCAAGAAGGTTGGCCAGAATATATGCTGAATACACCAATGCTGAGAAAATATTATGAGCAACGAAGCCATCTTACTATTGTCGACGACTTACTAGTCTACTACAAAAGACTTATTATTCCAAGAGCTTTAAGATTAGGCGTTCTAGAGAAACAACACCAAGGACACTGAGGAATCACCAATTGTCAAGCAAGAGTTAGGAACTCGGTATGGTGGCCGGGGATTTCCAAGGAGACTGAAGACATGATTTCCAATTGTATTATACATGCCACTACCATACAGGACTCTAGAGAGCCACTGAAGTCATCTTCGTTTCCATCCAGACCTAGGAGCACCTAGGAATGGTCCTGTTTGACTATAAAGGGAGGATTTTCCTCATTGTCGTTGATTATTACTCTAGATGGGTTGAAGTCAAACCAATACATGGCCAGAGTTCAGAAGCCATAATAAAAATCACTAAAAGAAATTTTCGCCACACATGGCATTCCAGACCTAGTGAACTCTGATAATGGTCCACAGTTCGTGAATGAAACCTTCCAGCAGTTTGCAGAAACATATGGCTTTTCTCATGTTACAAGTTCACCAAGGGAAATGGAGAAGCAGAGAGAGGTGTTTGAACCATGAAAATGGTACTGAAAAAGAATGAGGATTTTCAGTTGGCACTGTTAAATTCCCAATCAACGCCACTCCAGAATGGTCTGGCTCCATGTGTGTTGCTAATGCGTAGGAGGTTGAGGACACAACTACCCACATTCCCTAGAACCCTTCAGCCATGAATTGGTGCAGAGGACCGGGACAGGTGAGGGTGAGAGAAGAGAAAGAAAGGCCATTTAAAATGTGGAATCATGATCGAGATTACAGACCAAAAAACCAAACAGACCTACAATCTGGAGATTTGGTTTGGATTAAAGATCAGAGTTGATATGGGGTAGTGATGGAGAAATCTCCATATCCTCGGTCATACACAGTCCAGACAGACCAAGGATGGAAATGGAGAAATAGAAGATCTTTGATACCAGCATCTCCGAATAAAGAATTGATGAAAGATCAAGAGAATCAGCTACCAGGGAGAGCTGATGAACCAGTGATATAACCAACAACAAGTAACCCAGACGACAGTGAAGACAGATAACATGAGTCATCTAGTAGCTCGACTCACCTACAGGAAAGTGAGGAAGAAGAACTAAAGACTCAATACCCCAAACAAGTGAAAGAACAAAGGCAGTGAGGGGACGCAGTGAGAGGAGACATTGCTACCAAGTGAGACAGAGTGAAATTGGAAGTTTGGTGCACGTGGGAATTTGTTGCAGAGGGGGAAAGAAGGGCTCCTTTTCCTATCTTTTTTTAGCCTCCAGCAGCTGGTGAGTCTTCTTCCTTTGACTCCAAGGTAGATGAGTGCAACTTTCCATTACTTCAGCTGTATGAATTATCAACTAATTGACTAATTAAAAAAATAAGGTTGTACAGAGATGGCAGGGCTGGTGGCGTGCTGCAACTGCAGCATGTGGGAATCTGTGGAATGTACTGAAATCCCAGACAACCATGTCTGTTGCTGAGCTGGAGACTGAGTTGCAGACATTGCGGAGCATCAGGGAGGGGGAGAGTTACCTGGACACTTTGTTCCAGGAGGCAGTCACATCCCTTAGAGTAGGGAAAACATTAGAGATGGCCAATGGTCAGGGACAGGAGGGTGTGACTGCGAGAGAGGCAAGTAGGGGGAATCAGCATGTAGTGATGGAGGAACCTCAGACCCTGACCTTGTCCAACAGGTACGAGGTCCTTGCTACCTGTGTGGATGAAGGGAAGGACTGCAAGGTGGATGAGCGGACTGACCATGGCACCATGGTGAAAGATGCCATTCCAGTGGGGGGAATGAAGAGGAGACAGTATAGTCAGGGGGATGGACACTGTTCTCTGCAGCTGCGACCGGGACTCCAATGACTGCGTTGCCTGCCCAGTGTTAGGGTTAAGGACATCTCCTCGTAGCTGAAGAGGAACCTGGAATGGGAGGGAGAGGATCCAGTTGTCATGGTCCATGTGGGAACCAATGACATAGGTAGAACCAGAAACGATGTTCTGCTTAGAGAATTTGAGAAGTTAGGGTCCAAACTAAAACGCAGAACATCAAAGGTAATCTTTGTATTGTTACCTGAGCCACACGCAAATTGGCACACGGTCAAGTAGATTAGAGAACTAAATGTGTGGCTCAAAGAGTGGTGTGTGAAGAAGGGGTTTTGATTCTTGGGGTACTGGCATCAGTACTCAGGGAAGAGGGAGCTATTCTGTTGAGATGGGCTTCACTTGAACCAGGCAGGGACCAGTGTCCTGGCCAATTGCATAACTAGGGCTGTGGACAGGGCTTTAAACTAACGGTGGGGGTGGGGGGGGGGGGGGGAGCGGGGGAAGAGGGAGGATTTGGTAAAGGGAAATTTAGAAATCCTAAGAGAGAGGTCGGGGCATCAGAGCATGATCGTGATGTAGGTAAATGCCAACAGAATGGAACAGGAAGGGACAGAGAGTTTAACAGAAATTGTACATCGGCAAATAAAGTCATTGCAGGGAATAGAGATAAAAACATGAAATTAAATTCCTTTATCTGAATGCATGAGGCATCTGTAATAAGATACATGAACTAATGGCACGAATACAGGCAAATGATCTAGATCTAATTGCCATTACCGAGACATGGTTACAAGGAGATCAAGGTTGGGAAATTAATTTTCCAGGGTACATAATATTTCGAACAGACAGACAGAATGGCAAAGGAGGAGGGGTAGCCCTGATAGTAAATGATGACATAAGGACATTAATAAGAAGGGATCTGATCTCAGAAGATCATGAAGTAGAATCAGTTTGGGTGGAAATTAGGAATAGGAGGAGTTAGAAAACACTGGTCGGAGTAGTTTACAGGCCCCCAAACAGTAGTTATAATATTGGACACAACATTAAATAGGAAATTATTGGAACTTGTAACAAAGGTAATGTATTAATTGTGGGGTCTTTAATCTGCATATAGACTGGGACAATCAAATTGGCAATAGTGGTTTAGAAGATGAATTTGTAGAATGTTTTCATGACAGTTTCTTGGAGCAATATGTTGTAGAACCGGCTAGAGATAAAGCTATCTTAGATCTTGTATTGTGTAATGAAACAGGGTTAATTAGCAATGTCGTAGTAAAAGATCCACTGGGAAATAGTGATCATAATACCACTGAATTTCATGTTAAGTTTGAAAGTGACAAATTTCAATCACAAACAAGAATCTTAAACTTAAACAAAGGTATGAGGAGAGAACTGGCTAAGGTTAATTGGGTAAATAGACTGAAAGGTAAGGCGGTAAATGAATAGTGAGAAACATTTAAATAAACCATTCAAATGTTTCAACAAAAGTACATTCCATTCAAAAACAAAAACTCGTCAAGAAAGACCCATCCGTGGCTCACTCAGCAAGTTAAGGAGAGTATTAGACTAAAAGAGGCTTAAAATGTTGCAAAAATATTAGCAAGTCTGAGGATTGGGAGTGTTTTAGAAACCAGCAAAGGGCCATCAAAAAGTTGAGAAAAAGGGGAAAAAATAGAATATGTAAGTAAACTAACCAGCAGTATTAAAACAGATTGTAAGAGCTTTTATGTACATAAAAAAGGAAGAGATTAGCTAAAGTAGATGTTGGTCCCTTAGAGGCAGGGACAGGAGAAATCATCATGGGGAATGAGGAAATGGCAGAGACATTGAACAAATATTTTGTGTCTGTCTTCACAGTGGAAGACACAAGTTCCACACTATGGCAGAGTTGTGGAGAACCCCATAGCGTTACAGACCTGATGAATGAAGTCAGAGACTTGGGGGAGATGTAGTATAATGTACATAAGCTGTTGCTGGGTAGATTATGTATATAGAACTTAAGCATCATCACAGGATATGATGTCATGAGTCTGCACCTCATGCTGCTCAGTGTTCATGTAGATACAGGAGTTTATGTACAGGGGTCTTCTTACACCCTAGTAAGAAGACCCCTGTAAATAAACTCCTGTTACTTTGACCCAAAGTCTACTTTCCTAATTCACTACTAATAGCACACTGACAAGATAGTACAGTTGGAGACCAATAATCTTGACCCCAGGACATTGTTGCAGGAGTTCCTCAGGGTGTGTCTGAGGCCTAACCATCTTCAGCTGCTTTATCAATGATTTTCCTTCCAACATAAGGGAAAGCGATATTTGTTGATGATTGCACAATGTTCAGTTCAATTCACGACTCCTCAGATAATGAAGCAGTCTGTACCTACATGCAGCAAGTCCTGGATAGCATTCAGGCTTGGGTTAGTAAGTGACAAGTAACATTTGCGCCACACAAGTGCATGGCAATGACCATCTTCAACAAGAGAGAATCTAACCATCTCCCCTTGACATTCAATGGTAACCATTGGGATTATCGAGTTCCCACCAACAAAATCCTAGGAATCACCATTGAGCACAAACTTAATTGGACCAGCTACATAAATACTGTTGCTACAAGAGCAGTTTAAAGACTGGGTATTCTGTGTCAGTTGTCTCACCCCCTGACTCCCCACAGCCTGTCCATAATCCACAAGGCACAAGTCTGGAGTGGATGAGTGGAGCTCCAACAATACTCGAGAAGCTGGACACGATCCCAGACAAAACTGCCTGCTTGACTGGCACCCCATCCACCACCTTAAACATTCACTCCCTGCACAACTGTTGCACAGTGGCTGCAGTGTGTATCAGATAAAGATGCATTGCAGCAACTCACCAGGCTTCTTTGACAGCACCTTCCAAACCTGCAAACTCTATCACTTGGAAAGACAAAGCCAGAGCTAGCAGATGCATGAGAACACCACTACCTCCATGTTCCCCTCCAGGTCACATACCATTCTGACTTGGAACTATATTGCTGTTACTTCATCGTCGCTGGGTTAAAATCCTGGAACTTCCTCCCTACTAGCACTGTGGGAATACCTTCGCCAAACAAACTGTCACGATTCAAGGAGGCGGCACACCTCCACCATCTCAAGCGCAATTAGGGATGGGTGATAAATGCTGGCTTCCCAGTGACACCCGCATCCCATGAATGCATTAAAAAATCTCTATCAATGTGAAGCTGGTGTACAACCACAAAAATATGTTTATGCAGGTGTGTGCAAGATGCCCAGCAGCTAACATGATGCTTTCTTCCTGCGGCAGTTGATGCTCCCTGATCTTTTTGAACACACCATCGGCATACTGATGATGCATTTCAGGTGCCTCAACAAATCTAGAGGCACTCTTCAGTACGCTCCACCAGAGTCTTCAGAATGGTTGCGGTTTTCTGTGTTCTGTGAGGGATGGATGGACCTGAAGGTTGAACAAGGCAAACAGCTCAGGTCCTCCTTAGATGCTTGAGGAAGGGAGGAGGAGGAAAAAGAGGAGAGGAGGAGGGTTATGAGGATGATGCATCTCCAGCTGCTCACATTGCTGGCCAGGATGTCAGGGATAGCCTTATTAATAGACAATTCGCTTAGGTTGCTGCAGTGGACCCATGTTACCAGAAAATGCAACAACCAGTCTTCCCCAATACTTCATGACACTAATACAAAGTAGTCTTACAACTAAGCAACCACTCTTTGAACATCCTCCCATTGGTCCCCACCAATTCATGCCTTCAGATTCATCATCAAAAAAGTATGAAGGCCACTTACCACCCAACACTCAAGAATGGACAAGATGAGAAAGTGGTGAAAAAGAATAACATTTATCTGGTCCAACCTGCGTGGCTTCAACCAAGTTAGAGGAAGGCTGCTCAGATCCCTGCTCTGACGAATGATGTCCTCTGGGCTGTTCAGCCCATGAATACCCTGCCAAAGACTGCTCCAACTGCACATGTGCAGGGGCACACTTGGCCATCAGGAGACGAGGCAGGATGTGGGCGAATGATTGAAAGGAGCGCTGTTGGATGAGAATTGGAAGAGCTTTGAGTGGAGTCCCCACTTCCATCACCCCTTTCACCATCATCCTTCACTGCTACCACTGTGCTGGAGAGCACTTCAGTGCAGATCAGTGTGACACTATAAGGCCAAGGTATGTACAAACTTATTTGAGGAACAGACATGTTGCTATCCAGAGTCTGCACAGTGGTGTTGAAGGTTTGCATAGACCTGTTTTAATGCAGCATATGAGAGTCCATGGCTCTGGCCACTGTATCCATGGAAGAAGGCAACATCTCAGTGGCCTGTGACATCGCCCCTTCATGTTTGAGGCAGTCTTCTCCTTCTCTCTGCATTCGTGGTGAGTCTACTTTGAAGACCTGTCAGTGCATCGCGCATTATCTGCTGCTGCTCAATGATTCTCCTTTTCAGCATCGCACCCCCCCCCCCCCCTCCCCAAGGCATAGCATCTGAGTCCATCTGAGTAGAGCTTGGAGACGGCTGCGCCCTCTGATATGAACTCTCCACTGCTGTCCCTGTCCCCACCATCTGATCTTGCTTATTTGTGAAGTGTGAGTCACCAGGTGAAAACCCAACTATCTGTCTTACTTGTCCCATCGAAGTGTGAGTATCTGAGCTGGTACATGCTCTGCATGAACCCTGTGACATGCATCCTCAGAAATACTCAGCTCCTCTGAAGACTCATCACCCACCACATCTACCGACACCTGATGCATGTGGGCAGGCTCTATGGGAGATAAAAGACATGAATTCGTACCGACAAGGTAAAAATGTTGCAAGTTATCATTATGAAGAAGATTATATTTCATTCACTGTTGAAACCAAGTCAAAATGACTGAGTACCATATGATGCGTAGGTGGATTTCTTTAATTGTGTCACCAGGTAGCTGGGAGCTTCCTGTCTCCCCATCTCTGAAAGCCAGGGATGCCATAACTCCACCTATTTCCAGCACCTCCTGCTCTGCAGTTGTGAACTGCATGATCCGTGGAGGCCCCCTCCAGTTCTCTCCCTCTCCCTGGTGTTCTGTGCTCTCTTCTGCAAGGAGGGAGAGAAGAGACATAAGAGTGAGTGTAATGGCCTATGTTCATACGAACATATGAATTAGGAGCAGGAGTAGGCCACTTGGCCCCTCGAGCCTGCTCCGCCATTCAACAAGATCATGGCTGATCTGATAGTAACCTCAACTCCACATTCCTGCCTATCTCTGATAACCTGAGTCTAACATCAGTGGTAGGGAAACTATTGGAAAAAATTCTGAGTGACAGGATTAATCTCCACTTGGAGAGGCAGGGATTAATCAGGGATAGTTAGCATGGCTTTGTCAGGGGGAGATCGTGTTGAACAAACTTGATTGAATTTTTCGAGGAGGTGACTAAATGTGTAAATTGAGGGTAAAGCAGTTGATGTAGTCTACATGGACTTCAGTAAGGCTTTTGATAAGGTCATGCATGGGAGATTGGTTAAGAATGTAAGAGCCCACGGGATCCAGGGTAATTTGGCAAATATGATCCAAAATTGGCTTAGTGGCAGGAAGCAGAGGGTAATGATCGAGGGTTGTTATTGCTAGTGGAAGCCTGTGACCAGTAGTGGACCGCAGAGATCGGTGCTGGGACCCTTGCTGTTTATAGTGTACATTAATGATTTAGATGAGAATATAGGAAGAATGATCAGTAAGTTTGCAGATGATACAAAAATTGGTGGTGTTGTAAATAGTGAGGCGGAAAGCCTTAGATTACAGGACGATATAGATGGGCTGGTAAGATGGGCAGAGCAGTGGAAAATGGAATTTAATCCTGAGAAGTGTGAGGTGATGCATTTTGGGAGGACTAACAAGTCAAGGGAATATACAATGGACGGTAGGACCCTAGGAAGTACAGAGGGTCAGAGGGACCTTGGTGTACTTGTCCATAGATCATTGAAGGCAACAGCACAGGTAGATAAGGTGGTTAGGAAGGTATATGGGATGCTTGCCTTTATTAACCGAGGCATAGAATATAAGAACAGGGAGTTTATGATGGAGCTGTATAAAATGCTAGTTAGGCCACGGCTGGAGTACTGTGTACAATTCTGGTCACCACACTATAGAAAGGATATGATTGCATTGGAGAGGGTGCAGAGGAGATTCACCAGGATGTTGCCTGGGCTGGAGCATTTCAGCTATGAAGGGAGACTGGATAGGTTAGGGTTGTTTTCCTTAGAGTAGAGAAGGCTGAGGGAGGACCTGATTGAGGTATACAAAATTATGAGGGGCATTGATAGGATAGATAGGAAGAAACTTTTTCCCTTAGCGGATGGGCCAATAACCAGGGGGCAAAGATTTAAGGTAAGGGGCAGGAGGTTTAGAGGGGATTTGAGGAAAATTTTTTTCACCCAGAGGGTGGTTGGAATCTGGAACACACTGCCTGAATGGGTGGTAGAAGCAGGAACCTTCACAACTTTTAAGAAGTATTTAGATGAGCACTTGAAATGCCATAGCATACAAGGCTACGGGCCAAGTGCTGGAAAATGAGATTACAATAGAAAGGTGCTTGATGGCCAGCACAGACACAATGGGCTGAAGGGCCTGTTTCTATGCTGTATAATCCTATGACTCTATGACTCTAACTTTCACCCTCTTGCTTATCAAGAATCTATCTACCTCTGCCTTAAGAATATTCAAAGACTCTGCTTCCACTGTCTTTTAAGGAAGAGACTCACGACCATCTGCGAGAAAAAGTTTCTCCTCATCTCTGTCTTAAATGGGCGACCCCTTATTTTTAACCAGTGACCCCTAGTTCTAGATTCTCCCACAAGAGGAAACATCCTTTCCACATCCACCATGTCAAGACCCCTCAGGATCTTATATGTTTCAATCAAGTTGCCTCTTACTTTTCTAAACTTTAGCGGATACAAGCCTAACCCGTCCAACCTTTCCTCATAAGACAATCCGCCCATTCCAGCTATTAGTCTAGTAAACCTTCTCTGAACTGCTACCAATGCATTTACATCCTTCCTTAAACAAGGAGACCAATACTGTACACAGTACTCCAGATGTGGTCTCACCAATACCCTGTGTAACTGAAGCATAACCTCCCTACTTTTGTATTCAATTCTCCTCGCTATAAACGATAACATTCTATTAGCTTTCCTAATTACATGCTGTATCTGCATATTAATCTTTTGTGATTCATGCTCTAGGACACCCAGATCCCACTGCATCTCAGAGCTCTGCAATCTCTCACCATTTAGATATTATGCTTCTTTTTTTATTCTTCCTACCAAAATGGGCAATTTCACATTTCCCACATTATACTTCATTTGTCAGGTCTTTGCCCACTCACTTAACCTATCTATATCCCTTTGTAGCCTCCTTATGTCCTCTTCACAACTTACTTTCCTACCAATCTTTGTGTCATCAGCAAATTTAGCAACCACACCTTCGGTCCCTTCATCCAAGTCATTTATATAAATTGTAAAAAGTTGAGGCCCCAGCACAGATCCCTGTGGCACACCACTCGTTATATCTTGCCAACCAGTAAATGATCCATTTATGCCTACTCCCTGTTTTCTGTTAGCTAGCCAATCTTCTTTCCATGCCAATATGTTACCCCCTACACCATGAGCTATTATTTACCCCAATACCCTTTGATGTGGCACCTTATCAAATGCCTTCTGATGGATGGAGTGCATTTGGTGAGGGTGACTATGAGGGAGAGCCATGACATTGGATAAGGGTGAGTGGTGGATGGCTTGATGGGGATGTGAGGAGGTGCATAGAAAGAGAAGATTTGTGAAGCTCTGAACTAAGTGGGTGGAGTTGGCTTGAGAAAAGTGAGGGGTGTGCACAGCTGGGTGTATGCTAATGTGCCACTCTACTTACCTTTCCTTATCTGCTTAGGTCATTAAATCACTTTCGACACTGAATCCAGAGGCGTGGCACCACACTTCTGTTGTTGACCCCCTCCACAACTTTCATCACTTAGATAGGCTAGCAGAATGGGCAGACAAGTGGCAGATGGAATTTAATATAAAGAAGTGTAAGGTGATGCATTTTGGCAGAAGAAATAGGAGAGATATAGTTAATGGTGCAGTTCTAAAGAGTGTGCAAGGACAGAAGGACCTGGGGGTGCATGTGCATCAATCTTTGAAGGTGGCAGGACATATTGAGAGAATGGTTAGCAAAGCATATGGGATCTTGGGCTTCATAAATAGAAGTATTGAGTACAAAAGCAGGGAAGCTATGCTGAACCTTTATAAAGCTCTGGTTAGGCCACAATTAGAGTATTGTGTTCAATTCTTGTCATCACAGTTTAGGAAAGATGTGACGGTCCTTGAGAGAGTGCAGAGGAGATTTAGCTGCATGGTTTCAGGGACGAGGGAATTTAGCTACAAGGTTAGGTTGGAGAAACTGTGCTGGTCTCCTTGGACAAAAGGAGATTAAGGGGAAATTTGATAGAGGTGTGCAGGATGATGACAGGTTTAGATAAAGTAGACGAAGATAAGTTGTTCCCAATAGCTGACGGTACGAGGACTAGGGGACACAGATTAAAGGTTTTGGACAAGAGATTCAGGGAGGATGTGAGGAAAAACTTTTTTACACAGCGGTGGTAATGACCAGGAACGTGCAGCCTACAAGGGTGGTGGAAGCAGAGACAATCAATGATTTTAAAAGGAAATTGGAGGACAGTTGAGGAAAATAATCTTGCAGGGCTACAGGGATAGAGCAGGGATTGCTCTACAGGGAGCTGGCATGGACCCAATGGGCCGAATAGCCTCCTTCTGTGCCATAATGATTCTTTGATTCTATGACACATTTATTAAGATTGATAATGCAGATTATACACGCCAGTATCCTTCCTTATTTACTGTATTTGGGAAGATCAAAGGGTATTGTGATGCTCCTCACGTTGATACATCAATTCGACCAGTTTCACAGAGATTGAGACGGTTGCCATTTGCAATCTGTGTTGAAGTGTCACAAGAGCTGAAACGACTAGAAGCAGACGGTATCATTCAGCGAATTGACTCCGCCGTGGATATCAAATCTAGTCATCGCACAACGAAAAAATGGCAAACTTAGACTATGCATAACCTAAAGGCAGTCAACAAAGCTATCATACCAGACAAGTATCCACTTCCTACAATTTAAGAACTGGTATAATCATTTCATGACTCCAGTCTTCACAAAGCTTGATATTTGATGGAGTTATCTTCAGATGCATCTAGCAGAACAAAGCCGATATCTTACAACTTTTGTTACTCATGAAGGTGTGTTTCAGTACAGCAGAATGGCATATGGACTAAGCGCATTCCAGAAGATCGTTTCTTCAGTCTTGTCAGATGTTGAGGCGATGCTCAACCTACTTGGCGATGTCATTGTCCATGGGAGGGACAAAGCTGAACATGATCAACCCTTATTAGCTGTGCTCGCTCAACTTGCAAAACACAATTTGACGCTAAACAAGGACAAATG
The DNA here is from genome assembly GCF_036365525.1 of Heterodontus francisci. NCBI lineage: Eukaryota > Metazoa > Chordata > Chondrichthyes > Heterodontiformes > Heterodontidae > Heterodontus > Heterodontus francisci. The sequence continues at coordinate 65,031,207 of NC_090382.1, forward strand.
AACATTTGCAGCACCTGAGATTGACTTTCTAGGTTACGAAGTGACAGCAGTTGGAGTAAAGCCTATACGCTCTCTGACCGGAAAGACACCAGCCCCGAACTTATGATAGATTGAAACTTTCGCACAGAACAGACCATTCTTAAGTCATCACGATCAGTTAACAAGAATGTCAGAGCGAAAGCAGATGAAGTCGCAAAGAGACAAAATAAAGCAAAAGCATACTTTGACAAATGTACAGGCGCAAGGGCACCACAATTTAGAGTTGGAGATGAGGTTCGAACCCAAATGGCCAAATCACGGCTACAAACTTGCTTCATCAGTATCAGGTCCAAAGCAGATTAAACGTTTGCTTGGTACTGATACTTATTTGTTGGATGACAACTCAAAGTGGAATGCAAGACGTTTGTTAGGGAGCAGAACAGGATATTTTGAGGATCATGGTAATGAGGATATATTTCCTTTTCCTATGAGTGATATTGATCATCTGCCTCATCAAGCTGATCAAACAGATCCACAACCTCAAATTTGTAAATCTAATCGCAGACCTAAGAGACTGTTATGAGCTCACAGGACAACAGTCTTGTCTGTACTGTGTCTTTATTGAACTGAGCATGTGATGGCTGCCCTGCAGTGAGTGCCTCATGGGAAAGGTCACATGACTACGGCAAGCCAGGAGGCACATTAATATAGCACTGCATTTCTATACCAAACATCCGTCTTCCATACAAAAAAAAACAAAAAAAAAGCAAGCATTTTAATTTACTCTGTGAGTTGCCCAAGTTACCCACTATGCACACAACTGTTCTCATACATTAGCAGTCTGTTATTCTTGTCAGTCTCTGCACATGCATTGCACACGCAGTCTTTAAATGGTGCTGGTCAGGTGTGCATGCACGTTGTCGTTCATCTGGGTGACTTTCCTTCTCTGGGGAGTGTTATTCCCGTGTCACATGTTGTTGCCGTGGTAACTGTTGTTCTTCCATTTCCACTGTTGGAGTGCTGTGCACCTCTGGGATTGATGGTTGATCTGTGGTCTGTGCAGATGGTGAGTTCACATCTTCCTGATCGGCCACCTACAATGAAGGAACTGCTTCTCCAATTGTGCGTATGTGCCTGCCGTTGTAATGCTTTATCTGGTCGTTCACTTCCACCGTGTACGATCAAGGTGACAACTGCTCTACGTAGGTCCCAAGTTGCCACTTGGGCTGACTCTTGTTGAAAGCATTGAAGGTTTGTACCCTTACTGGTTCTCCAATGCTCAGTTCTGGCAATGGTTTGGCCGTTTTGTCAAAATGACGTTTGCCTCTCTGCCGTTTCACCTTGATTTTGTCACTCATGCCTCTTACTACTTCTGGCTTCAGTAGCTTTTTTGCGATTGGAAGAGTGGTTTGGATGTGGCATGACATTAGTCTTTGTACTGGACTACTTTCCATGCCTTCAGCAGGTGTATTTCTCCACTTGAGGATTGCCTTGTATACATCTGTGCTGGATTTGTTCAATTTCTTTATGATTCCTTTGGCGATTTTCACTGTCGCCTCAGCCTTTCCATTTGGATAATGTGGAGATGATGTATGGTGTTGAATTTCCCAATCCTTTGTGAAGCGGCTGAATTCTTCACTCGTGAACTGAGGGTCATTGTCACTCATCACAATGTCTAGAATGCCGTAACAACTGAAGTGTGCTTTCAGGCATTCTACAATCTCACCGGTAGTCAGAATAGTAGTCTACGGTGACAAGATAATCAGTTCCTGTGAGAGTGAAGAGGTCTACTCCCAGCTTCATCCATGGTCTGTCTGGGATGTCATGTGTCATCAGCAGCTCTTTAAGTTCCTTAGCTTGGTACTCATTACACGCACTGCACTGGCCGATATGGTCCTGATTTTGTTGCTCATGTTTGGCCAGTAGAGCACTTCTCTTGCCTTCCTCAGACTCAACCCAATTCCTTGGTGGCTTGCATGCATGCACTTTAGCAACTCTCCTCTCAACTTCTTTGGGATAATGACTCTATTTACTTTGTACAAGATGCCATCTCGGGCTGTCAATTTATCTCTGCATACCCAATACCCTCTTGTGGACCACAGGAGTGTCCTTAATGCTTTCAGGCCATCATTTCATCACTACTTCTTGCAACACTTGGAGAGTTTTATCTTGTAGGGTAGTTCGCTTGATTTGAGCAAGGCGCTTATTTGTCAAATGCTGGGTTGATGACTTCCAGAGCATGTCAAGCTGCAGCATCACGTTGGATCTGAAAGATTTCACATTCTGTCGTAGCATCCTCTACTTTCTTCATAGGGAGTGCTGCTTTCGATAGTGAGTTAGCGATGTGCATCTGTTTCCCTTGCTTGTATGTCACATCCAGATGATATCTCTCTAACCGGAGAATTCTTTGCAGACACTTTGGAGCAGATAGTGGTGGCTTGAGGAAAATGCTTTGAGGTTACTTGTGGTTGGACTCGACTGTCACTTTTTCTCTTCCAAGTAGGGAATGATGAAAATATTCACAAGCAAAGACAATGGCCAGGCACTCTTTCTCGATCTGAGTGTTCTGGTTGCATTAACGCCCTGGATGCAAATGCAACCGTTGTTCTTGCTGCATTATGGTTGTTCCAAGTCTTGTCTCACTGTCGCCACACTACAGGGTGACTTCATCATTTATGTCATAGTATTTTAGCACTGTCATTGCCATCATTGATTGCTTGATTTTAGTGAACGCTGCTTCTTGTTCTGTGCCTCAATACCACTGCACATCCTGGGCAGTGAGATGGCGTAATGTTTCATACTCTGATGACAAATTGGGCAAGAATTTTGCTAAATAGTTGATGAATCCAACAAATCATTGCACTACTTTTACATCTGTTGGTCACCACATCACTACTATCGCTCTCACCTTTTCGGGATCCGGGCGAAGATCTTTTGCTGTCAGTACATGACCTATGTACTTGACTTTGGGCATCTTTAATTGCAAATTTTTCTTGTTCAGCTTCAGGTTCATCTGGCGAGCACTAGATTTTGACCGTGGTGAGCAACGGCTTCTTCCATTGTGTCTCCACATCCATAAACTAGCAGATCATCGATTATAGCTTCCACTTTGGGAAGATCACTAACTATCTCATGCTGTCTACGTTGATACTCCTCTGGAACCGAGGAACTGCCAAATGGCATGCGCAACATCTGTATCTCCCGAATGGCATCCAGAATGTAGTTAGAAAACTGCTGCTTTCATTTAAGCTTCACTTACCAGTAACCATCCTTCGCATCTCGGGTAGTGAAGACTTTTGCCTTTGCAAGTTGTGGCAAAATTCCTTCGATGGTTGGCATGGGGTAGTGAGATCTCTTCCGAGCTTTATTTATATCCTTTGGGTCGATGCATACTCTCAGCTTTCCAGGTTGTTTCACTGCTGCCATGCTGCTAATCCATTCTGTAGGGCTTGTCACTTTCTTGATTACTCACTTCTTTTCCAGCTCTTCTATCTTGTCTTTCAGGCTGGCCTTGAGGGCAGCTGGAACGTTCCTTGGCAGATGCTGAATTGGTCTTACCCTCTTAATTAAAAGCAAAATACTGCGGATGCTGGAAATCTGAAATAAAAACAAGAAATGCTGGAAATACTCAGCAGGTCTGGCAGCATCTGTGGAGAGAGAAGCAGAGTTAACGTTTCAGGTCAGTGACCCTTCTTCAGAACTGTCAAATATTAGAAATGTAAAAGGTTATAAGCAAGTAAAGTGGGGGTGGGGCAAGAGATAACAAAGGAGAAGGTGTAGATAGGACAAGGTCACAGAATAGTTGACCAGAAGGTCATGGAGCAAAGATATGTTAATGGTGTGTTGAAAGACAAAGCATTAGTACAGAAAGGGTGTTAACAGACTGAAAATTGAACTGCCGAAAGTACAAACATGAAAAACACAGTGGGTACGCAAACTGAACAAACTAAGATGAAATAAAATAAAATAAACACAAAAGAATATATATAAAAAAAAGGAAAAAGAAAAAATAACTAAAAATAAAAGCAAAATGGGGGGCCCGTCATGCTCTGAAATGATTGAACTCAATGTTCAGTCCGGCAGGCTGTAGTGTGCCTAATCGATAAATGAGATGCTGTTCTTCGAGCTTGCGTTTGATGTTCACTGGAACACTGCAGCAATCCCAGGACAGAGATGTGAGCATGAGAGCAGGGGGGAGTGTTGAAAAGGCAAGCAAGCAGAAGCTCGGGGTTCTGCTTGCGGACTGAGCAGAGGTGTTCCGCAAAGCGGTCACCCAGTCTGCATTTGATCTCCCCAATGTAGAGGAGACCACATTGTGAGCAGCTAATACAGTATACTACATTGAAAGAAGTACAAGTAAATCGCTGCTTCACCTGAAAGGAGTGTTTGGGTCCTGGGATAGTGAGGAGAGGAAGTAAATGGGCAGGTATTACACCCTGCGATTGCAGGGGAAGGTGCCGTGGGAAGGGATGAGGAGGTGGGGTTAATGGAGGAGTGGACCAGGGTGTCACGGAGGGAACGAGCCCTTTGGAATGCTGACAGGGGAAGGGAGGGGAAGATGCGTTTGGCAGTGGCGTTTTGTCTTACCCTCTCATCTACTTCGAGATGATATTCTCCAGGAAGACATCCTAAACCTATAAGTACATTGCTGTACTTCTGTTCTGCCATGAATATGCTCTAGCTGCTGATTTACAACCTCAGTGCTTCTGCACACGTTGATTGCATTCCTGAGAGTAAGTTTGTCCTCTATCAGCAGACGTGCTCACTGCAGAATCTTTTATGTTTAATGCAATCCTGTCTTTAATTAGATCATCTTTTAATTGCACAAATTCACAGGATTCTACGAGTTGTGTTAATGTAGTCACATATTGATCAATGGACTCTTTTTCACCTTGGGCGCTAATATTGAGCACATACTGTTCATAAGTTATGTTCACTTGGTGTTCAAAGCTTTTAAGGCTTTCAAAATTTCTGCTGTCCGTTTTTTTTGTTCTTCAGAGAAATTGAGGGTGGAATACATTTTGTAACAATCTCTCCCCAACAGTGATAAAAGTGTAGCTACTTGTAGCTTCTCTGGTTTGTTAATTAAATCTGTCTCAATTTCGTAATTTTGCTATTGCGAGTGGAAAAACTGCCAGTTCTGCTTCATATCACCTTTCATATTGACTGGCGCCAGGAGAGGAACATTTGCAGCCATTGTGTCTTACCCAGTGCTTTCAGCTGTGGCCTGCTTCTTTGTTCCTTTTCTGTGGCTTCCTGAGGCTTTTAGCAGCTTTTAGCTCTGAACATTCCTGTGTTTCTCTTTTAATAGCCATGCTTCTATACAGCTGTTCAAACACTCAATCTCAGCTCTTCTCTCTCACCATGTTATGAGCTTACAGGGCAACAGTCATGCTTGTACTGTGTCTTTATTGAACTGAACTTTTGATTTATCTTAAAGAAATGCAGATATCACACTTGTCCTAAATCACCAACTAGTTCATTTATAGCATTTTAAACTATCTCAGCTCTTACAAAATCTCAGTACAATGCTTCTCAAAACAGTCTGTGTTTTTCCTGTGCAAGATGCTAGTCTTGCTCTTTTGGTTTAAGTTTCAACTCTGATATATATATATATATATATATAAATATCCAGCAACCTGGTGTAAATATAGCATTCAGTGGTGGAGTCATGGACCGGGGGACGTAGGAGGAAGTGTCGAAGAGTTGGCATTCGGCCTCTGCTAGGTAGAGATCTGTTCACCAGACAACAACAACACCACCCTTGCATTTGTCAGCAGGTTTGATAACAATGTTAGGGTTGGACAGGCAAGTTCAGAAGGAGACAGGTTGGAGTGAGTGAGGGGAGCAGAGAAATTGAGATGGCCGATGTCATGTGGCAGTTCTCAATGAAAAGATCAAGAAAAGGTAACTGGCCAGAGGGAGGTGTCCAGGTAGAGGGAAAATACAGAAGGTGGTGAATGGGTCCCTGTGCGCGGGGAGACTCCTGGCCAAAGAAGTGGATGCAGAGCCAAAGGCGTGAGAAAAAGGGATCAATGACATGCAGAGCTTGAAATTCATTGAGGTGGCATAAGGGGATAAAGCTGAGGCTTTTGCTAAGGACAGATCACTCAGTGTCAGAGAGTGGAAGGTCAGAGGGTATCATGAATACACAGCAAGAGGTGAGATTAGAAGAAAGGATGGGGCCAGGGGGAATTGAAGGGAAAGAAAGTTCTTGGGGGTGGGCATTGTTACCCATGAGTTGTTGGAGCTTGCAATCCTTAACACCTGAAAAGGAAGAGAAAAAGTTTTTTGTTAAGGCATTGGTTGGGATGAATGATTAAATGAAACTGTGGAGCCGGACAGCTTTGAGATAGAGTGAGTCCATGCAGCTGAAGAGAGACTTTGCTGATGTAGGTAAGGAGTGAGAGGAAGTGAAGAAAATATAATACAATGGGAGAGATGGGAAAGTTTTGTATCTGCCTCTCCGCCGAGCCTGACATTGAGAAGACAGGTAATTGTATCATATCCACAATGGGTGAAATAATGCCTTACGAGATGCAGCCAAAGAAAATTGGCCCTTGAAACACTGGCATACCTTCTTCCATGCAAAGCATGATGCTGTATGACTGAGATATTTCTGAAGAACCTCCCAGCATAACAGTTAATCAGGCTTTTATATTTCATAATGACGATGGGGGCTCCTGGTTCAGGCTCCTTTGTGGAAAGGAACTTCACAATATCTACAAAATCAAGGTAATGTCACCTCTCCCTCTGCTTATCTGGGGTTATAGAAGCTGGCAGAAGGCCATGGAATACCTCTCAGGTATCCTGATCTGGCTGGCATTCCTATGCAGGCCTTCCTTTTCCTTTGAATTTGTCAGCTCAGAAGATCTTCATTGTCAAATCCATTGGTGCCAGTAAAGAGAGCTAGAGAACTAAAAACAACAATAACAAATGACACAAGATCCATGAAAGCTTAAGTGCCAAAAAAAATAGAAGACGAAAGCTTATGAGAAGGGCTTTCAAAAGGCCTAAAATACTTACTGTAGGTTATCTGTGGGCCTTCAAAGGGCCTTCCACTTGAAATCCACCTTGAGGCTGTAATGAGAAGCTTTTTATGTTGTCTGATGCAACATAAATGAGATGCGTGGAGGTCAGTTGATTGAAGATCTCAAACAAGTTTATTAACAGCGAACAGGTATATACAGTGCAGAGCTATCATCTTGCCTCTTGGTGTTACAGTTACAGAGTGCCTCTGGTTTTTAGTCACATAACTGCATCCTGGCACATAGCTCATTAGCATACTAAGATCTTAAAGGGACAGCACTATTAAAGGCAATCACACAATATCCCCCTCCTTTCCAAAGATATGTCTTGTATGCTAAAAGTAAGAAACATATGAAATTAGAAAACATCAGAATTATTTACACATGGATAAAGATTGTGAAGTGTACAGATATAGAGGCTCTAAAGTCCATAACTCATCTCAGTGGTTTGACAAGTCTTGCTTGGGGAGTTTGTGTCTCATCTGTTGCTGTTCTTTCTGAAGTTTCTTCCTCTCTGCATTTGTTTTCTGTTGCTCTGCCTTCAGCCTGCTAACATACCCTGTTGCTTTTCTCAAGATGACCGCTTTTGGGGCTTTGTCATTCTTAGAAAGTTCTGGCACCTTGTCTCGAAGAGCCAATAGACAATCCTTCAACTCATTCCTCTTCTGCCTTTTCAGGACATTGCGTGGCCTTCACCTCTTCTCATGCTCCGCATTTGAAGGTCTTGGGCTCAAGGTCGAGGACTTGTTGGGGGAAGAGTACTTGGTCTCATGGAGATACCTGTCCATTCTGGTTCCTTGTGGTGCTGGCGGTTCTGTAGAGAGCAGAAGTGAAGGCACAGAATAGCTGTGCTGTTGCTGGGTTTCCAGACTGGACCGTCTGATACTGGCCAGAATCTGCAAGCAGGTTCTGGTCCTTGGAGATTTCCCTTTGGCAATGCTCCCCATTGCCAACTGGAGACCATTGGTATCTTTTGCTGTAATGCGTACCTTGGTGATCTCGTGGATGGTGATGATGTTGAGATCCTTACATGCTGTAGTCCTGCCACTGCTGGTCCGCTCTTGTCTGCTAGGTAGAACATTTGTGGTTTCCATGCCGACTATAATAATTGTTAGCGTGCCACTGCAAGGGATGGGTGACCCATTGTATGCAGATAACTTGGCAGTTGTCAGTTGTATCATTGGTTTCTAGCGACTCTGGTACATATCTTTGAGGATTCGCACAGGTAGGATATTTGCACTATCTCTAGTGTCAAACCTGACCCTGAGTGTATGTTTGCCAGCTTTCTTTGGGCACGTGATGTTAATAGTGGCTAAAGCTTCCATTTGTTGGACTTCATCAATATGGTGTGTTAGGTTCACACTGTGGAATGCTTGTTTGTCTTCTCACTGAGAATTGCTTCTCTCTGAGTCTTGCCTCAGGTCTGTTATGCTGTGGACTTCATGTATCAGCACGTGTTTATACATGTTTTTGGCGCTTTCGTTGCTACTGTTGCCGCGTCTGTCTTCTGTTTTCTCGTGTCCGACCGTTATTTCTGGCTGCGTCTTTGGAGCTAGAATTCCTGCATGGGCGGGCCCAGTGTCCTTTTGCACTGCATGCCTTGCACAGGGCTCGAAATGCAGGGCAATTTTGCCTTGAGTGGGATAAACTGCACTTACCACACAGCTGGCTTGCACTTTTCGTGCCGATACTGTTGCCTGCATCTAGTGCTTGCAGGTGCTGTTATCCAGCTACAATGGCTTCATATTTCCTGCCATTTTCCAGCAGTACATCAATGCTGTGACCTTTCTTTTACCCCAAGAGGTCTTTCTGAAATGCTTCAATGGGTGTTGATACAATCACCAGCTCCATTATTCGGTCTGACAGCTCAGCTTCTGAAAAATTACATTCATTACCCTTACTACGTTATCTACTGACGAACTGGTCTATTGATTCCTGTGGTTGTTGCCTGTAGGACATCAATTCCAGGTAGTGAATTCGAAAATTCACAGTCAATCGGAGCTGATCTTCCAGTACTTTTTATAACTTTGTGGGATCTTTCTAGTCCTGTTCACATAATCCACAAGTATTGATTCTGTGCAATCCCTCATTTCCAATTGCTATTATTATTTTTACAGCCTGTTTTTGTTGTTCTACAATTACTTGGTCTGTAAAGCATTATTGCATTTTGCATAGCTGCTAAAATAATAAAAGGACACAACTAAAGTGCTGTAGTTGAATGTATGTAGCATTCGAAACAAAACAGACGAATTGAGAGCGCAAGTAGAGATAAATAAGTACAATCTGATAGCCATTACAGAGACATGGCTGCAGGATGACATAGATTGGGACCTGAATATTGAAGGATACATTGCATTTAGGAAGGTCAGGAAGCTAGGAAAAGGTGGAGGGGTAGCTCTGTTAATTAATGATGGTATTAGCGCAATAGACAGGGATGACCTAAGTTCAGGAGACCAGGATGCAGAAGCAGTTTGGGTAGAGATGAGAAATGATAAAGGCAAGAAGTCACATGTGGGAGTGGTGTACAGGCCATCTAACATTAACCACAATGTCGGGCCGGGAATAACGGAAGAAATAACGGAAGCTTGTCAGAAAGGTACAGCAATAATTGTGGGGGATTTTAACCTACATATAGACTGGAAAAATCAGATGGGCAGAACTAGCCTAGATGAGGAGTACATAGAATGTTTTCGGGATAATTTCCTGGAACAATACATTATGCAGCCAACCAAACAGCAGGCTATACTAGACCTGGTATTGTGCAACGAGATCGGAATAATTAATGGCCTCATAGTTAAGGCGCCCCTAGGTAGCAGCGATCATAATATGATTGAATTTTACATTCAGCTTCAGGGAGAGAAAAGTGGGTCCAAGGGCGGCACAGTGGTTAGCACCGCAGCCTCACAGCTCCAGTGACCTGGGTGTGGTTCTGGGTACTGCCTGTGTGGAGTTTGCAAGTTCTCCCTATGACTGTGTGGGTTGTCTCCAGGTGCTCCGGTTTCCTCCTGCATGCCAAAGACTTGCAGGTTGATAGGTAAATTGGCCATTGTAAATTGCCACTAGTGTAGGTAGGTGGTATGAGAATTGAGGGTAGGTGGGGATATGAGAGGGAAATGGGATTAATGTAGGATTAATATAAATGGGTGGTTGATGGTCGGCATGGACTCGCTGGGCTGAAGGGCCTGTTTTGGTGCTGTATCTCTCTATGACTAGTATTTTAAACTTAAGTAAGGGCAGTTATGAGGGCATGAAAGCAGAGCCAGCTAAAGTGAACTGGCAAATCAGGTTAAGGGATAGGTCAATAGAGATGCATTGGCAGACATTTAAGGGTATATTTCAGAATACACAGAATAGATACATTTCAATGAGAAAGAAAAATTCCAAGGGTGGAACCCGCCATCTGTGGTTAACTAAAACAGTTAAAGATAGTATCAAACTTAAAGAAAAAACCTATAATTGCGCAAAGATGGAAGGTAGATCAGAAGATTGGACAAAATATAAAAAACAGCAAAGAAGGACTAAAAGATTGATAAGGAAGGTAAAATTAGAGTACGAGAGAAAGCTAGCTAGAAATATAAAGACAGATAGTAAGCGTTTCTATAGATACTTAAAAAAGGAAAGAGTCAACAAAGTGAGTGTTGGTCCTATAAAAAGTGAGTCTGGGGAATTAATAATGGATAATAAGGAGATGGCAGATGAATTGAACAGGTATTTTGCAGTGGTCTTCACTATTGAGGATACAAGTAACATCCCAGTATTAGATGTAAGTCAGGAAATGGAAAGGAGGGCGGAACTCATAAAAATTACAATCACCAGGGAAGTGGTACTGAAAAAATTGTTGGAACTGCTGGCTGATAAGTCCCCGGGTCCTGATGGACTTCATCCTAGGGTGTTAAAAGAAGTGGCTGGTGAGATAGTTGATGCGTTAGTTTTAATTTTCCAAAATTCCCTAGATTCGGGGAAGGTTCCTTTAGATTGGAAAATAGCCAATGTAACTCCTTTATTCAAAAAGGGAGGGACAGAAAGCAGAAAACTGCAGGCCAGTTAGCTTAACATCTGTCTTAGGGAAAATGTTAGAGGTTATTATCAAAGATGTTATAGGAGGGCACTTAGAAAAATTCAAGGTAATCAGGCAGAGTCAACATGGTTTTGTGAAAGGGAAATCATGTTTAACTAATTTATTGGAGTTCTTTGAGGGAGTTACATGTGGTGTGGATAAAGGGGAACCGGTGGATGTATTGTACTTAGATTTCCAGAAGACATTTGATAAGGTGCCACATCAAAGGTTATTGCAGAAAATAAAAGCTCATGGTGTAGGGGTAACATATTGGCATGGATAGAAGATTGGTAAGCTAACAGGAAACAGACAGTAGGCATAAATGGGTAGTTTTCTGGTTGGCAAGTTGAGTGGTGTGCCACAGGGATCTGTGCTGGGGCCTCAACATTTTACAATTTATATAAATGATTTAGATGAAGGGACCGAAGGTATGGTTGCTAAATTTGCTGATGACATAAAGATAGGTAGGAAAGTAACTTGTGAAGAGGACATAAGGAGGCTACAAAAGGGATATAGATAAGTTAGGTGAGTGGGCAAAGACCTGGCAAATGGAGTATAATGTGGGAAATTGTGAAATTGTCCACTTTAGCAGGAAGAATAAAAAAGAAGCATATTATCTAAATATTGAGAGATTGCAGAGCTCTGAGATGCAGAGGGATCTGGGTGTCCTCGTTCATAAATCGCAAAAGGTTAGTATGCAGGTACAGCATGTAATAAGGAAAGCTAATAGAATTTTATTGCTTATCGCGAGGGGAATTGAATACAAAAGTAGGGAGATAATACTTCAACTATACAGGGCATTGGTGAGACCACATCTGGAGTGCTGTGTACAGTACTGGTCTCCTTATTTAAGGAAGGATGTAACTGCGTTAGAGGCAGTACAGAAAAGGTTTACTAGACTAATACTTGGAATGGGTGGCCTGTCTTATGAGGAAAGATTGGACAGGCTTGGCTTGTATCTGCTGGAATTTAGAAGAGTAAGAGGTGACTTGATTGAACAGAGGGTTGTGAGTCTTTGGAATTCTCTTCCTCAAAAGGCAGTGGAAGCAGAGTCTTTAAATATTTTTAAGGCAGAGGTAGATAGATTCTTGATAAGCAAGGGGGTGGAAGGTTATCGGGGGTAGGTGGAAATGTGGAGTAATCAGTTCAGCCATGATCTTATTGAATGGCGGAGCAGGCTCGAGGGATCAAGTGCTCCTAATTCGTACGTTTGTATGCATTCTCTGTTGGAACAAATGGAACTCAAGTAGGATATCAATGGTCTTCCAGTTCATGTTGGGAAGTTTGGTATCCACTTTCCTGCTGTTCCTTTGCTTTAAACTTGCTTTATGGCTCTGCACTGGCTCCCCTTTTTAACAAAAAACTGTTCTCTGGACTAGCTGCTTTGATTGAAAGAAGCAATTGTTTTGAAGTGCTTGTCTGTTTATCTAGCTTCCCGCACTCTCGTCTGTCTGTTTATACAGTTGTGCAATCGGCATTTCAAGTGCTTTTGTTGCTAGAGTTTGTTTATACAGCAGAGCAATGGGTAATTCTTCACGCTTGAGTGGTTTTATGAGTTTTTAAAAACAAACTCTGGCTGTGAGTGAAGGCTGTGCAGCGTTCGAGTGATTTAATGGTTTCTTTTTGTAGCTTTAGCTGTGAGCTGCATGAATGGAGGATTCCCGTGTTTTTTGCTGTTGGATGCCTCCTGTAATGACGTGGACCTGATCAGCGTGGGGAAGCCTCTGAAAACAATCGATCAGCCTGAGATCGGGATTGGGTTTTCCCTGGTTTTTTCCTTTTACTGAGCCTTTAAAAAAGGCTCAATGCTTTTTTTTTTGTTCAACGGGGATTCTGACTCACCCGAGCGCAGTGATTGATTTGCGGCCTGTTGTTCAGCCCTGTCTTCTACAGCTTGATGCAGGTGTTTTCTTCTCTACTGTTTGGGACAGTATTTCTTTTTAACTTTCTCTCTTTTAGCTGTAGGTAGTTTTTAAAGCTGTTTTCCTGTGCTCATCAATCTTATGTTGCCTGATGCAACATAAATGAGATGCATGGAATTCAGTTGATTGAATATCTCAAACAGGTTTACTAACAGCTAACAGATGTATGCAGTGCAGAGCTAACTATTTACAGGATTTGCCTCTTGGTGTTACAGTTACAGAGTGCTGCTGGCTTGTAGTCACATGACTGCATCCTGGCACATAGCTCATTAGCATACTAAGATCTTAAAGGGATATCACTCTTAAAGGCAATCACACTACAGAGGCCTCCTTCCACAAGAACAGAGGAGAAATTATCTTCTCCGTGCACGTTGAACTTGGGATTCAGCAGGCTTTTGAACTGGAGAATGAAGCAGCCCTTCCCCCTACCTGTTTTTCATTTGAGTAATGAAGCTCACACCTGCTTTGGACAGGTTCTCCAAATGCCACAAAAATTCCCTCCCCTTCAGAAAAACTGGAAAACTGAAAAACGAATGTTAGTTGGGTGGAACAAATTTCTGACCAATTTTTTATTTGCTACAGCTTCGCTAATGCTGAAATTGGGGCAGTAACAAAATGAAGATCAGCCCAAATAAGTCCTACCTTTTTATCTTGGTGCTGGGCAAACTCGGGTTGGTTTGTTAAACTGCAACTGAGAAGATAATACTATTGTCATGGTGATATAACTGTTGAAAGGAGTCTTGCAAAATCTGACTAGCCAGCTGGATAGACAAGCAGTCTCTGTTTTCAGACAAAAATTAATGATAAAAACCTGAGTATAATCAATGATATACTTTCAAACTGCCTGTCTTCTTTCTACTTCAGAGTGGAGACAGTCCAGAGGCCCAAAATCTGGAGCTCGGGGAAGGTGCAACATTAAGGAGACTTTTAGGATCCACCAGGTTTCTAAATCATGTAACTTATCTTCAAAATCCAAATTGACAAGGGGAAGGGTAAGTCTTTTGCTCACTCCACCTATATTTAAAGAGTTTGGTGGGGGGGAATTCCTTGGTGACCTAAGGAATTTGTCCCATTCTGCCCTCCTTAAGTTCAATGCAAGACACGCCAGCTGAGATCTGGTATGAGTTTGGTACTAGGGCTTCCAAATGTTTCAAAAATGCTTCTCAGTAAAGACAATCGATCCCAGAGGAGATTATCTTTGGAAGGCAGGCCATGGTTTCTTTTCAAGGTGAAGAAAGAACAAGTTGCACTGACCTCTTTGACCCAATTAGTGCCTTTAGCTTCCCCCCTTGGAGTGGTAGTATGTCACCTGAATTTTCCACAGAGCAGTCATGGTAGACACCTCTGGTGTACTGCAATTTATTTAAATAACCAAGACTTCAGAAATTGGAATTGCATCCAGACCCTCTCCCACAGGTGACCAGGAAATCCAGTGGTGGAGCAAGAACTCCAAATTTTCAGGCCCCATGTTTTTATTGTTCCAGTTTCAACAACTATTCAAATTTCCTGAATCAATGGATTTCCTGTCCAAATTATAGGTAAGCTTGTATTTAGTTTTTATTAAGAGGAAGGTAGCCCCAGTACTTACACAATGTCACATCTCCTTTATAATGCCTCTGAAATTTGCAGTTTAATTGTGTGTTTGAAGAGTACTTACATTAACTCATGGGGCCCGATTTTTAAAGCCCGCTGAGCGCGGGTGCAGAGGTGAGTGCAATTTGAAGATCACATTCTCGGAGTTTGGCATTGGGTCCAGCTGCTTCGGGAACATGAAGCCATTTTTAAAGGGACGCTGGCAGCGAGGGAACAGGTCATGTGCACGCCTCCAATTAATAGCCTGGTGAGCTCATTGAAGAGCTCATTAACAGGCTTGTCGGCAGCAGTTTTTAATTTTCAAAGGCTGGAAATGTGGAGGATAACATGTGGGGATGAACAGTGCTGTGGCCCATGAGAGCTATGGAAGGACTGATTAAAATAATGCAGAGGCACAAAGTAAAGATCAGCAGCTTCAAGAGTACCACAAAGTGGCCTTTGCTGCAGCTGTGAACTTGCTTTTCTCAGTGGTGAGTGTTGGTAGGAATCCGGAGAGGGACATGAGGCCGCTGGCATCACTTGGGCAGCTGGGGTTGGCAGGGAAAGGCCTGGTGAATGCACAAAGCCCAGCTGAGGGAGTTCAGATGGAAACAGGCCACTCTGACATTGGACAGATCAGCCAGGATGAGCTGCGGCAGATACAACCTCCTGGACAGCAGGAGTCCAGAGCAACACAGTGGGGGAGGAAGGCACTACCTACGACATCAGGTACACAACCCAAGAGTCAGCTGCCGCAAGTGACAGAGCGCCAGTGCCAATATCATAGGAGCCTGTGCCTATCCAGGAAGATGGTCCCGGTCCTATGTGCTCTGATCCACTATGACCTGAGGCCTCAAGCCCCCAGGGCAGTCCCCTACCTGCAGCCATCAAGGTCTTCATCACCCTAAACTTCTATGAATCCAGGGATTTGCTGTGGACCTAGGTGGCATCTCGCAGTTGGCATCTCATTAGACCATCAGGCAGGTCACAGATGTTGTTTTCAGGAGGACAGGGAACTACACCCACTTGACACAGATGGGCCTGTTCAGGCCCAGAAGGCATTAGGTTCACCCTGCAACGCTGGACTCCCCCAGGTGCAGGGCATCACCAATTGCGTCCATGTGGCCGTCAAGGCTCCCACCAACCTGCCACTGAGATCCATCAACAGGAAGGTCTTGCACCCTCTCAACGTCCAACTGGTCTGCAACCACAACAACAGCTTCCTCCATGGGTGTGCTCGCTTTTCTGGAAGCTGCCATGACTCCTTCATTCTCTGTCAGTCCAGGCTGCCTCGGTACTTCACTCCATCCCCCAAAGTGCATGAATGGGCCCATGGGGACAAGGGAAACCCTTGAAAAGATGGTTCCTGAGCCCTCTATGGGAGCCCCAGATGGATGCACAGAGATGAAACAACTAATGCCATCTGCTCAGCAGGCCAACCATTGAGCAGGCTATCGGGTCTCTGAAGATGCGATTCCGGTGTCTGGCTCGGTTGGGTGGTGCTCTGCAATACCCACCAGCAAGGGCCTCGGTTAGTGTGGTGGTTGCTGCACTCTCCATTACATGGCCCTCCAGAGAGATGTGGACCTTTGAGGACAGTGAGGCCCTGGAAGAAGACAGCTCATCGGGGGAGGAGCAGGAGGTAAGAGAGGAGGAGGAAAAGGGGGCAGAGGGTGATAACACTGAACAGAGAGGTTCTCCTGCTGCACAATGAGGTGGCCTCCTCCTGTCACCCTCTTGGAAGAGGACCTCCCCACATCCCTCACGGCCTGTAGCATTAGACCCAAATGGGCATTGATGAAGCAAAGTTCTGTCCAACTCCTAGTGCCAGGCCTCCAGTTCTTTTGTGACATCCCACTTCCCTCTGGTGAAGTGGAAGGCTTTGAAACAAAACGCAGATCTCCCTCAGGACAACCATCAGTCTCAGTGATGGCTGCTGTGGGTGTCTACATGAGACCACACTTGATCTGACCTACCTTCATTTTCAATCCGATTGGCTCAAAATGGACAGGAAAACTGTCTCCATACCAATTAAGGGTTTACACAGTTGAAAATTTCATTCTGAATCAGTTTCCCACAGGAAGTGTTTTTATCCGAAACTAGACCCGATTCCTGTTTCCTGCCTCCATAACAAAAACCCATTCCCTATCATTCATTCAGCAATAATTTTGCACTGCTGAATAGTAAATCTCAAATTTAAGGTGCAGGCCAGTATGGCATTAACAAATAGAATGATACCCTCTGTGAAGGGGAGATTAGTTCTACTCACTGGAATTTGCTGCTCTTTGTAAGGAGTATTCAAAATACATTAGCTGGAGAAAATGTGTGCTGTTAAGGTGCTGGAATTTTAAAAATGTGTCCCTAGGCCTGGAATGTCAGAAATGTGTTCATTGGGTTTGGTTTGCATGTCTGGGAGATTGTATACGTTAGTTTCACCAGAACTGCAACAAATTTCAAT
Source organism: Heterodontus francisci (assembly GCF_036365525.1). NCBI lineage: Eukaryota > Metazoa > Chordata > Chondrichthyes > Heterodontiformes > Heterodontidae > Heterodontus > Heterodontus francisci. The sequence continues at coordinate 65,048,223 of NC_090382.1, forward strand.
CGGAAGAAGATGGTACCATTAACATAATTTTTTTTAAAATTAGTACAGAATCATATTCTGTATTATGGTCGACTTTAGTTTGGACCACCAATTAATTTGCAATGAATTTGGATTATTAATGTCTACGTAAAAAAAAAACCTCAGAAATGGCCTGGGGGTAATTTTAATTTTGTGCAGAAGTGTAAAGTGGGCAATACCAAATTGTTGGCCCATTTTAGATCTTTCCCAATTTTTATTTCCATCGACATCATAGAAGTTTGGGGATGGGAAGCCAGCAAGGAGAATTTTTGGACGAATCAAGTCTGGAGATACCAAAAGGCATGTATAAGCTTTCAGTATTTGATGGGTTGAGGTACAGTTGGAGAAGGACAATGTTACACAGGTGAAAGTAAGTCAGCTTTGTGATGGAGAGGATATGAGATAAGAAACTCAGTGTGGTGTTGATCAGGACGCTGGGTCCCTTAGACAGTGGCTAGTGAGGGGAATGGAGAGTTTGTGATTGGGGCCAAAAATGAAGGTTTCAGTCATCCCATTGCTTAGGTGAAGGAAATTATGACTCATCAAAAACTGGATATCAGAAAAGCAGTTCAATAAAACAGAAACAATAAGGCAGTCGAGAGAGGTGGAGAGGTACAATTGGATGCTGTAGGTGTATCTGTGGTAGCTAACCCTGTGCCTAAGAATGATATTGCCAGAAATAGCATATGATTGAGAAAAAAGGAGTGGACCAAGATTCTTTGGTGATTCTGGAGGTGACAGAGTTGATTCAGCACTGTCTTTGAGCTGTCAATTTTTCTGAGGCTCTGTCTGCTTTAGCAGTTGGTCAAGTTTTTACTAGTTTTCTAGGTTACCAGGTATAAAGGTGCAATCCAACCCAAAACCTCAATTCACCTCATTCTAGTTTACAAATAATCACAAATGCAAATTATAGGACTAGAAACTGGAATTCAGCTATAGCTACACATTTCATCTTGAAGTTAAAAGTAACTGCCTGCCTCCAGAGAAGATGGTGAATTTAAGGTACAGATGCAGTTAAAATAAAACTAGGGGAATAAATCCACATTTACATTTGTATATGATGCTTCTTGAATATTAATTTGTGCTGTTCCATTATTCGCACTGCACCTTTTCCTTTTTATGCTTCACATCACTACTTTTTTGCCAAGCCATTCTCATGCATCATTTGTATATAACTTGTATATTGTGCCAGTTTATAGCTACTATTCAGCAATTGTCAGTGGCATCAATAACAAAATATTTTCCATGGTGTTTTACAGGGTAACAGTACATAAAATTTAGTTGCAATTGCACTGAACAATCATATTTCAAATGGCCAACTGCTTCCTGTTTTCAAGACACAGAAACCCAGAAGAACACATTCCCAAAGGATTTCCAGACAGCAACTTTGCACAGACCTGTCAGGTACTTGCTGCTCCTGTAGATTTAGATTTAATAAGCAAATGCAATACAATCTGTGCAAGAAGATAATAGAGGAACTAATCACTTTCCTACAAATTTTGCCTTGTTCCGATCAGCAAAGGTGACTGGAACAATCATTACCCTGACTACCAATACTTTTTAGATCCCTGTAAGTCCCACAGACATCTATTGTTATCAATGTTAACCTACATTTCTCAAATCATCTCTCTATTTCTCTGGAAAGTTGATTTTTTTGCCTACTTCTCTCCGATCTTACAACTGCTGGATTCATGTGCTGTACTGGCCATAGCAGGTGCTCCTCCAAATATTTTGTTCAATGGTGCTGTCTTCAGAAATTGTAAAATTTTTAATTTAGTGCTATAATGCTATGACAGCTCTACTTATAGTTTCCCTGGCTTCACCTTCAAATCCTTCTTCAATATGCCTATTATTTAAGCTTGGAGAAGTATTTAATGTATGACTGCTTGAGAAATAATAACTTAACCTTCCATTCCGTTTTCTTTCATTAATTTGCTTCCTTTTATAGGCAAGTTTTTTTGAGAACCTACAGTGTGAAGTTGCAACTCATAAATTCACAAACCTCAGTACAAGTGCAATATAATCAAACACATCAAGCAATATGTTTTTACATTATCCAACAATAACTTATAGATGGCTCACCATTCATGCAACTCTTTGTCAGAAAAACTGAAGCCATCCTATTTGGTTATCCCTCGAACTCCAACTCTGTCAACTTCCCTGGCTGCCAGTTCAACTAAACGATTTTAAAACTCAGTATTCTGTTCGAGCTGAGTTTTCAACCTGTCATTCAATCCAATGTCAAGGCTTCCTTCATTGACTTCTGTAATATTGCTGTAAAGTGCAATCTCACCTCATCTGCTGCTAAAACCCTTAACTATATCTTCATCCCTTGGAGAGCTATTTATAAAATGCTGTCCTTATCATACCTTCCTTGCTTCCCCACCCCCACTCTCATGCTGTCACAAACATGAACTAATCTAGAACTCCACAGCTCTGGTCCTTTCCTCTCACATCTATTCCCTTCCCTTCACATGGTTCCACTGGTTTTCAAATTCCAGCACTGATTCACCCATCCCTCTGAAATCCCTGTTTAAGATCACTTCATCATTTTACCTCTCCTTGACTTCAAAATTCACCTAAAGAATGATTTATTTGTGTCTTCTTTGTTTAATTGTGGGGAAAGTTACTGGAATCTATCAACAGAGACAGAAATGACTGAGCACTTTGATAAATATAAGCTGATCAAAGAGAGCCAGTAAGGATTTGTAAAGGGTAGGTCATGTGTGACTAATCTAGTTGAATTTTTGTGAAGATGTCACTAATTTGGTGGATAGAGGAGTATCACTGGATGTTGTTTATATTTGCAGCACACAGCAGACCACGATGATACATGAGATGTCCAAGAGGCAATGTCAATGAAAACTTCACCTTTCCAGTGAGGAGCTGTACCCCAGGGCACTTGGTGGAAATCCAATGCCAGTGGTCCTCAAGGTTACCGTGGAACTGAACTTCTACCCCCTAGATCATTCCAGGATCCACTGGGGACATAAGAAACAAAACAAAGAACAAAGATAATTACAGCACAGGAACAGGCCCTTCGGCCCTCCAAGCCTGCGCCGATCCAGATCCTCTCTCTAAACATGTCGCCTATTTTCTAAGGTTCTGTATCTCTTTTCTTCCTGCCCATTCATGTATCTGTCTAGATACATCTTAAAAGACTCCATCGTGCCCGCGTCTACCACCTCCGCTGGCAACGCGTTCCAGGTGCCCACCACCCTCTGCGTAAAGAACTTTCCACGCATATCCCCCCTAAACATTTCCCCTTTCACTTTGAACTCGTGTCCTCTCGTAATTGAAACCCCCACTCTGGGAAAAAGCCTCTTGCTGTCCACCCTGTCTATACCTCTCATGATTTTGTACACCTCAATCAGGTCCCCCCTCAACCTCCGTCTTTCTAATGAAAATAATCCTAATCTACTCAACCTCTCTTCATAGCTAGCGCCCTCCATACCAGGCAACATCCTGGTGAACCTCCTCTGCACCCTCTCCAAAGCATCCACATCCTTTTGATAATGTGGCGACCAGAACTGTACGCAGTATTCCAAATGTGGCCGAACCAAAGTCCTATACAACTGTAACATGCCCTGCCAACTCTTGTACTCAATGCCCCGTCCGATGAAGGAAAGCATGCCGTATGCCTTCTTGACCACTCTATTTACCTGCGTTGCCACCTTCAGGGAACAGTGGACCTGAACACCCAAATCTCTCTGGACATCAATTTTCCCCAGGACTTTTCCATTTACTGTATAGTTCACTCTTGAATTGGATCTTCCAAAATGCATCACCTCGCATTTGCCCTGATTGAACTCCATCTGCCATTTCTCTGCCCAACTCTCTAATCTATCTATATTCTGCTGTATTCTCTGACAGTCCCCTTCACTATCTGCTACTCCACCAATCTTAGTGTCATCTGCAAACTTGCTAATCAGTCCACCTATACTTTCCTCCAAATCATTAATGTATATCACAAACAACAGTGGTCCCAGCACGGATCCCTGTGGAACACCACTGGTCACACGTCTCCATTTTGAGAAACTCCCCTCTACTGCTACTCTCTGTCTCCTGTTGCCCAGCCAGTTCTTTATCCATCTAGCTAGTACACCTTGGACCCCAAGCGCCTTCACTTTCTCCATCAGCCTGCCATGGGGAACCTTATCAAACGCCTTACTGAAGTCCATGTATATGACATCGACAGCCCTTCCCTCATCAATCAACTTTGTCACTTCCTCAAAGAATTCTATTAAGTTGGTAAGACATGACCTTCCCTGCACAAAACCATGTTGCCTATCACTGATGAGCCCATTTTCTTCCAAATGGGAATAGATCCTATCCCTCAGTATCTTCTCCAGCAGCTTCCCTACCACTGACGTCAGGCTCACCGGTCTATAATTACCTGGATTATCCCTGCTACCCTTCTTAAACAAGGGGACAACATTAGCAATTCTCCAGTCCTCCGGGACCTCACCCGTGTTTAAGGATGCTGCAAAGATATCTGTTAAGGCCCCAGCTATTTCCTCTCTCGCTTCCCTCAGTAACCTGGGATAGATCCCATCCGGACCTGGGGACTTGTCCACCTTAATGCCCTTTAGAATACCCAACACTTCCTCCCTCCTTATGCCGACTTGACCTAGAGTAATCAAACATCTGTTCCTAACCTCAACATCCGTCATGTCCCTCTCCTCGGTGAATACCGATGCAAAGTACTCGTTTAGAATCTCACCCATTTTCTCTGAGTCCAAGCATAACATTCCTCCTTTGTCCTTTAGTGGGCCAATCCTTTCTCTAGATACCCTCTTTCTCCTTATATATGAATAAAAGGCTTTGGGATTTTCCTTAACCCTGTTTGCTAAAGATATTTCATGACCCCTTTTAGCCCTCTTAATTCCTCGTTTCAGATTGGTCCTACATTCCCGATATTCTTTCAAAGCTTCGTCTTTCATCAGCCGCCTACACCTTATGTATGCTTCCTTTTTCCTCTTAGCTAGTCTCACAATTTCATCTGTCATCCATGGTTCCCTAATCTTGCCATTTCTATCCCTCATTTTCACAGGAACATGTCTCTCCTGAACGCTGATCAACCTCTCTTTAAAAGCCTCCCACATATCACATGTGGATTTACCGTCAAACAGCTGCTCCCAATCTACATTTCCCAGCTCCTGCCGAATTTTGGTATAGTTGGCCTTCCCCCAATTTAGCACTCTTCCTTTAGGACCACTCTCGTCTTTGTCCATGAGTATTTTAAAGCTTACGGAATTGTGATCACTATTCCCAAAGTAGTCCCCTACTGAAACTTCAACAACCTGGCCGGGCTCATTCCCCAACACCAGGTCCAGTATGGCCCCTTCCCGAGTTGGACTATTTACATACTGCTCTAGAAAACCTTCCTGGATGCTCCTTACAAATTCTGCTCCATCTGGACCTCTAACACTAAGCGAATCCCAGTCAATGTTGGGAAAATTAAAATCTCCTATCACCACCACCCTGTTGCTCCTACATCTTTCCATAATCTGTTTACATATTTGTACCTCTATCTCACGCTCGCTGTTGGGAGGCCTGTAGTACAGCCCCAACATTGTTACCGCACCCTTCCTATTTCTGAGTTCTGTCCATATTGCCTCACTGCTCGAGTCCTCCATAGTGCCCTCCTTCAGCACAGCTGTGATATCCCCTTTGACCAGTAATGCAACTCCTCCACCCCTTTTACCTCCCTCTCTATCCCGCCTGAAGCATCGATATCCTGGGATATTTAGTTGCCAATCATGCCCTTCCCTCAACCAAGTCTCAGTAATAGCAATAACATCATACTCCCAGGTACTAATCCAAGCCCTAAGTTCATCTGCCTTACCTACTACACTTCTTGCATTAAAACAAATGCACCTCAGACCACCAGTCCCTTTATATTCATCATCTGCTCCCTGCCTGTTCTTCCTCTTAGTCACACTGACTTCATTATCTAGTTCCTTACAGGCTTTTGTTACTACCTCCTTACTGTCATGTGTGGCATCTCACAGTCAGCAGCCCATTGGTGCATCAAGGAGGTCACCAAAGCCCTTTTCAGGAAGGCAAGTGACTATGTACACTTCCGCACAGATCCCAACTCTCAAGTTGAGAGGACCATTGGGTTCAGGGCCATCGCTGGATTCCTCAAGGGGCAGGGTGTCATCGACTGCATGCATGTAACAATCAAGGCTCCTGAACACCAGCCAGCAGCCTTCATCAACAAGAAGGGCCTTCCACTCCCTCAATGTGCAACTGGTCTGCGACCACCAGGTCTGTGCACGCTTACCAGCCACGATGCCCACATTTTGAAGAAGTCCCAGATGGCAGAACTTTTCTAGCCTCACTCCCACCTTCAGGGATGGATCCTTGGAGATGAGGGCTACACACTGAGGATGTGGCTTCTGACGTCTGTGAGGAGCACACACACACATGCAGAGGAGAGGTACAATGCCTGCCACGGGACAACGCGAGCAACCATAGAGCAAGCCATTGGTCTGCTCAAGATGAGATTCAGGTACCTGGATCAGTCCAGTGGAGCCCTTCAATATGCCCAGGTGAGGGCCTCACGTATCGTCGTGGTCTGCACAACCTGGCCCTGCAGAGGGGGGAGCCGATGAGCAGCGAGGGAAGTGAGGAGCAGATTGCCTCCTCAGATGATGAGGATGTGGAGCGGGAAGATGGGCAAGCCAAGCCAGATGAAGGAACCCAGGAGAACAGGAGAGTGGCCATGAGATACGCAACAAAAGAGGCTCGTGATGCCCTTATACATTCACGTTTCCTTTGATCCTTACAACCAGTTGTAACTTGACCAATAAAGATTTACCTTTATGCAGCCATGTTGTCAGTTTCCTTCTTTTAGGACACACTGGCTCATTGATTATTTGCGCAGCACAGAGCTGGCCGGGCTCCAGAGCTGACCCCTCACAGCACATTGTTTCGCCTCCAGCTTCTTTACGGAGGCAGGGTTGCAGTGAAGGGCCAAAGGCCTGATAGAAGAGAGAGCGGGTCGTCTATGCTTAGCGGAGACAATTTATTCACATTCACAACAAACCCTATCTTTTGCATGTGAAAGACACAATCACCCATGAGAACCCCGTGATTCTATGTGCACTTCTTTATTCTCTTACATGAACTCCTATGAGGTGCTCCCCCTGTGCAGTCAGCTGAGGTGGAGACAGACAGCTGACCTTTCTACCCCTTGGCTATGGATGGCCTAGGTAGTCATCCTCTGGTTACCTTAGGCCTGGAAGACCTCGGCAAGCGAAGGGCCTCCTGCACAGAAGCAGTAACACCCTCTGTCGGCTGGGATGAAGAAGGATATGGCAACACTGACAGAGGGGCTGAGGAACTGCTGCCTGCACCAGGCTTCCCCATCTGCACGAGGTAGCCGCTCCTCCACCCTAGCAAGGCAGACTTCTGCCTCCCTGCTAATCTGACAGCGCAGAGGACCTGGTGATGACTTCAGGTCCCCTGTACCTCTCTTCCCTTGCCACTGCTGCCTTGCGCCCATAGTCAAGATGAGGGTATACGTCTGTATGAATGTCCTGCAGACACTGAGTGCTCTGCTGGATATGGCTCTCCAGCAGAGCCGCCAATCTTTCAATGGAAGATGCCACTTGTGCACCAATCAGACACAATGCTGAGCTCAAGGCCTGGACAAACTCCCTCATCGCCCACGCTTGAGCACGCATTGCCTCTGGCATCTCTGCCAGATGTTTCTGGACCTATCGCTGCAGGTGCAGCATTTCCCGTGATGCTGCCAACACCAAAAGCACATCATCAGCCTGGGGCTCAGTATGGGTCTGGTCTCTCACAGCCCTCCGACTGTCAGAGGCCTGGGCTGTCACAGCCTCCAGCAGCTGCTCGGGCGCACGTGCTGTGCGAGTATCTGCGCTGGTGGAGGGTGCAGGAATATGAGGTGACGATGGACCCTCTGAGGCTCCTTCCTCCCACTCAGAAATGGCAGGCTCCCCTGCGGTCTTGGAGGCTCTCTGATTTGGCACTGCTTGACCTGCATGAGACAGGTAGGGGTCAAGGGCCTCCCCTTCCACCATAGCACACACCCGTACGATGCAGACCCCTGTGGGCACCAGATGTCTGATGAGTAGAATTGCTCCATCGCTGCAGATATAGCCTTGTGATCCATGGCAAGCATGCTCACTTTCTTGAGAAGGTGCCCTTTCCTCTCCACCCGCGGTGCTCCAGTCATCCTGAGGTTCAGCCAACTCCATGGCCCCCTCCTCCATCAGGGTTAAGAAATGGTGAATGGGCAGCCCACCACCGATCTTGGCCTTCTGTCTGCAATTGTATGCCATCTTTTCCTGCAGACAGAGGGAAGGAAGCTGCTGGTCTCCCCAGCGAAAACAATATCGACACAGGCTGGTGGCAGTCCAGCTGCCACTGATGGGGGCATACGGAAGCCTCCTGCATGTGACCCCTTTCCAGGGACCTCACAAAGTTCTGCCATGTCAGGGGGTACCTTTCAGGCCATGTCGCTGTCAGTCATCTTGCATGCCCTGACCCTTTGACTACATCTGGGGCGGATTGATCCCTCTCCTCCCAACGCACCCTCCTGCTTCGCTAGATGCAAGGCCCGAGTGGATGAAGGCATTAAAAGGTACTCACTTTCACAGACTGGATGAGGTCGTCGAGCCACTTGCAGCACTGGATCCATGTCCATGGCGTCACTCCATGGCTGCTGACTTCCTCTGGAACATAGGAACATAACAGCAGGCCATTCAGCCCATTGAGCCTGCCCCGCCATTCAATATGATCATGGCTGATCTTCCACTTCAATGCCTTTTTCCTACACTATCTTCATATCCCCTTATGTCATTTGATTTAGAAATCTGTCAATCTCTGCTTTAAAAATACCTCTTTCAACAGTCTTGGATGTAGAATATCAGGTCCTGGGAACTTATCAACCTTCAGCCCCATTAATTTCTCCAATACTTATACTAATTTCTTACTTATACTAATTTCCTTCAATTTTGCATTCCCCAATCCCTTGGATCTCTAATTCTGGGAGATTTCTTGTATCTTCCTCAGTGAAGACAGACACAAAGTAATCATTTAGCTTCTCTGCCATTTCCCTATTCCCCATTATAAATTCTCCTGACTCTGCTTGTAATGGACCCATATTAGCCACGTCCACCGACTCCTCTTCTGCCTCCTCCTCATCCTATATCCCTGGTGGCAAGGCCTGTGCCCTCATGTTGGTGAGATTATGCAGGATGCAGCAGACAATGACTAATCATGACACATGTTCCACCAAGTATTGCAAGTCTCCTCTAGAGCAAACCAGGCAGTGCAAATGTTGCTTGAGCACCCTAATGGTTTACTTGATGATGTATTATGTGGCAGCAAGGCTATCATTATATGCATGCTGCCCATGTCTGGTTGGCTTGTGCACTGGAATCATGAGCCAAGTGGTAAGTGAATTGCCAATGTCACCCAGCAGCCACCCTTTGGTTTGACGTGGTGGTTCAAATACTGAGGGAACAGCAAACTGGCCCAGAATGAAGGCATCATGACTGCTGCCAGGATATTGGGTATTTTCCTGCATGATGAGCTAAACATGGTCACACACCAACTGCATATTCAGGAAGCGAAACCCTTTGCAGTTGTGGTACATCTCTGCATTTAGATGCAGTGTCCACAAAGCCATATTTGTGCAGTCAATGGCACCCTGCACCATGGGGAAGCCATCTGCTTCTCTCTGTCAGAGAGAACACAATATATTCCCTTCTTTTGGCATAAAGAGCATCAGTTACACCTCCCTTACACAGCAGTGGATGGCAAACTGGGAGATATTACAGATGTTGCCTGCTCCAGCCTGGAAGGATCCAGAAGTGAAGAATTTCATGTCCGCGGTCACCTTCACAGCTACTGGCAATGCTGTCCTCACCCTGCTCTGAGGCTGCAGGTCTGCCTGGAGGAGATGGCTGATTTCAATGAGCACCTCCTTCGTAAAACATACACACTGTTCTTCGCTTATGTTGAGGTAAGAGAAATGCTCCCTGAAGACCCTGGGAGGATAATGTCTCCTGCTGACAGCCCTTCTCCCCCTCGTCCTCCTCCCTCTGCGAGCAGCTTGTCCTCCACTGTGCTCAATCTCTGTCATGCTGCAGGCTAATGGAAATGGTAACTACACCACCCATGACTGGGAGCATGTGGTCTGACCAATACCCTTGAAGTCAGAACCAAGGCCTTCTCCACATGCATCACCATTCCCTGTTGACTTCACCAACTTTAAAAAGGACTAGAAAACTCACAGCATGTATACAGAGCCAGTAAAGAGCCAGTCGAAATCAATTAGCAGCTCATCTCAAAGTAGTCGATGATCCCTTTAAATAGTACTGGTACGGGGGTCATTCCTGCTGCTGAACACTTGTGAACATATGTGTGTTTAATAGAGGGCTTTAGCTGGAGCAGCCTGGTTGAAAATGGCAGCATGGCATTAAATCAGCATTACAGGCTGACTAACATTATGATCTGCCCACTCTGCGTACTTCCGGCACATGGTCTTAATGCCTATGCTAACGTCCTCACCAAAATGGCATACAGCATCCGCTGTGCTGCAAGTGTGCAACGCAGCATTGTCACCATTTTGGAACCATTAGCTGTGGTATATAATATAAGAGAAGGGAGGTTATGTAGAACTGTATAAATCAGTAATTAGACTGCAGCTAAAGTACTGCGTACTATTTTGGTTACCACATTACAGGAAGGATGCAATTGCATTAGAGAAGGTACAGAGGAGATTTACAAGGATGTTGCTAGGAATGGAGAATTTTATCAATCAGGAAAGTTTGGATATGCTGAGGTAGTTTTCATTGGAACACAGGAAGCTGAGGGGAGATTTATTTGAGGTGTATAAAATTACGAGGAGCCTAGATAGCATGCATAGGAAGGACCTAGTTCCCTTAGCAGAGAGATCAATAACTGGGGCATAGATTTTATGTAATTGGTAGAAGGATTAAAGGAGAGTTCAGATTTTTTTTTTACCCACAGGGTGGTGAGGTCTGGAACTCACTGCCTGAATGTGTGGTAGAAGCAGAAACCATCATCACATATAGAAAATGCTTGGATATGCACTAGAAGGCTACAGACTGTAATGAGTTTTTTATGTTGTCTGATGCAACATAAATGAGGTGCGTGGAGTCCAATTGGTTGAAGATCTCAAACAGGTTTATTGCAGCTAAACTTTGATACAGTACAGAGCAAACTATTTATAGACCCTTACTCTGGGTGTTACAGTTGCACAGTGACTAAAGCACATAACTGCATCCTGGTACTTAGCAATAAAGGGATATCACTCTTAAAAGCAATCATACAACATCCCCTTTAGATAATATCAAAATTATTTACACATGGATAGAGATTATGAAATTTATACATGCAGAAGCTTAAGAGTCCACTTATCGTTTCAGTGGTTTGACAACTCTTGCTCGAAGAACTTATGTCACAATTTTTGCTGTTTTTTCAGAGGTTTCTCCCTCTGCATTCAGTTTCTGTTGCTCTGCCTTCAGCCTGCTAATATACTCTGTTGCTTTTCTCAAGATGACCACTTTTGAGACCTTGTAATTCTTGGAAAGTTCCAGCACCTCATCTCGAAGAGCCAACAGACAATGCTTCAACTCATTCCTCCTCTGCCTCTTCAGGTCATTGCGTGTCCATTGCCTCGCCTCATCCTTCACATCTGTTGGTCTTGGGCTCAAGGTAAAGGACTTGTTGGGGAAGGAGTACTTGGCCTCATCGTGGTACCTGTCCGTTCTGGCTCGTTGTGGTGCTGGTAGTTCTCTAGAGAGCAGAAGTGAAGGGGCAGCATCTTTGTGCTGTTGCTGTATCTCCAGACTGCGCCATTTGATGCTGGCCAGAGTCTGCGACTGGGTTCCGCTCCATGGAGATTTCCCCTTGGCCATGCTCCCCACTGCCAGCCTTTGCTTCACAGAAGTGACAATGCCACTTTCTTCTTCTGAGTCGCTGGGTGTAAGGAAAGAACTTTCACCATCTGAATTTGGATCTTCATTCTCTTGGTGTGGTGTCTCTGAGAAGGGGCTGATACTTTCCAAACCAGAACCATTGAGATCCTGGAGAAACTGTGTCTCAATGCGAGGACCCTTGGTCTCTTCTGCTGTACCGGGTACCTTGGTGATCTCGTGAATGGCTATGATGTTGAGGTCCTTACACACTGGTAGTCCTGCCACCTTGTGTCTATGAGATAAAATATTTACGGTTTCCATGGTGACTTGCCATAGCTCCACTGCATTGTCAGTGTACCACTGCAAGGGATGGGTGACCGATTGTTTGTAGATAACTTTGCAGTTGTCCGCTGTATCATTGATTTCCAATGACTCCGATCCATATCCTTCAGGTTTCGGACTGGTAGGATATTTACTCCAGCTCCGGTGTCAATCTTAACCCTGATTGTATGTTTGCCAGCTTTTTTGGGGCATGTGATGGCAATAGTAGCTTCCAGTTGTTTTGACTTCATCAATGTGATGTGTCAGATTCACAATGTGGAATGCCTGCTCATCTTATGGCTGAAAATCACTCCTGTCTGTGTCTTGTCTCAGGTCTGTTTTGCTGAGAACTTCATGTATCGGTTTGCATTTACACAGGTCTCTGGAGCTCTCATTGCTGCTGTTGCCCTGTTGCTGCATCTGTCTCCTGTTTACTTGTATCCTACTGTGACTTCTGGCTGCATCTTTGGAGCCAGATTTCTTGCATAGGCAGCCCAGTATCCTTTTACACCACACGCTTTTCACAGGTCTTGAAATGCAGTACAACTTCCTAGTGATTGGGTCAAACCACACTTAGCACACAACCTGCTTGCTCGTTTTGACCTGGTTATTGTGCTAATACTGTTGGCTGCACCTAGTGCTTGCGGATGCTGTTGTCCAGCTCCAATGTCTTCGTATTTCCTGCCATCTTCCAGAAACGCATCAATGCTGTGACCTTTCTTTTTTCCAAGACGTCTTTCTCAAATGCTTCAACTGATGTCGAGACAAACACCAGCTCCATTAGTTGCTCTGACATCTCATTTTCTGAGAAATTGTATTCGTTGCCTTTACTACGGCATCTACTGACAAACTGATCTATTGATTCCCATGGCTGTTGCCATGCGGTGAATTCTATAATTGACTCATAACCGGAGCTGATCTTCTAACACTTTACATATCTTTGCGGGATCTTTCTAGTCCTCAGCAGATAAGCCAGAGGTATTGATTCTGTGTAAACCCTCATTTCCAACTGCTATTAGTATTCTCACAGCGTGTTCCTCTGGTTCGACAATCACTTGGTCTGTAAAGCATAACTGCATTCTTTGTTTGAAAAGTTGGAACTCGGGTAGGATATCCATGACCTTCCAGTTCATGCTTGGAAATTTGGTATCCATCTTTCTGCTGTTCTTTTGCTTAAAACTTGCTTTAAGACTTGTTCTATGAATCTGCATGGTTTCCCCTTTAAGAAAGCCTCCGTTACTTATATTGTTACGGCCAGGTGAGAAGGGTGTCTAGGAGTCCCTCTTAGCCTTCACCTGGTCTTACCATAACAGTGTTTTATTTTTAAACACACTGTGCTTTTAGCTCCCCCTTGGTGAATACTTGTTTGCCCCTTTCCAATTATAAGGCAAAGAAACCATTGCTGCACAGCAGGGAAAGGACGGCACTGCCAATGCTGCCAAGGTCAGTGTCGCCCTCAATTTCTACACAAGCAGATCCTTCCAGACAGGAGTAGATGACGTAGTCAATATTAAAACAGTTCGTCATCCATTACTGCATCAGGGAAGTGACAGAGTCCCTATACACTAGGATTGGGGACTTATTCATCTTTTCTCTTACTTGGGAGAAGCAGGAGCAGTGGGCACATAACTTTGCCAGACTACCGGGATTTTCAGTGATACAGGGAGCCATCGACTGTATGCCCCTGGCTCTGCGGGCCCCACATTTAAACAGGGAGACCTACTGTAACCACAGGAGCTACCACTCCATCAACATGGAATTGGTGTACAACCATGAGCAGAACATCATGTCAGTGAGTGCCTGCTATCCTGGCAGCAGCCACAGCGCCTTCATCTTAAGGCAATTAGCTGTGCCCGCCATCTTTGGACCACCATGATGAATGAGAGGCTGGCTGCTTGGTGACAAGAGATACTTGCTCTACATCTGGCTCAGGACTTCCATCTGCCACCTGACCATGTGAGAACACCATGCTTATAACATGAGACATGCAGCCACAAGGAACATCGTGGAGTAAACCTTTGAGTCTTGAAGCAATGGTTCTGCTGCCTGGACCACACAGGGTAAGCCCTCCAATACCCACCAGAGTGTGTGCGTCCAGGTTTCTGGTGGTCTGCTATTATGAGGGCACAGCCCTTGCCACCAGGCATCTGGAGGCCACGTTGGGAGGAGGAGGAAGAGGAGGAGGAGGAAGAGGAGGTGTGGAGGAGGCATCTGAGACCCCTTCAGACGGCTGTCCATGAGCGGCCACTGAGACTCCGGTTCCCCAAGATGCCATCCTATCACTACCATTGCTCCACAACTCCCCACGTTTTAATCCATCTGTAGATAGTTACCTGAAAAGGAAGAATGTACAGGGTTATGGGGAGAAGGTGAGGGATTGGCACTCAGTGAATTGCTCACTCAGAGAGCTGGTGCAGTACAATGGGTCAAATGACCTCCTTCTGTGCTGTAACAATGCGATGATTCTGTGATTCTGTAGATTTTGTGATTCTGTATATATCTTCTATATACCATTACAGTGTCCTGTGGGCCAAAATCTTGCAAAAAAAGCCATTAGCCAAAACTATTCCATAACAACTTTATCTCAAATCATATCCAATAATACATACCAAACTGAACTATTCACCCTTGTGCATCCCCTTAGTGCCTGTCTTGTGGGTGCCTTTGACTGGCCTAGTGCTCCTATACAGTGCTACCCCAGTGGCTGGAGCATGACTGGTGGAAGGCTGCTGACTTACACGGTGGTAGGTTCCGGGTGAGCTTGCAGGGCCAGCTCTGGACCTTGATGGCCCAGCTTCGGACTGCAGCAGTCTAGGCTGGTTAACTGAGAGGCAACTGCAACAGCACTGGCAGAGTGCCAGTGGTGGGAGCACAAATGCCATCATCCTGAGAGAGGATAGCAGATTTGTGCATCATGGAGCCACTTTCATCAGCCTCAGCATTCCTCCTAATCTGTTGGAAGACAGATTGCTGGATTGCTGTGAGAGCCCGCATGCCCCTTTGAGCACTGAGATCCATAGCCATGATGGCAGCATAATGAGCCTGTCTGGATCTCATGAATTCAGACTGAGTTTCCACTGCAGCACTGAGATATTGGGTGGCATCTGCCTGTGCCACAATGGAAGCTGAGACATTGGCCACCAGACACTGCATCACAGATGAGTCTACAAGTGCTGGCATGATGTTGGCCACCACTTCCACGCTGGAAAGGATGGGTTCCACGCCCTGCACAAAGCCCTTGCCAAGTTGGAGCTGGACCCCTCCATGCTCCTTGACAGTGACAAGAGGCTGTACGGCAGGCCTGCCAATGCACCAAGCATCTCAGTTTACATGCCCATCAGTGTTTCCCTGTACACTGCCCCATCAAAGTCTTTATCTGAGTTCCCTGCAACAGAACTTGTCTGTGACCTCGCCTTCCGAGGAGCAGACACACAAACTATCCTTTCTCCCTGGCCTGGCTGCAATCCGCTCATGATCGGTGTTTCACCACATGCAGATCCCCCCCTCTATACTACTTTCTAAGGTATGCACAGTGCCAGTATCTGAGCTGGTGGATGTGGTTGCCAGATCAAACGACAGTGCTTCTTCATGAAAGGTCTGGTGTAGTTCATGCCCTTCCTCATGAGTCTGCACTGGCTGGCCAGATGATGTTTCTTGGGTATCTGAAACCTAAATGCAGAAGGGAGGGTTGGGGAGAGGGAAAGGGTTGGGGTGGAAAGCAACAGGTCCCTCGTCACACCATTTGGAGCTTACACTTCTTGCCAGATAGCAGGATAAAGTGAGGTGGAATTTGAGAAGATGCATAAGGCAGGAATATATAGCCATCCAGAGTATTCTTGGCGATACCAGATGCTGAGCACTGTCTCCTCCAGAAGCTTGCCAGTTCTGCTCTTCTCCATCCTGTGCTGGGCCATCAATATCAGTGATTACTTTGCAATGGGTTTAGGTGATGTGCCTGCTATCGCTGAATAGCTGGAGGTATGTGAAAGCAACAAGAGGTGGGTGTGAGGCTGTCATCATTGGTACCTGTGTGAGGGTGAGGTAGAGTCTCTGAATGTTAGGCATGAGTCCTGATTGCAGAAGGGTGAGTGGTGGGGGCATGGTGCATTGAGCAGAATGAGAGTTTGGTGGTGTAGTGGGTAGAATATGTCCTTTGAAGATGCATTCTCTGACCTTGACAACCCATGTGAGGCCATTGAACTTCTTCTGGCCCTGCTGCCAGATCCTCGGCGCCAGATCCCGGGAATGGACCTCCCCGGTCCATTCCCTTCTCAGGTTGTGCCTTGAGAGCCTCCTGGCCCTCTGTAGAAATATTGCTTCTCTCCTACTTTCCACCTCCGGTTTTAATGCCGCCAGCACCACATTGGAAAACCTGGGATCCCTCTCTCTCTCTGCTCCATTTGGTGTGCTTCTGCTTGTAACCATTTACCTCACAGTCAGCAGCAGTTTCTGTATAATGAGGATAATTCCCCTTTAAGAGGGGCAAGCTGCCTTTAAGACATACAGGCTAACAAAACCACATATTAGCCATACATGCTACTGGACCCCCTTTCCAGCGCGCATGCTGCAATCATTTAAATAAGGAGGCAGCATGAAATTTGTGTGCTGCCTACCTCAACAGGACCAGACGTGGGGTAAACGTGCAATGTGTCTGAAAATAGCCCGAATCCAATTTTTCCCCTTTCATGGACTCTCAAGTAAAATAGTCCTCATTTTTAATGTTGATAGTTTCTTTATGCTTTAGTTAGCAGTAGTAAGCAGTGTGTCACACCATCAGGTGACATATGGCTTTTAAGCAAATTTTCCAACGCTGTAATATTTATTCTGGTTAAATGGAAAACAAGCATTTTGAATATATTTTCCAGTGCAGATAAAATTAAAACTTAAGCTGGTACTGGAAACTAGATATTGAAGTTTTCTTTAATTAAAACTTAAGTTTTTTGGAACCTTGTTTTCCTTAAAAAAATAAAGCAGTCAATTACAATCAGCTCATGAGGAGAACTTAAAGAAGCTGCATGCATTAATTTGTTACTGCTATGCTACAGTAATTATGAAATAAGATTGTGTAATTAAAATATTATATATATATTTGTTTCTGTTAATAGGAAGTGAAGTAGCATTCCTGCCTATCACATCTCGTACTGTACTGGGAATGCGGTCAGGCTGCAGGTGGGTGGAAAGACACAGCTGCAGTCTACTCAGCCTGTCCATCTGCAAAAATAGCTGCACAATATATCTCCTTTCTATAAATATATTTTTATTTGAAAATTTATATGTAATTGATTCTTAGTGGTATAATTACAATATTATATGCATAGATTCCTAAAACTTACATTTGATAAGTATTTTTGAACCTTCGTTTATTTTCCTCCTCCTCCCTCAGACAAGAGCTGTTCCCAAGAGCTGTTTGTAATCAGATGCCTGGAGGTGCATGACAGTGGTGCAGATCTCCAGATTTTCGCTTCCTCTCTGTGAGCAAGCACCTGATCTGCACCTCCCCCAGATGAAATTAGAAGTCGTCATGTGTGGAATTTGAGCCCAAAGCTCCATCTTAACAGATTGTGGCGAGATTGTACATATTACATGCCCTTTAAATAATAGTGACCCTTTAAATAATATTGTTCATGCACAGGTAGATCCATAAGGAGGTTTAATATAATGTTTCATTAGACAGCCTAGAACAGGAAAGAGGCTTGACCCCTACTACAATATTGCAGGTTCAATAGTGGAGACCAGGATTGCAACCTGGCTATAAATATAATCTGTTTCATTAGTTCAGTGCAGTTGTTAGTGGCAGTGAAAGATAAAGCTGAGGGAAATGCCTCTGAGACAAAGACTCAATACAATTACCAGCCAGCCTGCACGTGATAAAGGAAAATAAAATTGATCTGCATGTTAAGGAAGAATGTGGTTAAGAAAACAAGATGCGAGATGTACGTTATCTATTCCAAGCCTGTAGAAGAGGGTACAAGGAATACTGATTTTTAAAAATCTTAGTGACAAAAATCTTGTAAAATTTAAATTGCACAAAACTCAAAAATGTATAAAGCTCTATGCTTTATACATATATATATGTTGCACAATATTTAGAATATAATTATGGAAGGGGAAGCAGAGGGGGCGGAGATTTTATCCCTAAACTCAGGCATTCTGATTGAAATCCATCTTCTACATGGTGTGTGGACCCCACTGTGAAGTCTCAGCTCTCATACTCAGGACTGAATCATATATAGATAGGTTACTGAAAGACTTTTGATTTTGACATGCAAAGACCAATTTTGCCAGTGTAGATTGCTATGAACACTGGACTTTGTGACATGATTATGTCTAAAAAACTGATTTTTAAAAGTTTTAAGATAGAGTCAGGAAAGTCAGGTGACCTCACGTCCACTCTGCAAAAGGACGAGACTGAAATCTTCGTTACCAGCACAACAAAGAACACAGAGCAAAGACTTTTCTTGAAAAAACAGAGACTGTAGGGGTACCACCTGAAGGACAATGGGTTTCACCATCCCAGACTTTCGGGTCATAAAGGAATCAGTGATTCTGAAGATGCAAATGTACCAGGCAGCTGTTAACTCTCCGAACAATGGAAGGCCCAGGTGGCTCTATGAAACTAAACTTCTGGTCTTTGCATATTGGAAAAGGAGCATAAGCTATTGACATTTGGTTCCAGATAAATTTAACAAATTTTCTGAAGACAGACAGGCTGTAAAAATATAACCCAGCAGTTGCAGCCTCAGAGAAGGCTGTAGGGAAGACAACCAGCGGTGGCGACCTCAAGAGGGAGAGAGGGGACACCTGCTGTCAGAAGCTTGAGACAGCAAAAGGCTGTGAAGACACGGACCTGTTTTGAAAGTTGAAGTTCGCAGAGAAGTAAAAGGATCACCAGGAATTGCCTTATTCATGGATATCCAGGCCGAAAGTGCTTGGAGAAGGGGTGAAGAAGATATTGATTTTGCAAAGGTCTGGGAGATTCAAGCTATTGCAACTGGGAGGAGTTTGGGACTTTTAACTGCAAAGATGACGCCATCAAGGAGGACTGTGTAACATATAAGTGTGGTGTGAAGTTTCCAAGAATTTTAATAAGTAACGAAAATACATTTTATTTGTAATTTGGGGTATCAGTTACTTACAAAGTACTGTTTAGTTAACAGGGATTTCTTTTAGTTTAGTTGTTATAATAAAAGTCTGAAAATGTGAAATCTTGTCGTGTAATTCTTGAAATTAGCCTGCGGGTTCATATCTCATATTTTCATGTTAACGGTCATAACAAGCTGCCAAATCGCTGATAAGGTACGCTAGAGTCTGTGTAGCAGCTTATGTGCAGAAATGAAAATTTTCTTTCCACCATATAAGGAATAGTTTCAGCGATGTTCTGTTTTTCACAAACAAGTAATTCCTGCAATTATTAATTATCAATTGCACAAAGGATGCAGCGTAATAAATACATTTGATCCTGGTGATGCAGCATGTTATTGTGCAGACAAGCTGTTTCACAGTGTGGCAAGGTTTCAGTTTGAACCCTGATTTCCCTCACAGCAGGTGCCTGGTCTCAATTAGTCTGCTAGGAAGAGTTGCTGAGGCGACATCAGGTACTTTCCCTGAAACAAAATGAAGGACCAAATTAGCTTGCATTGCTCATGTACAGCCTCTGCTCATTTGTACTGAGCAGCATTCATGCAGGACTAGAACTGGTCGACCCACTCATCTTCTCAGCAGAGGAGCAGTATGCATTTTCTCATAACTATGAGAATGTCTGTATTTTGCAGTGTTACGACCTGGTGAGAAAGAGGTCTAAGGGTTCCCTCTCAGCCTTTATCTGGTTTGGCCGTAACAGGACTTAATTTTTAAAACACTGTATTTTTAGCTTCCCCTCAGTGAATTCTTGTTCACTGCTCTCCAAATGTAATGGCAAAGAAATCAACCAGATAGGTTTTCTTAGATTTAAACAAGAAAGGTGTAAGTTTATTAACCTGAAAACTCTAATTCGGTTAAAACTACTAAAATATGCGATGCGACCATGCTAGCATGCACACATGATAAACACACACGCAGATAGAGACAGTAAAGGAGAAAGAATCAAGGGGGAAAGGTTTGAAGCAAATAGCTGGAGTTCATTTACTGTCCTTTGTGTTTGATGTAAAGTCTTTGATTGCAGTTCGATCTTGCCATCTCGTTGGGGCCCAGTACACACTTTCAAACTTGGTTCAATGTCAGTCATGTGACTAGCTCTTTTTTTTCGGGACAACCTGCCTGGCGAGTTTTGAGGATTCTTTCAATCTTAGTAAACATCCTCAGCAGGGGGCTCGAATGCTGACCTTCACACCCTCAATGTCATTTGATCAAAATCCATTTGGTTAATTGGATCAGGGAGCAGTTCCATTGACTTCTCCAGACAACTGTCTCTTAGACTGCAACTGTTTCCAGCCACTGCCCTTTTAGAATGCAGGTGCAGCCATGTTTTTAGTCCAGTAATAGTTTAAAATTTATGTTCCATAAGATGAAATTAATATGCCTCATTCTTGGCAGGTGGGATTTCCATCACACCTCCACACCCAATGGGATGAAATGTAATTTTTAGAAGAGCATTTTATTAAAAAAGACTAGAGAGTAGAGTAAGTACAGGAAAACACACATGCATTTCTCTCATTCATCCTCATTCATTCAAAAATCCTCAATATTGTTACCGCCTATCTTTTCTTGGTAGCAGTGCTGCTTTAAACTGCCCTTTTTGGCATTCCAATAAACATGTGATTTTTGGGGAAATATTTCAATTTTCACATTTCCATGACTGCCTAGGGTGTCTTTGTTCCTGTTGAGGTCTGCAGGAGGAGGGTTAGATTTAATTAGCCCGAGTGTGGCGTTCTGCTCATGGGAGTTGGCGGTGGGTGGTTCCATTCTCAACTCTCTTTCAGTGCTTTGATGAGTCATGCAAGGATTTTTAAACTTAGGGGATGGTTGGTTCTCTTTTCTCCTGATTGTGGGGGACGATTCTTTGCTAATCTTCCCTTTGCACTCTTGCTTGCAGGTATTTGTCCAGATTCTACTACACTCCCCTCCGGCACTTTGTCTGGGTAAGGCATCACCCTCACTGTTTCTCTGCCTCCTTGAGGACTTTCTTTGTCTCCGCAGGTTTCTGTAAATGCTGTTAGCAACTCTGGTGGGGTGCTTCTGGTGTCTGCATTTACGTAAGAGAGTGTAGGGTCTACCTTTTCAAACATTTCGGGGTTGGATGACCAGACAGCAGGGATTTCCATTTGGGATTCTTTTCGGATCTCCTTTAACCTAACATAGAAACATAGAAAATAGGAGCAGGAGTAGGCCATTTGGCCCTTCGAGCCTGCTCTGCCATTCATTATGATCATGGCTGATCATCCAACTCAGTAGCCTGATCCGGCTTTCGCCCCATACCCTTTGATCCCATTAGACCCAAGAGCTATATCTAACTCCTTTTTGAAAACAAACAATGTTTTGGCCTCAACTGCTTTCTGTAGTAGCGAATTCCACAGGCTCACCACTCTCTGGGTAAAGAAATTTCTCCTCATCTCAGTCCTGAAACGTTTACCCCATATCCTTAGACTATGAACCCTGGTTCTGGACTCCCCCACCATCGGGAACATCCTTCCTGCATCTACCCTGTTAAACCCTGTTAGAATTTTAGAGATTTTGATGAGATCCCCCCTCACTCTTCTGAACTCCAGCGAATATAATCCTAGCCGACTCAATCTCTCCTCATATGTCAGTCCCGCCATCCCAGGAATCAGTCTGGTAAACCATCGCTGCACTCCCCGAATAGCAAGAACATCCTTACTCAGATAAGGAGACCAAAACTGCACACAATATTCTGGGTGTGGCCTTACCAAGGCCCTGTATAATTGCAGCAAGACATCCTTGCTTCTGTACTCGAATCCTCTTGCTATGAAGGCCAACATACCATTTGCCTTTTTTATCTCCTGTTGCACCTGCATGCTTACCTTCAGTGACTGGTGTACGAGAACACCCAGGTCTCGCTGCATATTCCCCTCTCTCAGTTTATAGCCGTTCAGATAATCTGCCTTCCTGTTTTTGCTACTAAAGTGGATAACCTCACATTTATCCACATTATACTGCATCTGCCATGCATTCGCCCACTCAGTCAACTTGTCCAAATCACCCTGAAGCCTTTGCATCCTCCTCACAACTTACCCTCCCATCCAGTTTTGTGTCATCTGCAAATTTGGAGATATTACATTTAGTTCCCTCATCTAAATCATTAATGTATATTGTGAATTGCTGAGCTCCTCGTACCGATCCCTGCGGTACCCCATTAGTCACTGCCTGCCGTTTGGAAAAAGACCCATTTATCCCTACTCTTTGTTCCCTGTCCACCAACCAATTTTCTATCCATCGCAATACACTGCCCCCAATCCCATGCACTTTAACCTGTCCTCTTTATCCCTTTTCCCTCTTTCCTTTCTAACCTTTGCCAGCCTTGTGCCTTTCTGTCCCCTTTTATTCTTGGCAGGGGTCCCTTATAATTCACCAGCCCTCTGCTGGACGGTCCGCCAACCGCTGATACAAAACTTAGGGGTGCAGATTTCACTGTAGTTTGGGGTTTCCCCTCAACCTGGCAGATGTGGCAACTCCTACAGTGCTCCACCACATCTTTGTGGAGTTTTGGCCAGTCAAACTGTTGTCTTATGCAGGCTTTGGTTTCTCCTATACCGACATGTACAGCCACTGTAATCTCATGGGCCATTCTTAATATTCCTCTTTGGTACCTCTGCGGCACCACTACCTGATGAACCACTGTCCACTCTTTGTCCTCAGGTCTGTGAGGAGAACTCCACTTGTTCATCAATACCTCACTCTTAAAATAGGAGCAGTCAGGGACTCCCTTGCTACAATTTCAGACCGGGCAGCCTGTGCTAACTCTCTCAGTACTGGGTCAGCTCGCTGAACCTCAGCTAGGGAAGATTCACTTAATTCATTCCCTGGGTCTTCTAACTTTCCAAAGAAAGTCTCAGACAGACAGACCTCATAGTCATCTGCCTGCAGTGCCAATTCAGTCTCTTCTGTGGGAGCTGGTTTGATCATGGCTCGATTCACTACAGATTCAGGGGAACTGCAGGGGACCGTCTCCTGCCACTGCCCTGTCTCCCTGACCTCCTGCGGTCTCTCTTTCACTACTGGGGAAGCTACCACCTTCGCCCCTGCCAGATCATTACCTAGGAGCAGGTCAACCCCGTCCACGGGCAACCTAGAGACAATCCCTACAGTCACCGGTCCCAAAATTAGGTCGCATTCCAAGTGCACCTGACGTAAAGGTACAGGCGTATACTGCCCTCCAATACCAGTTACCACCTTCCTGGTGTTTACTGCACTCTCTGGGGGAAAGGTCAGGACTTTTCCCAGTAAAAGGGATCTAGTGGCCCCTGTGTCCCTTAGAATTACTATGGTCTTGCTTGTCCCACTCAAGGGGTATGGGGTTACTCTCTCTTCAGACACAAAATCCTGATAGCCTTCAGCAACCCTACTAAATTTTCCTGCACGGACAGCAGTATGCTTCCTAGGAATTACTATTGCTGCAGTTAAAGCCACAGCTTGTTCAGCTGTGCTTTCCATTAGGGTCCTTTTTCCTTCACTGAGCAGATGTGCCCTGATTAACCCTACAGGTTTTCCCTGTAGTTTCCAGCAGTCAGCTCTTAGATGACCTACTTTATTACAATGGAAGCACATAGGTTCCCGGGTCTCAGTCCTACTCACAGCACTATCCTTTTTGGCTAGAGGAGGGCCCCCGTGTCTCCTGCTTTTCTTTCTCTCCCAGACTGCTTGGGCTTCTATCACCTTCCCACCCTTTGTCCTTTTCGGATTTGTGGGGGTAACTAGGAAAAGTTTTCCGCTGGGGAACCAACTTGTTGACGAGAGCAAACTCATTGGCCAAAACTGCAGCTTGCCTGGTTCTATGAGCTTTTTGTTCCTCTACTTGTGTCTTTATGGAGAGTGGGAGAGAGTTTTTAAATTCCTCAAGCAAAATTACCTCTCTGAGATTTTCATAGCTGGGCTGGACTTTAAGAGTCCTCAGCCGCTGGTCAAAAGTCAGCTGCTTACTTCTCTCAAACTCCAAGTAAGTTTGATCAGCTTGCTTCTTGAGGGTAATAAATGTTTGGTGATAGGCATCCAGTACTAGCTCATATGCCGCAAGGATAGCATTTTTTGTCTGTTCATAATTTGATGAACTCTCATCTGGCAACAGGGAATAAACCTCATGGGCTTTTTCCTGTTAACTTGCTTTGTAACAGAAGAGTCCAAGTCTCAGCTGGCCACTTTAACTGCCTTGCAAGTTTTTCAAAAGATACAAAAAAAGCTTCCACATCTCCTTCATTGAATTTTGGGATCAGTTGAGTAGACTTTAACAGCTCAGTACCCAGCCCTGAATTTACAATCCACCATAATGGCCATGCTTTCACTTGGGTTACTCTGCCACCTCCAGCTAACTCAAGCTGCCTCAGCTCTCTCTCCTTGCATTCCTTCTGGAAGGTTCTTTCTTTCTCTCGCTCCTTCTCTCTCTTTCCCTGTCTTCTAATTCAAGTTTCCTCTGTTCCAATTTTATCTTTGTCAGCAATACCCTGTCGGAATCTATTTTAAACCTTTTTCTGCTTCTTCAGATTCAAGGGAAAAATGATTGGGTACTAGCCTTAGAAGCTCAGACCTCCTAGCCTGGCCACGTACAATGATCCCTCACTGCTCAGTGATTTTTCTCAACTTTTCCATAGACAGTGCTTTTAACTTATCCCAAGTTATGTCACCCTGGCTTGGGAGTTACTGGCTTCAGTCGCAGACATGTTAGTATTCTAACACACACAACCACAAGAAAACTTGAAATCTTTTCTCATTTTGATTGGGTTTGATTTGGCTTCCAACTTCCAATTTCTCGTTTGTCTGTGGGTCAAATCTGGACGCTAGCTCCCAAATTTCTGTTACAACCAGGTGAGAAAGGGGTCTAGGGGTTCCATCTCAGCTTTTTTCCGGTTTGGCCATAACAGGGCTTAATTTTTAAAACACCATGTTTGTAGCTTCCCCTCAGTGAATCCTTCTCCACTGCTCTCCAATTGTAATGGCAAAGAAATCAACCAGATAGGTTTTCTTAGATTTAAACAAGAAAAGTGTAAATTTATTAACCTTAAAATTCTATTTCAGTTAAAACTACTAAAATATGTGATGCGACCACGCTAGCATGCACACATGATAAACACACACGCAGATAGAGACAGAAAAGGAGAAAGAATCAAGGGGGAAAGGTTTGAAGCAATAGCTGGAATTCATTTACTGTCTTTTAGTTTGATGTAAAGTCTTTGATTGCAGTTCGATCTTGCCATCTCGTTGGGGCCCAGTACACACTTTCAAACTTGTTTCGATGGTTTTCTGTCTTCTTGAAATCCAGTTGTAGTTTCTTCCTTTCATGAGAGAGGGAGAGAGAGAGAGAGACCTTCCTTCACTTTTGTCTTCAAATTGCAGTCTGATCTAAACTGTTCTGTGAACACAATTCCAACCAGACCTGGGCCAGCAGACCAGTCATGTGACTAGCTCTTTTTCTCAGGACAACCTGCCCGGCGAGTTTTGTGGATTCTTTCAATCTTAGTAGACATCCTCAGTAGGGGGCTGGAATGCTGACATTGACACTCTCAATGTCATTTGATCAAAATCCATTTGGTTAGTGGGATCAGGGAGCAGTTCCATTGACTTCTCCAGGCAACTGTCTCTTAGAATGCAACTGTTTCCAGCCACTGTCCATTTAGAATGCAGGTGCAGCCATGTTTTTAGTCCAGTAAGAGTTTAAAATTTATGCTTCATATGACAAAATTAATATGCCTCATTCTTGGCAGGTGGGGATTCCATCACAGCAGGAAAACTTTTGTGTATAAAATTGCATTCAGGAAATTTGTAACTCTAACTCTAATGGGAAGGCCAAAGTGTGTTATGACATTTTATTAATAAGCAATTGACAGTTTGTAGTGGTTTTAGTAAAGGAACATAGATTTGTGATAAACAAAATATCCTCCAACATACACAAAATATAAAATCCCAATCAAACAACAAATTAAATTAAAAGCATACCTCACCCATTCATACTAGTGCTTAAATTTTGATCTGAAGTGGAGGTAGCAAGAATTGTCAATGGTTTTTATTGTTTTTCTCCTCTGATGATAAACAAGAGATTCCTCAAGTGTTTCCTTGATCAACCGCCAGAACCTATGGCAGAAAATTAGTGGAAATCCTATTTACCCGTCCACCTAAGTTTCCATTTGGGTGGACAAACATGGGAACCCCCGAGGAAATTCCTACTGCATATGTAAAGATTTCAATATCCGTCTGGTGATGCACCGGTTATTTTGCAATGCATTGTCGAGTTGGAAGAGTACGTGAAACCTTTCAATTCAGAAAATATTTCTATTCTGCTCCACTGTCACTTGAACACGTACAGGACCATTTTCATCTTATAAATAATAACTTATTTTCATTCAAACTAGTTGCTGCTATTTAAAAGAAAAGGCTTGCAAATCTATTAATGCTCATTCTCCTAGCTGACAGGTGGAACACAATTCTGACCAGTATGACTTAATTAGAGAAGAGTCAGCAGTGTATATGATGCATTGATGAGCTTCATTTCATTGCAAAACATACATAAAGCAATAAGTTCATTTTTTTTTATCTTCTTCTGATCTGAAGAATATATCCTCACCTAAGCATACATGCCCAAACTTTGAAGATCAACTTTGAGTATAAAGCATTGCTCATGATTCTTGTGGATTTCTGCATTAACAGGATGTAACTTATTAATATCAAATCTGCTATTAATAAATCAATTGCCAAAACTGGCCTCAATGGCTCTGGGTTAGGGAAGGAAAGATCAGCCTGCCTGATTTCCTGATTACTATCCAATGACTTTTGCTTAAACTATTTGTATGTGGATTTCAGATAAGGAAAGGATTGGACTCAGCTGTCAAAGAACCTGCTGTCATTCACTGCATTGTTAAGTCTTGGACAAGGCAAGTACTGGAGGACAAATACACCCGTGGAACTATACCAAAGCAAAGAGTCATTCTTAGGAGACAAAGGGAGGGAAGGGGAATAGAAGGGAGAGAGATATTTATACCAGGAATTGTGCAATTTACAGCTAGATTCTCAGGGGGCTAAATTGAACAACCGCCGAAAATGGGCATGGAGATCACAATATCCAATTTTCATATGCCTATTCATTGCAATGCAAGCTGCACACCAACTTCATGCTGCCTGTTGATTTGAATGATTTCAGCATCCAACCAACATTAACTGTGCTGTTTATTGCCTGGATGCATTAGCAGGGAGCCAATATTGTGAGTGCTAGCACTATTTGTAATGAAAAGCTTTTTATGTTGTCTGATGCAACATGAATGAGATGCGTGGAGTTCAGTTGATTGAAGATCTCAAACAGGTTTATTAAACAGCTAAAAAGTATATACAGTGCACAGCTATCTATTTACAGGACTTGCCTCTTGGTATTACAATAGCAGAGTGAGCCTGGCATGTAGTCACAAGACCACATCTCGGTGCTTAGCTCATTAGCATACTAAGATCTTAAAGGTGCATTACTCTTCAAGGCAATCTCACAACATCCCCTTCGTTCCAAAGATAAGTCTCGTATGCTAAAAATAAAAACACATGAAATTAGTTAACATCAAAAGTATTTACATAGATATAGAGATCATGAACTTTACAAGTATAGAGGCTCAAAAGTCCATATATTGTCTTAGTGGTTTGACAACTCTTGCTTGGGGAGTTTGCATCTCATCTGTTGCTGCTCTTTCTGAAGTTTCTGCCTCTCTGCATTCAGTTTCTGTTGCTCTGCCTTCAGCCTGCTAACATTCTTTGTTATTTTTCTCAAGATGACCACTTTTGAGGTCTTGTCATTCTTGGAAAGTTCCTACACTTCATCTCAAAGAGCCAACTCATTCCTCCTCTGCCTTTTCAGGAAATTGCATGTCCTTAGCCTCTCCTCATCCTCTGCGTCTGAAGGCTTGGGGCTCCAGGTGAGGACTTGTTGGGGGAAGAGTACTTGGTCCCATGGAGATACCTGTCCATTCTGGCTCATTGTGTTGCTGGCTGTTCTCTAGAGATCAGAAGTGAAAGCGTGGCATATTTGTGCTGTTGCTCGGTTTCCAGACTGCACTGTTAGATGCTGGTCAGAGCCTGAGAGCAGGTTCTGGTCCCTGGAGATATCCCCTCGGCAATACTCTCATGGATGGCTATGAAGTTAAGGTCCTTACACGCTGGTGGTCCTGCCACTGCTGGTCCACTTGAGCCTGAGTGCTAAGTGTGTGAAGATGCAGTGGTACATATGAATGTTAGCTATGAGTCTTTATTGATTGAGTTTGTTGGTAGGTGAGTAATGGGGGTGTGATGCATTGAGCAGTGTCTGAGAGTAGCAGTGCAGTTGGTAGTATATGGCATTTGAAGATTGACCATTCGTGTGAGGTCAGTGAATTTCTTGCAACACGGCATCCAGGTCTCCAGGGCTTGACTCCTGATATCGACGTCCATGGCTATCTTTTCCCAGACAGAGTGGCAGAAGGTGGCTGCAAAGGCTGCTTCTGTTCTTCCTCCTCCCCCTCCTTCTGCATCTTCTCCTCATCCTCCTCATGCTCCTGCTCCTCAGATGCTCACTGTATAGCTGGTGGTGAGGGCTGGAGGCCTGCTACCCGACTCGAACCTGATGGGACCCTACGACATGTGTCGGCTTCGGGTCGGGTCGGGCCCACCTTCAGGGTACGGTTTGCGGGCTTGGGTCGTGTCGGGCCGAGTCCAGGTTGAGTCGGGTCAGGTCAGGCCGGACACATACGGTAAGGGCTCTACTGGTAAGTATTGAAATTAAAGAACTTACCGGAGCTGGGAGTCCAGGACGAAACTGAGTCTGCGCAGTGAGCGAGTGACGTCACTATGATGTCATCGTGCATGCGCTGCAGCTTCATGGAGGTTCCCAGTCAGAAGGTAAGTAAAGGGATGGTCGTGTCAGGCTCGGGTCGGGTTGAGTTGGGGCGGGTTCAGCTCGGGTCATGCTCGGTGCAAAATCGGAGGGACTCGGGCCGGGTTGGGCTCGGGTCCGCTGTGGTTCAGTCAGGCTCAGGTCGGGTTCTTTTTTCCCGATCTGAGCAGGCCTCTAGTGAGGACTATCCCCTCATGAAGCTGTGCAACATGCAGCAGATCACCTCGATCTTGACACCTGCCCTGCCAAGTACTGCATGGCTCATCCAGAGGGGTCCTGGCAGCAGAAGCATTGTTTCAACAAGCCAATAGTCGACTCTATCACATTCGTGTGGCAGTATGGCATTCATTGTATGGATGCTGCACACGTCTGTGTGGGTTGTGCACTGGAATCATCAGCCATGTTGTCAGCCCTTGTTGCCCAGTAGCCTCTCTTTGGTTTGCCATCGTGACTCATATGGAACTGACACTATGAAGAATGAAGGTATCATGACTGCTGCCAGGATGCCGGGCATTGTTTGTCTGCATATGGTCACACACCAGGTTGGTGAGCATCTGGAATCCCTTCAGTTCCAATACATGACAGAGCTGGCATGTGGTTCCCACAAAGCAATGTGCTTGCAGTCAATGGCACCCTGCACAATGGAGAAGCCTGCAATCTTAGCGAAACCATGCTTGCTTTTGTCTGACAAGAAAGAATGCAAAGTAGTTAGCTCTTATTAAATAGAGAGCCTCAGTGACTTCCTTACATAACAGTGAATGGCAAATAGTGAGATGCTGCAAATATCTCCAACTCCAGTCTGGAAGGAGCCAGATGCATAAATGTTCATTGCCATGGTCACCATCACAGCCACTGGCAATGCGGTCCTTGCACTGCTATGAGGCTGCAGTTATGGTTACAGATTTCAGTGAGGATGTCCTTACTGAAGCAGAGACATCTTACACATTGTTCCTCACTGGATTCAGATAGGGCAATTGCTCCCTGAACACCTTGGACTGATATGGCCTCCTGTTTTGAGTCCTTCTCCCCCTCCTCCTCCTTCTTCTTCTCCCTCTTCCAGCTGCTTGTCCTGCTCGGTTCATTCTCCAACCATGCTGTATTTCAAGAAGAGTGGTTACTAGTGCACCCACGCCTGCAAGCAACTGGTTTGTGCAGAAGCCTTGAAATTAGCAAAAATTCTTTCAGCACCTGCCATACAACTTTTGCAGCTTGAAACAACTATAGGAAGCAGAAAATATGGTAGGACCATAGCAACAGCCAGAAGAAATGGACAGCAACTCATCTGTAAGTAGTTGATGATAAATGTTCCCTCTAGGCTGTGCAGGTATGCAGCTACACAGCAATCCGGAACATACCACACACAGCAAACAGGCTGCGCACAACCAAAGTTCCCATTAAGATGCACGCATGCATGGCCGTGCAACAATCTTGGTGCAACAAACAGGTCATGCACAAAGAAAAGTTCGAGGGAACATTGATGATCCCTTTAAATAGCATTGGTGGGGTTCATTCCTGCTGCTGAAGACGTGTTCAGCTGTGCAAGGTTAAGAGAGGGTGTTAGTTGGTGCATTGAGCTCGAAAATGGCACTGGTGGTGTCAAATCAGCATTACACTGATCTGATTGCTCTGCATATTTCTGGCAGACATTTATTGTTTGCACACTAATGCCCTCATTAAAATGGTTCTGGTGTAATTCATTCCAAGAGTGCGTGCGCACATGCCGCAGACACCATTTTGGAGCCCTAAGGGCACTCATAGCACTCAAAAAGGGGTGATCATGAGTCAAATTTCCAGCCCTCACACTTTTTAAGATTATACAGATCAAGTAGCTTATTCGCAACTCCAGGTGCAAGAAAAGATAATTATTACAGGTGTGTTCCTAATTGACAGCTTCTTTCTCCATGACACTAAGAAAATCACATTTATCATCATCAGCCAAACACTCCCATAAAAGGTTTAATGTTTCATGAAAATGGCCAAAACACAGGCTTTTAAATTAATTTTGCTGCATAGAAGAATGTAATTCCTCATGACACCAAAAGAAAAATGTTTTATCTCATCTTCTGTCCCATTTTCATTTTGTTGACCTTTAAACTTTCCATATGTTAGACTTTTGCTTGCCCAGTTGATATTTGAAATCCCTGATGATTGTCAGTTTATCATTATAATCATTTAAAACATAATATTGAATGAAAACAATCCATCACTATGGTACTGCTGGTTACATTCCTACCATCATAGTTTATAGTAGTGTCAGCTGTGGCTCAGGTGGTAATACTTCTGAGTTTTGAGTCAGAAGATTGTGGTTTCAAGTCCCACCCCATGATATAACCACAAAAATCTAGACTGACACTCTATTGTAGCATTGAGGAAATACTGCACTGTTGGAGTGTGTCTTTTGGATGAGATGTTAAACTGAGGCCCCCATCTGCCTTCTCAGGTGAACATAAAAGATCAATGGTGCTATTTTGAAGGAGAGCAAGGAGCTATCCCTGGCCAATAATTATCCCTCAATCAACATCACAAAAATAGATTATCTGTTCATTATGACATTGCTGTTTGTGGGAAATAGCTGTATGCAAATTGGCTGTTCTGTTTCCCACATTACAAAAATGACTACACTTCACAAGTGTTTCATTGGCTGTAAAGTGCTTTTTAATATGTCCTGAGGTTGTTTAAAGTGCTATATAAATACAGTACTTTTTTCTTTATATTACATTGCCACCAGCAGCTTCTTTACTGCATCCTTGGCCCCACCTCTTCGTTATTTACACCCTAATTATTTGTGACATCATCTGGAAGCTAAGATCAGTTTTCATGTAACAATAATGTTCAGCTCTCCCTCTCCATCTTGACCATCAGTCTCAGAGCTATTGTCATTCCTCCAATTACTTATCCACTGTTAATTCCAGATGAGCCAGTGCAGTGAAAACAAAAATGATCTTCTTCAGTTCTCCAAAACACATACGTCACTCCAACCTCAGACTCATCAGCTTCTCCAGCTGTCATGTCAGGCAAAGCCAAAAGGTGCAGAACCCTGGTGTACTGCTGCACTTGAGGGAATGCTGCATTATCTCTCCTTCTCATTTCAATCACACACCCGCCTGTTGCTGATGCCCTCACAACAGGCACGACCAGAATTCTGTCTCTGCCTGATAGCAACTGCAAAGAATGTAATTCTTTTGCTGATTGCTTTCATATTTCACAGTGGAGCCACTTTTGTGCACATTATCACCTCCTCAGCCTACTCACAACTTGCTGCTCTCCCTCTCAGCAGCCTTACACACCTGCAAAACTCATTTACTCACTTGAATTCTTTCTGCAGGACAAAATGGTAAGCAACAGCGAGGAGAAGGCCAGAACCGGGGAAGGGCCAGACTTGATTAAAGCCCTCACCCAGATGGAAGAGGAAGCCCTGCTGATCCTATCTGTAGGCAGCAGAAGAATCACCATGGATACTTTTTTTTATTCGTTCAGAGGGTGTGGGTGTTGCTGGCTATGCCAGCATTTATTGTCCATCTCTAATTGCTCTTCAGAAGGTGGTAGTGAGCTGCCTTCTTGAACCGCTGCAGTCTTTGGGGTGTTGGTACACCCACAGTGCTGTTAGGAAGGGAGTTCAAGGATTTTGGCCTAGCAACAGTGAAGGAAGGGCGATATAGTTCCAAGTCAGGATGGTGTGTGGTTTGGAGGGGAACTTGCAGGTGGTGGTGTTCCCATGCATCTGCTGCCCTTGTCCTTCTAGGTGGTAGAGGTCACAGGTTTGGAAGATGCTGTCGAAGGAGCCTTGGTGAGTTTTTGCAGTGCATCTTGCAGATGGTACACACTGCAGCCACTGTTTGTCGGTGGTCGTGGGAGTGAATGTTGAAGGTGGTGGATGGGGTGCCAATCAAGCGGGCTGCTTTGTCCTGGATGGTGTCGAGCTTCTTGAGTTTTGTTGATGCTGCACCCATCCAGGCAAGTGGAGAGTATTCCATGTGCCTTGTAGATGGTGGACAGGCATTGGGGAGTCAGGAGGTGAGTTACTCACTGCAGAATTCCCAGCCTCTGACCTGCTCTTGTAGTCACAGTATTTATGTGCTGGTCCAGGTCAGTTTTTGGTCAATGGTGATAACCCAGGATGTTGTTAGTGGGGGATTCAGCGATGGTAATGCCATTGAACGTCAAGGGGAGATGGTTAAAATCTCTCTTGTTTGAGATGGTCATTGCCTGGCACTTATGTGGCACGAATGTTACTTGCCACTTATCAGCCCAAGCCTGGATATTGTCTTGCTGCATATCGACAAGGGCTGCTTCAGTATCTGAGGAATCGCGAATGGTGCTGAACATTGTGCAATCATCAGCATACATCCCCACTTCTCACCATATGATGGAGGAAGGGTCATTGATGAAGCAGCTGAGGATGGTTGGGCCTAGGACACTACCCTGAGGAATTCCTGCAGTAATGTCCTGGGACTGAGATGATTGACCTCCAACAACCACAACCATCTTCCTTTGTGCTAGGTATGACTCCAACCACCAAAGATTTTTTCCCTGGATTCCCACTGACTCCAGTTTTGCTAGGGCTCCTTGATGCCATACTTGGTCAAATGCTGCCTTGATCTCAAGGGCAGTCACTCTCACTTCACCTCTGGAGTTCAGCTCTTTTGTCCATGTTTGAACAAAGGCTGTAATGAGGTCAGGAGCTGAGTGACCCTGGTAGAACCCAAACTGAGCATCACTGAGCAGGTTATTTCTAAGCAAGTGCTGCTTGATAGCACTGTCAATGGCCCCTTCCATCACTTTGCTGATGATCAAGAGTAGACTGTTGGGGTGATAATTGGCCGGGTTGGATTTGTCCTGCTTTTTGTGTACAGGACTTACCTGGCAATTTTCCACATTGCCGGGTAGATGCCAGTGTTGTAGCTGTACTGGAACAGCTTGGCTCGGGGCACAGCTAGTTCTGGAGCACAAGTCTTCAGTACTATTGCCGGAATGTTGTCAGGGCCCATAGCCTTTGCAGTATCAAATGCCTTCAGCTGTTTCTTGATATCACATGGAGTGAATCATATTGACTGAATACTGGCATCTGTGATGCTGGGGACCTCAGGAGGAGGCCGAGATGGATCATCCACTCGGCACTTCTGGCTGAAGATGGATGCAAGTGCTTCTTTTGTACTTGGCTCCCCCATCATTGAGGATGTGGGTGTTTTTGAGCATCTTCTTCCTGTCAGTTATTTAATTGTCCACCACCATTCATGACTGGATGTGGCAGGACTACAGAGCTTAGATCTGATCCGTTGGTAGTGGGATCGCTTAGCCCTCTATATCGCATGCTGCTTCCGCTATTTGGCATGCAAGTAGTCCTGTGTTGTAGCTTCACCAGGCTGATACCTCATTTTTTTAGGTATGCTCTCCTGGCATGCCTTCCTACACTCTTCATTGTACCAGGAGTTGGTCCCTCCGGCTTGATGGGGGATATACCAAGCCATGAGGTTACAGATTGTGGTTGAATACAATTCTGCTGCTGCTGATGCCCAGTTTTGTGTTGCTAGATTAGTTCGAAATCTACCCCATTAAGCACGGTGGTAGTGCCACATGACACAATGGTGGGGACCCTCAGTGTGAGGATGGGACTTCGTCTCCACAAGGACTGTGCAGTGGTCACTCCTACCAATACTGGCATGGACAGATGCATCTGCGACAGGTAGATTGGTGAGGATGAGGTCAAGTAGGTTTTTCCCTCTTGTTGGTTCCCTCACCACCTGCCACAGACCCAGTCTAGCAGTTATGTCCTTTAGGACTCAGCCAGCAGTGGTGCTACCGAGCTACTCTTGGTGATAGACATAGATGTCCCCCACCCAGAGTACATTTTGTGCCCTTGCTGCCCTCAGTGCTTCTTCCAATTGGTGTTCAACATGGAGAAGCACTGCTTCATCAGCTGAGGGAGCGGTAGGTTGTTTCCTTCCTCAGCAAGAGGTTTCCTTGCCCATGTTTGAGCTGATGCCATGATACTTCATGGGGTCCGGCGTCAATGTTGAGGACTCCCAGGACAATTCCCTCCTGACTATATACTGCTATGACGCCACCTCTGGTGGGTTTGTCCTGCCAGGGATGGTGATGGTGGTGTCTGAGACATTGTTTGCAAGGTATGATTCCATGAGTATGATTATGTCAGGCTATTGCTTGACTAGAATGTGGGACAACTCTCTCAACTTTGGCACAAGCCCCCAGATGTTAGTAAGGAGGACTTTGTAGGGACAACAGGGCTGGGTTTGCTGTTGTCGCTTCTAGTGCCTAGGTCGATACTGGGTGGTACGTCCGGTTTTGTCCTTTTCTTAAGCTTTGTAGTGGTTTGATAGAACCAAGTAGCCATTTAAGAGTCAACCACATGGGTCAGGAGTCACATGTAGGCCAGATTTCCTTCCCTAAAGGACCTTTGTGAACCAGATAGGTTTTTACAACAATTGACAATGATCACCACTAAACTTGCTTTTTAATTCCAGATTTATTAATTGCATTCAAATTCCACCACCTGCCATGTCCCCAGAGCATTAGCCTGGGACTCTGGGTTATTAGTCTAGTGACATTACCACTATGCCACCATCTCCCCATGGATGGTGCAGTTGGCACTCACCTACAACAGGGTGCCTGCCTATTACTCTTACCCACTTCTCTTTCCTCAAGCAATCACATGCAGACAGGCACTGTGAAAACCTGGTGGAGCAATACCACCCCATTGTTGGTTGATGGGTGCAATGTAATTCAGCCTCATGGTCTCTCAAAGAACATTTCAAAAACCATTCAACGTGTGACCAGTTCCTTTTTTTTGATAATAGGAATTTTTAAAAAAGGTACAACAGTGGCTGGTGATGCCCAGCTGTTACGACCACCTCTTTTGGCACATCCATTGCCTATGATTGGTCATACTGTTTGTCCGTACTGGATTTGCAGAAATTTTCTCCAGTTAAATTTTGGAATACTGGAGCCATTCTCTTCAACCCCTGCCACAAACTCCATTCCGTAGCCACATATTACACCCCCCTCCCTGGCAACTGTCTGAGTCTGAACCAGACTGTTCACAACCTCTGCATCCTATTCGAGCCTGAGCTGAGCATCTGATCACATATCCTCTCCATCACCAAAATCGCTTACTTCCACCTTTGTATCGTTGTATGTCTCTGTCTTAGCTTACCTGAAACCCTCATCTATGTCTTTGCTACCTTTAAACTCAACTAGTCAAATGCTCTCATGGCCAGCCTCCCACATTGCACCCGCCATAAATTTGAGCCCTGCTGCCTTTATCCAAACTTGCAGCAAGTCCTGTTCACCCTTCACCCTTGTGATCACTGATCGTTGCATCTGAACTGGAGGGGCACCAATATCCTGGGCGGGAGGTTTGCTAGAGCTCTTCGGGAGGGTTTAAACTAGTTTGGCAGGGGGATGGGAACCGGAGCTACGGATCAGTGGATGGGGTAGCTGTTGAACAGGCAGATACAGAGTGCAAAGAGACTGTGAGGAAGGTTAGACAGTTGACAAGGCAAAGTTGCAGCCAGTATGATGGGTTGAAGTGTGTCTATTTTAATGCAAGAAGTGTCAGGAATAAGGGTGATGAACTTAAAGCATGGATCAGTACTTGGAGCTACAATGTTGTGGCCATTGCGGAGACTTGGATATCACAGGGGCAGGAATGGATGTTGGATGTTCCGGGGTTTAGATGTTTCAAAAGGAATAGGGAGGGAGTAAAAGAGGTGGGGGAGTGGCATTGCTAATCAGGGATAGTATCACAGCTGCAGAAAGGGAGGTCGTCGAGGAGGGTTTGTCTACTGAGTCAGTATGGGTGGAAGTCAGAAACAGGAAAGGAGCAGTCACTTTATTGGGAGTTTTCTACAGACCCACCAATAGCAACAGAGACATGGAGGAACAGATTGGGAGACAGATTTTGGAAAGGTGCAGAAGTGACAAGGTTGTTGTCATGAGTGACTTCAACTTCCCTAATATTGATTGGAACCTCCTTAGTGCAAATAGTTTGGATGGAGCAGATTTTGTCAGGTGTGTCCAGGAAGGTTTCCTGACTCAATATGTAGATAGGCCGACTAGAGGGGAGGCTATATTGGATTTGGTGCTTGGCAACGAACCAGGCCAGGTGGCAGATCTCTCGGTGGGAGAGCATTTCGGTGATAGTGATCACAACTCCCTGACCTTTACTATAGTCATGGAGAGGGATAGGAGCAGATGGGATGGAAAAATATTTAATTGGGGGAGGGGGAATTACAATGCTATTAGGCAGGAACTGGGGAGCTTAAATTGGGAACAGATGTTCTCAGGGAAATGCACGACAGAAATGTGGAGGTTGTTTAGGGAGCACTTGCTGCGACTGCTGGATAGGTTTGTCCCGATGAGGCAGGGAAGGGATGGTAGGGTGAAGGAACCTTGGATGACAAGAGATGTGGAACAGCTAGTCAAGAGGAAGAAGGAAGCATACTTAAGGTTGAGGAAGCAAGGATCAGACAGGGCTCTAGAGGGTTACAAGGTAGCCAGGAAGGAACTGAAGAATGGACTTAGGAGAGCTAGAAGGGGACATGAAAAAGTCTTGGCGGGTAGGATTAAGGAAAATCCCAAGGCATTCTACACTTAGGTGAGGAACAAGAGGATGGCCAGAGTGAGGGTAGGGCCCATCAGGGATAGTGGAGGGAACTTGTGCCTGGAGTCGGAGGAGGTAGGGGAGGTCCTTAATGAATACTTTGCTTCAATGTTCACTAGTGAGAGGGACCTGGACGTTTGTGAGGACAGCGTGAAACAGGCTGATATGCTCGAACAGGTTGATGTTAAGAAGGAGGATGTGCTGGAAATTTTGAAAGACATGAGGATAGATAAGTCCCCGGGGCCAGACGGGATATACCCAAGGTTGTTACGGGAAGCGAGGGAAGAGATTGCCGCGCCTTTGGCGATGATCTTTGCGTCCTCACTGTCCACTGGAGTAGTACCAGATGATTGGAGGGTGGCAAATGTTATTCCCTTGTTCAAGAAAGGGAATAGGGATAACCCTGGGAATTATAGACCAGTCAGTCTTACGTCGGTGGTGGGCAAATTATTGGAGAGGATTCTGAGAGACAGGATTTATGATTATTTGGAAAAGCATAGTTTGATTAGAGATAGTCAGCATGGCTTTGTGAGGGGCAGGTCATGCCTCACAAGCCTTATAGAATTCTTTGAGGATGTGACAAAACACATTGATGAAGGAAGAGCAGTGGATGTGGTGTATATGCATTTTAGCAAGGCGTTTGATAAGGTTCCCCATGGTAGGCTCATTCAGAAAGTAAGGAGGCATGGGATACAGGGAAATTTGGCTGTCTGGATACAAAATTGGCTGGCCCATAGAAGACAGAGGGTGGTAGTAGATGGAAAGTATTCAGCCTGGAGCTCGGTGACCAGTGGTGTCCCGCAGGGATCTGTTCTGGGACCTCTGCTCTTTGTGATTTTTATAAATGACTTGAATGAGGAAGTGGAAGGCTGGGTTAGTAAGTTTGCCGATGATACAAAGGTTGCTGGAGTTGTGGATAGTGTGGAAGGCTGTTGTAGGTTGCAACGGGACATTGACAGGATGCAGAGCTGGGCTGAGAAGTGGCAGATGGAGTTCAACCTGGAAAAGTGTGAAGTGATTCATTTTGGAAGGTCGAATTTGAATGCAGAATACAGGCTTAAAGACAGGATTCTTGGCAGTGTGGAGGAACAGAGGGATCTTGGGGTCCACGTCCATAGATCCCTCAAAGTTGCCACCCAAGTTGATAGGGTTGTTAAGAAGGCGTATGGGGTGTTGGCTTTCATTAACAGGGGGATTGAGTTTAAGAGCCGCGAGGTTATGCTGCAGTTCCATAAAGCCCTGGTTCGACCACACTTGGAATATTGTGTTCAGTTCTGGTCGCCTCATTATCGGAAGGATGTGGAAGCTTTAGAGAGGGTGCAGAGGAGATTCACCAGGATGCTGCCTGGACTGGAGGGCATGTCTTATGAAGAAAGGTTGAGGGAGCTAGGGCTTTTCTCATTGGAGCGAAGAAGGTGACTTGATAGAGGTGTACAAGATGATGAGAGGCATAGATAGAGTGGATAGCCAGAGACTTTTTCCCAGGGCGGAAAGGGCTATCACCAGGGGGCATAATTTTAAGGTGATTGGAGGAAGGTTTAGGGGAGATGTCAGAGGTAGGTTCTTTACACAGAGCGTGGTGGGTGCGTGAAATGCACTGCCAGCGGTGGTAGTAGAAGCAGATACATTAGGGACATTTAAGCAACTCTTGGATAGGTACATGGATGATAGTAGAATGAAGGGTATGTAGGTAGTTTGATCTTAGAGTAGGTTAAAGGGTCGGCACAACATCGTGGGCCGAAGGGCCTGTACTGTGCTGCACTGTTCTATGTTCTATGTTCTATATTGGCATTCAGTTTAGCAAACCCTCAAATTTAAAATTCTCATCCTTATGTTCAAACCCCTTCCTATCTCTGTAACTTCCACTATCCCTACAACCCTCCGAGCACCATGCGTTCTTCCAATTCTGTCTCTTGTGCATCCCTGGTTTCCTTTGTCCTACCATTGGCGCCCGTCCTTCAGTTGTCTCGGACCCAAGCTCTGAATTCTCTCCTGAAACTCTCGATCTTACTCTCCTCCTTGAGATCGCTCCTTTAAACCTACCTCTTTGACCAAGCTTTTGGTCACCTGTCCTAATATCACTTTGTGTGACTTGCTGTCAAATTCTGTCTGATAATGCTCCTATTAAGTGCCTTGGATTTTACTACGTTAAACGTACTATATAAATGCAATTGGTTGTTGCTGCTCTTGTGTGCTGCGTGTTGGCAAGTTTTTTTTAAAGTATTTTGCATTTTTTTGGCGAATGTTATTTTTTTTAATAGACACTGGCTTTTGGATGTTTGATTCAAATGTTCATTCATCATAGGACAATCAACATATTTTGCATCCTAAGAACATGTAGGACACTTCCCCAGGCCCTAAGTACATGCCAGATCCAAAATTTTAATTAAATTGATTTTCTTTCCATTTTTCATTTTTTTGTGCTCTTAGGGGATATCAGTGCTGGGAAATGGAACACTTTCCTCTCCAGTTACCCACTATTATTATCAAGCACTCCCAGCTTACCTATCGCACAACCAGATGCAAAGTAAAGCTCCCTCTACTCTGCTGTAACAACATGCCTCAACTCCAAACTCAAGAGAGTAGAGTACCAGTATGATCTTTCACCTCGTTGCTCTGGACTAGATTTGAACCTAAGATCCAGCAGCAAAAGGCCAGTGCCTAACTTGTTATTTCATTCATTGCAGCTTCCAACCCCAAATTAATTTTCTTTGTTTTTTTTAATGAATTGCACAACCCCAACCCCATTGCCTGCGCAGCCCAAACCTTAACCTTCCATTCACAGTCACCCTAATCCTTGCCAATGTATTCATACCCTTGACCTGACTGCACTTACACACACAAGTCCCTGTTTTATACACAGCCCAATGAGCTTCTCACCCCATGCACAACACAGCAAAGGATCTGCTGCTTGTTTGATAAAAAATCACGTCATGCAAAAAGGTTTGTGTCTCTTTTAAATTATAGGTCGACTATTCCAGTGAGAACCAAACTCAGGAAAGTTTCTTTTCCCCTGTTTTCTCCCTGAAGACATTTACTCATGCTGGAGTACAGTTCAATGCAGACTTGTAGCTGCCCAGAACCTTACCAAAGTAGCCATTCATTACATACCTAGACAATGAGTGGCACCAGCTGTTTCAATCATGGAACCTTTTACATCGAAGCATGATTCTATTCTCATCTGATGCTCACACACATGCACTTCCTATCACTTTCTATCATGACCTGATTTTTTCCTTCTTAATCCAGGTTCACTAAGGTCAATTGTAACGCTCTAGCGACTGACCTGACTAAGATCAGGGGATGAAATATGAGCCTTCTAAATGTGTACTGTCACACCTGGCTGTATCATTAGACAATAAAACATCAGGGAAACTCAGTTCTGATTCAGCTCATCAAAAGACAGAAGGAAAACTTGGAACCAATCATTCTGGTGACATGCCAGTTGTTTCATAAGTCATATTTCATTGCCAAAAGGAAGATTGTCAATGAGCAGTACTTATGTACGTCCCAACAAATCCATGCAAATGACGGCAGTACCTGTTTTTCAGCAGTGTGAGCAGACAGGACCAAGTTACATTGCCATTGTGCATCAGTCACTAATCAGTATGCATACATAAGCACACATGTAGAAATCTATTGGCCTCTGACTGCATCTGAAAAAACAATGGGTGACCCATGAAATCTGGCAAGTATTCTGCCCACACAAGGTACCTGAATGCCACATCACACTTACATGAGATCGATAAGGTGGATGCTAATCTAGGGACATGGATTACATACATTTTCTTATCCCAACACATGCATCATTCTATCTGCTTGCAGACAACCATAATCAGCATCAGTGAATATGCACTGTGGGAAATGTATCTAAGCCACAGCTCCTGGCTCATTGTGAGGAACACCCCTGGCAATTCAGGGTTTGGAAGCAATAGGGGTGGGGACTAAGAGATTGGAACTCTGTCTCAGAATTATGGTTGTTACCATCTTTTGGCTTTCATTATTTCTTTATTCACTTACTCACATACAAATATAGTTATGTTGCAGTACTGCAACATAACAAAAACAATGTTCTGCTATGTTAAGTTCTGTTTGAGGTGAAAGCTTACCATTATCATTCTAAAATATATTCTCTTTTTCTCCCAGTGCCAAAGAGGAGGGGACAAGCCAAATGACTGGCATCAGAAAAGTACCTCATCACACCTTTTGATCATGCACACCTTCAGTGGAGGGAGATGGGGAAGCAGTTAGTGTATTGCAGGAGGGAGCATGTGGTGAAGCACAACTGAGAGGACCAAGCTCAAGTGCAATTAAAAGGTGAAATCTTTTGGCTGGAGGATTAGCTTAAGGGCTTCAGCAGCTGTTGACCCTAGAGCTTTTGAGATCATAGGCCTGCCCACAAGTTGGTAGGTCAGCATCAGCAACTCATGCAGTCGCTTCAGAGTTTTCAGTATGTTTGGGGATGACTATGGAGGAGTCCACAACACAAGTCTGTGCAGTGCCATCTGACCAAGCTACAGAACATTCTGAAAAGTATGGTCACTCCTACAGTATATCACCCCACCCCAACACACATAAACACACACACACAGACACACACTCACATACACGCACCAATATCTAAGGTTCTAAACTCAGCCATAGCATTCCTTACAAATGCTTTCACTGGGGCTCTGAAGATCATGGGCGCCAGTCTACAGCAATTTGTCTTCTCTGAATTCACAATGTTGGGATCTGATATTGAAACAGCTACTAACGTAACAATAATGATACTTAACAACCTCATTGCTGCCCCATGGTCTCTTTCCACAGACATCACTGGCTATGCTAAGGGTAAATTGCAGGAGCTGTCAAGGCTCATCACAGTCATAATACTCAACCACTATGTTCTAATGACCATTTGTCACATTGCACAAATACCCAGGCAGCAACCAATCAATACTCATAGTGCCAACTGGGCCACAACTAACCCAACACAAACAAATATTGGACTATTTTTATCAGTAAGGAGGCAGATACTGAAATGTGGCAGCCAACTACTTTACTTCCTCTCCTACTGGGGAACCAATGACAGGAAGTACACAAATAGGAAAAAGAAAGCACACTAAATGGAAGCTTTTGGGCAAAACCCACTGATCACACCTGCACCATGGACTGTTAGGGTGAAAAAAACAAGGTTAGTTGATGCTTTAATATGTCAAGAGTTCATTTGGAATGGGGAAGAACAAGGTAATTGTGGAGAAATGAAGTGGCATTCATAGGCTTATGGATGGGGCCAATATAGGTGATGCTTTTATTGGCCAGGTTATTGCGCATATAAGCAGATGGTTGTTGTGCATTGGATGTTTCATTAACTAAATGTGCCCACTATGCTGTATGAGAGTCTGCTGTAAAATTCTTGCTGAGTTACTGGTGGGTAGATAAGTCTGTCTCAGTTAGCACCTGCCCCTGACTGCTTCTGCCTCTCTTTTCCTAGTGGCTTTGTGGCAAAGCCCCCCTTACAGTGCGAGACAAAACTAATTTTGGACACTTTGGTCAGCCTGTACTGTGGCACGCCCCCGGTTCATTCCAAGGATCTGAACCTTTACTCCAAGATGCCAATGGTCTGCTCCATCAAGACTCTGGTAGCAGCTTGCGTCATTAATTGCTCTGCAAGTTTTGTGCTAAGTGTTATGTGTTCAAAGAAAGCATTCTAGTTGCCTGGGATCCAGCTATT
Source organism: Heterodontus francisci (assembly GCF_036365525.1). Taxonomy (NCBI): domain Eukaryota; kingdom Metazoa; phylum Chordata; class Chondrichthyes; order Heterodontiformes; family Heterodontidae; genus Heterodontus; species Heterodontus francisci. The sequence continues at coordinate 65,091,830 of NC_090382.1, forward strand.
CAGACTGAGTAATGAGAGATACATTGTTGCTGAATGACGATTGAAACTAATTGAAAAGCTGGCTTTTGAGAGACAGTTAAGAAAACAGATAGACAGCTGTGTGCTAGCACCTGAAAGGAGGGCTCTCAGACCATTTGAACTGAAGGAAGAGAATTTAGTCTGTTTATTTATTATTCTCTCTCAAAATTCTAAAAAGTCAAACCAAAACACAGATCTCTGATAATTTAAACTGAAGGAAGGGAAGTTAGACTGTGATAATCTTTTATCCCTCAAAAATTCGAAAGCCAAATTGATTCATTAAAAAGTGTTTGCAAGTTATTGATTGTTGAAGTTCATCACTGGAGAAGGAAAGCATCACTTACTGTTGAACTAGACTACGGACTGTTCTACTGTTGAAGAACCTTTTTTTCCCCATCGGATAGCTGTGAGGACTTCAAGCAACCTTAGACTGCTCCACATCCAGCAGGAGCATAAATCTGCAAGGACTCTAATTTTTTTCTATTTTAATGTTGTTTATTTCTTAGTAATGTTTAAGAATTTAGTTTTTCTTATTAAACAGTTAATTTGTTGATTTAAAGACTCCTGGTTTGGTTAGCTTCATTCGGGGGTTAATAGGGGGTATAATTTGGCTGGGTCTTTCTTTAATTTGGAAAGTTTAAAATGATATGTTAGGCAATCTGTGGAGGTACGGGATTGAATCTACAGTGTGTTTCTCCCACCACAATCAGAATTGTATATTTTGATTGGGGGCTTTGACTGGAGCGGTTGGTCGTAACATATTAATTGCGTTTCTTGTCTGGGATTTGAATCACATTTTAATTGGGGGCTAGCTCGCAGTTGAATCATATTTAATTTGGTGGCTCGCTTCTGGGATCAGAATCAGACTAATTTCGAGGGCTTGCATTTTCAATTATTTTAATTACTCATTTCTGGAGTCGTGAGTTTAACATCATATTAATTGCTCTCAAGTCTGGGATCATATCAATTGGAAACTCAATTTTTGGGATCTAAATCGAACGCCAATTACAAAGAAATTAAAAGAACCAGGTCTCTTGTATAATAAGGTACAGTCTATACCACTGTTATGGCATTAGTGGTTGTAGCAGAGTTTTTGGAGAAGCAACATGTTTCCCTGAGCGACCTGATAACTTTAACTAAGAACAAATTAAAAGAATTGGCAGCGAAATTGGGGTTGGTATTGAAATTAGGTGACAAAAAAGCAGAGATAATTGACATAATAGCTGAACAGCTAGAATTAGTAGAAGAAGAAAATAATGATGATGATACTGATGAAGGGGAATACGAGGAACAAGAAAGGAAATACGCAAGACATGAAGGTAGTAGGTCCAAGAATAATGCAGTGGAATTGGCTAGGATTCAGTTAGAAATGAAAAAATTGGAGCTTCAACAGGAAAAATAATTAAGAAAACTTAAACTTCAGAGAGAGGGTGAAAGGGAAGAGAGGGAATTTAAGAAAAGAGATTAAACGAAGACAAAGGGTAGTCTTGAATCCAGATAAAATTCGGGCCAGGAAGAATCTGAAATTAGATCAGGACCCAGCGAGAAGTTGTTTAAATTTGTATAGGCTCTCCCTAAGTTCAAGGAATAGGATGCAGTGACATTTTCATATCTTTTGAAAAAATAATCAAACAAATGAAATGGCTGAAAGAAAGCCAGGCATTGCTTATTCAGGGCAGCCTTGTAGACAGAGCTCATGAAGCTTATGCCCGGCTTTCTGAAGAGGCTTCTACAGATTAGGGTGGCACAGTGGTTAGCACTGCAGTGTCACAGCTCCAGCAACCCGGGTTCAGTTCTGGGTATTGCCTGTGTGGAATTTACAAGTTCTCCCTGTGACCGCATGGGTTTCTGCTGGGTGCTCCGGTTTCCTCCCACAGCCAAAGATTTGCAGGTTGATAGGTAAATTGGTCATTGTAAATTGCCCCTAGTGTAGGTAGGTGGTGGGAATGTAGGATTAGTTTAAATGGGTGGTAGTTGGTTGGCATGGACTTGGTGGGCCAAAGAGCCTGTTTCAGTACTGTATGACTCTATTATGAGATGGCAAAAAAGGCTATTCTCGCTACATATGAGTTAGTCCCTGAAGCTTATTGTCAGAAGTTTAGGAACTTAAAGAGATTGACTGGGCAGACATATTTAGAATTTGAGAGGGTGAAGCAAATTACTTTTAACCATAGGATACGGGCATTAAAGATAGAAATGACATATGAAAACCTTCGAGAATTGATTCTCTTAGAAGAGTTTAAAAACTCCATTCCTTCAGTAGTGAGAACTCATGTAGATAACCTGAAAGTTTTGAATGCTAGACAAGCAGCAGCGATTGCTGATGATTTTGAGCTTGTGAATAAGTCTATTTGTTTTGTCCGTCACCTCCATAAACCCGAGAAGGATAGAAAGTGGGAGAGTGAAAGGAAGGCAAGTAGCCGGAGACAAGAAGGAACAGCTGGGAATGCCCCAGGATCACCTCCTCAGGTCAGCAAGGAAGGTGCTGAGGGTAGAAGTGAAGTTTGCAAGCCAAAGTGCTATCATTGCAACAAAACGGGTCATCTTCGTTCAAAGTGCTGGGAATTGCGATGTAAGCTCATAGGACTTGTTGGGGTACGCAAAGTTAGTGCAGAGGAAAAGACTCTGACTGACAGTATAGCAGACCAGGTTATAGTTTTAACGATAGCTGTGAATATGAAACCAGATACTAAAATTAAAAGGAGTGTAGAGGTTAGGAATAAAATACCTGAGAGTTATAATGAATTTTTGTCAAAGGGGAGAGTCACTCTGCATCCTGTAAGTGAGGCAGGAAATCCTTTCATTATACTCAGGGATACAGGAGCAACCCAAACACTCTTGCTGGGGAAAGATATGCGGTTTCCACCAGAGAGTGGCTTGAACGCTAAAGTTTGAGTTAATGGAATTGGTGTGGAGTGTACACCCGTACCTTTGTATAAAGTACAACTAGAGAGTGTCTTAATATCTGGGATAGTTACTGTAGGTGTTGTCCACAGTTTACCAGTAAAGGGAATTGATCTACTCCTAGGAAATGATTTGGCTAGATCAAAAGTATCAGTTTCTCCTGTAGTTACAGAGGAACCAAGTGAAATTAAGGAAACGGAGCAATTACAGGAACAAGTTCCAGTAATATTTCCTGCGTGTGTAGTTACCCGAGCAATGGCTAAACAGGATCCATTGTCGGAGGTAAAATGGCACCACAAATAGATAGCCAAGCATCTAAAATCTTATTTGGGGATTTAGATAATCCAAATGAGTTATTTAATAGATCGTCTATCATTACAGCACAGCAAGCTGATCCAGAGATATAAGGCACAGAATGCTTCGTCGGAAGCTGAGGTAAAAGGAGTTGCGGAATGGCAAATGATGTTTTGAGGAGGAAATGGAGACCGCCTCATAGGTCTGCCGACGAAGACTGGACAGTTGTTGAACAGATAGTGGTACCGCCTAAATATCGACAAGGATTATTATGGTTAGCACACGACATTCCTTTTGCAGGACATAGGGGAATTCGGAAGATCAAATCACACATAAGCAAACATTATTACTGGCCAGGTCTTACACAGGAAGTGAGACAATTTTGTAGGACATGCCATACCTGTCAAATCGTGGGAAAATCACAACCTACTATAAAACCAGGGGATGAAGTATTGGTGTTGTTACCAATAAAGGGAGAACCATTAAAAGAACGGTTCAGCAGTCCATACAGAGTGATCAAAAGACTGGATAAGGTAGATTACTTGATTGACACACCTGATCGCCGGAAGAAGAACCGGTTGTGTCACATTAAAATGCTCAAACAATGTTACCGCAGGGAGGAGGATAAGCCAGTACAGGCATGTCAGGTAATCGGGACTGTTGAGAGGAAAAGGATAGTGAGGATGAAGCAGAAGTACGCCTTGGAAATTCTCAGATTGAACCTCCAACTATCCAATTTGCGAATACAGAATGGCCAGGAAAATTAAACAATAGGCTTTTACACTTAGAGGCAAAACAGTGTGAAGTCCTAACCAGGGTTTTCACATTTCAAAAGGTTTGCAGGGATAAGCCAGGATGTACAACCTTAGCCACACATGATGTGGGTATAGGGGGAGCCCTTCCTTTAAAACAACATCCTTGTCACTTAGGTCCATACAGACAGGTCCAAGTGGAAGCAGAGGTACAATGCATGCTGAAGGGCAGCTTAGTTGAACCTAGTCAGGATAGCTGGAATTCACAGGTGGTCTTGATGTCTAAACATTGTGGGATGGCTCAAACTGGCATAAACTATAGAAAAGTCACTACTATAAAGAAGGCAGATTCCTACCCAAATTTTCATTTAAAGGACTATATGGACAGAGTGGGCAACAACATGTGTCTTAAAGAGACAGATGTGTTGGAGGAAACCTGTCAAATTCCTTTGACACCCCAGGATAAGAAAAAATCAGCTTCTGTTACACCAGACAGAGTTTTCCAGTATCAAGTGATGCCACATAGGTTAAGGGGTACTCAAGAAACTTCTCGGAGAATAGTGAACCCAGTAGTGGCCAGTGCTCCTAGCAGTGCAGTTCACCTGGCTGAGGTGATGGACAATAGGGACACATTGAAGGAAAACACGACACAATTGGAAGGCTCTGCTTGTAAATTTGAAATGGGTTAATTGGAACCTTTTTGAAAATTTAAAGCCAAAATGTTCTGGTGGAACTTGTTGCTGTAGTCTTAACATTTTAGAAAAGTGTATGCCTGTAAATGCGAAAGAAAATGTGTGAGCATTTTTTTCAATTTGCATTTTTTACCCATTGTAATGAAATGCATTCAAGAAATGCATTTCATTCCACCAGGGGCGGAGGTGTATGATCCTGTAGTTTTTTCGGGAAGAATGCGGTGTGCCTTTAAGGCTGGAAAGGGAGCTGTACTGCTTTAAGGCAGCAAGCCCAGAAAATGACTCAAAGAGAGCATTCTTGTTGCCTGAGATACAGTCATTCGGAGACTTTGATTCAAATAGAGCATTCTGAGATAGAGCGGACTGAGCATTGAGAAATACATTGTTGCCGAATGACATTTAAAAGCAATTGAAAAGCTGGCTTTTGAGAGATAGTTAAGAAAAACAGACAGACAGCTGTGTGTTAGCATCTGAAAGGATGCTCTTAGACCATTTAAACTGAAGGAAGAGAATTTAGTCTGTTTATTTATTATTCTCTCTCAAAATTCTAAAAAGTCAAGCCAAAACACAGATCTCCGATAATTTAAACTGAAGGAAGGGGAGTTAGACTGTGATAATCTTTTATCCCTCAAAAATTCTAAAGCCAAATTAATTCATTAAAAAGTGTTTGCAAGTTGTTAATTGTTGAAATTCGTCTGGAGAGAAGAAAAGCGTCACTTACTGTTGAATTAACAATCTTCAGCCAGAAGTGCCGAGTTCATGATCCATCTCGGCCTCCTCCTGAAGTCCCCAGCATCACAGATGCCAGACTTCAGCCAATTCGATTCACTCCGCGTGATATCAAGAAACGACTGAAGGCACTGGATACTGCAAAAGCTATTGGCCCTGACAGTATTCTGGCAATAGTACTGAAGGCCTGTGCTCCAGTACTTGCCGCGCCCCTAGCCAAGCTGTTCCAGTACAGCTACAACACTGGCATCTACCCGGCAATGTGGAAAATTGCCCAGGTATGTCCTGTATACAAAAAGCAGGACAAGTCCAACCCGGCCAATTACCGCCCTATCAGTCTACTCTCAATCATCAGTAAAGTGATGGAAGGTGTCATCAACAGTGCCATCAAGCGGCACTTGCTTAGTAATAACCTGCTCAGTGGCGCTCAGTTTGGGTTCCGCCAGGGCCACTCAGCTCCTGACCTCATTACAGCCTTTGTTCAAACATGGACAAAAGAGCTGAACTCAAGAGGTGAGGTGAGAGTGACTGCCCTTGACATCAAGGCAGCATTTGACTGAGTATGGCATCAAGGAGCCCTAGCAAAACTGAGGTCAATGGGAATCAGGGGGAAAACCCTCAGCTGGCTGGAGTCATACCTAGCTGAAAGGAAGGTGGTTGTGGTTGTTGGAGGTCAATCGTCTGAGCTCCAGGACATCACTGCAGGAGTTCCTCAGGGTAGTGTCCTAGGCCCAACCATCTTCAGCTGCTTCATCAATGACCTTCCTTCAATCATAAGGTCAGAAGTGGGGATGTTTACCGATGATTGCACAATGTTCAGCACCATTCGTGACTCCTCAGATACTGAAGCAGTCCGCGTAGAAATGCAGCAAGACCTGGACAATATCCAGGCTTGGGCTGATAAGTGGCAAGTAACATTCGCGCCATACAAGTGCCAGGCAATGACCATCTTCAACAAGAGAGAATCTAACCATCTCCCCTTGACATTCAACGGCATTATCATCGCTGAATCCCCCACTATCAACATCCTAGGGGCTACCATTGACCAGAAACTGAACTGGAGTAGCCATATAAATACCGTGGCTACAAGAGCAGGTCAGAGGCTAGGAATCCTGAGGCGAGTAACTCACCTCCTGACTCCCCAAAGCCTGTCCACCATCTACAAGGCACAAGTCAGGAGTGTGATGGAATACTCTCCACTTGCCTGGATGGGTGCAGCTCCAACAACACTCAAGAAGCTCGACACCATCCAGGACAAAGCAGCCCGCTTGATTGGCACACCATCTACAAACATTCACTCGCTCCACCACCGATGCACAGTAGCAGCAGTGTGTATCATCTACAAGATGTACTGCAGCAATGCACTAAGGCTCCTGAGACAGCACCTTCCAAACCTGCGACCTCTACCAACTAGAAGGACAAGGGCAGCAAATACATAGGAACACCGCCACCTGCAAGTTCCCCTCCAAGTCACACACCATCCTGACTTGGAACTATATCGCTGTTCCTTCATTGTCGCTGGGTCCAAATCCTGGGACTCCCTTCCTAACAGCACTGTGGGTCTACCGACCCCAAATGGACTGCAGCAGTTCAAGAAGGCAGCTCACCACCACCTTCTCAAGGGCAATTAGGGATGGGCAATAAAATGCTGGCATAGCCAGTGACACCCACATCCCATGAATGAATTTTTTAAAAAAAATTAGACTACAAACTGTTCTACTGTTGACTAATCTTTTTTTTCCCCATTGGATGGCTGTGAGGACTTCAAGCAACCTTGGACTGTTCCACATCCGGCAGGAGCATAAATCTGCAAGGACTCTAATTTTTTCTATTTTAGATGTTGTTTGTATCTTCGTAGTGTTTAAGAATTTAGTTTTTTGAATTAAACATTTAATTTGTTGATTTAAAGACTTGGTTTGGTTAGCCTCATTCGGGGGTTAATAGAGGGTATAATTTGGCTGGGTCTTTAATTTGAAAAGATTAAAATGATATGTTAGGCAATCTGTGGAGGGATGGGATTGAATCAACAGTGCGCTTCTCCCACCACAATCAGAATCATATATTTTGATTGGGGGCTTTGACTTGAGTGGTCAGTTGTAACATAAGGTGCCTTAATAGGATAAACCCTTTCCCACTATCAGGTAAAAAAAAACTTTGTGTACTGTGTATGCAGTGCCATATTTCTGAGATTGATTGCTGCCTGGCAGGGGAGAGACCATGATCAGTGGCCTTTGATCCTGTTACAGGTATGCTTTGAGTAAAATGGCTGTAACCAATTCTCGAGCTTCAGGCCAGGGAGCGCGTAACACCATTCGGGTGGTGGTGAAGGACAAGGAACGAGATGCACCGGTTGATCGTACCTTCTTCATCAAGAAAATCCTCATCGATTGCTGTGGATTCCAAGCTACAACATCTTCCGCCTGCAGGACTTCCCCAGCAGTGGATATTTCGATGTGACGTTCAAGAATGTGGTGGGATGCATCAAGTTCCTGAAGGTGTTCAAGGAGAAGGGAAACCTGGCGCCGCTGTCCATCCTCAAAGCGGAGCCACTCTTCACGCTGCTGTCACAACGTGACTGGGTGGTGACAATTCACCTCTACAACTCCCATGTTTCTGTCGTGGATGTACTCACCTTCCTCGCCAGGTACGTCGAGGTGGCCGGCAGCAGCACTGATGTCAAGGACCCATTTGGGATTTGGACCAGCAAGCGGCAGGTCAAGGTGACCTTGAAGGTCGATACCAACGGAGCCATCAGCCACCCTCCCTCTAGCTTCGCTATCGGGGGAAGTCGAAGCTTCTTGGTCTATGCTGGGCAGCCCAGAGTTTGTCGCACCTGTGGCAAATCTGGTCACGTGGCAGCTAACTGCAGCACAGTCGTCTGCAAGAAGGAAGGCCATCAGACCAAGGACTGTAAGCAGAGTAAGTGTTGCAACCTGTGCGGTGAGGCAGGTCACCTCTACAAAACCTGCCCCAAACGCTGCCTCAGTTATGTTCAGGCGGCAAGGTCCAAGGAAAGGCCGGGAGAAGGAACGACGAATGTGTCTGGTGCTGAGAAGGAGACAAGCAACGCTCTCCGCAGCGAGGAAAGTCTACCTGAGAAGGAGAAGGAAGGGAGGCAGCTGAAACCAGCGACCCAACACCTACCCTGTGCCTGGAAACCCCACCTCCACAGACAGAATCAATGGAGGAGGAGACAGCAGAAGGACAAACAGGCCAGTGGCAAGTGGTAAAAAGGAAAACCACAAAGAAAAAACCTCCAAAAGTGGAACAGGCCATCACCCAAACCAGTGGCAAGAGGAGGCTACCGTCTGAGACAGACCACAACAGCTCCTCCTCACTGGACAAGGAAATGCCGGAATGACGGCACTTGCAAAAGAACTCAAAGGAGCTGGAAGATAAAGCCCCCCAGCCCCCGGGCACTGGAAGCTGTGATGGGCCCAGCGCGCCTCAAACCTAGCAACATGCCCAGCACATCCCAGCTCCGGGACACCGAGAGCAACGATACGTGTGGCGCACTCCAGCTCCAGGAAGCCGGGAGCAGTGATGTTTTCGAGGAGGAACAGAGGAGAACAGCAGAGGACAGCCCAATCCTTGCTGCCTACAAGAATCCCCCGATGTCACCCCAGTGAAACAAACCCTGCATGAGAAACCAGGAGGGGTTTCTGAGCCCAACGAACGTGAACCAGCTTGTGTACATTATGGGTATGCAGGAACATGCTGAAGGACTGCGACTAGCAAGGACAAATGGTATGGGAAGCAAAAACTAACTTAAAAAATGGGTGTCAAGATTGCTTCAATTAATGTGCGTAGCATTAAATCCACTACATGATGTGTTTCAACCTTGGACTACCTTGCCAAGGTCAAAGCCGACCTATTGTTTCTGCAGGAGTGTGGAATACCACACCTCAGCACCTACAGGCAATGGTTGCGATGGTGGGCCCACAGGCCATCAATCTGGTCAGGGGGTAATGATTCCCGTTCCTCCGGCCTGGGTATTCTGCTGCGGGGAGGTAACTTCACCATCTCCAAAGTTAAGGAGGTGGTGGGCGGTCGCCTCCTTGTAGCAGAGTAATGTACAACAACGCTCCACTCCGGTTGATCAATGTGTACACCCCGGTTCAATGCAGCGAGCGGCTGACCGTCTTCCAGAAGCTCCCACTGCTGCTGGCGAATTCCAGGCTGGTCATTCTAGGCAATGACTTCAACTGCATCATCGATGCAGCTGGACGATCCAGCAGTGACGACAGCAAACTGAACGCTACGTCCAGATTCCTAATAGAAACAGTAAAAGATGCCAAGCTGCATGATGTCTTCAGCAAACCTGCAGACGGAGCACAGCATAGATACACCTGGTCAAGATCGGACGGGTCTGCCCGTTCCAGTATTGACTTCCTGTTTGTGTCCCGTGCTGGCAAGGTTAGATCCACCGACGTCAAGCTGGTGTTCTTCTCCGACCATTGCCTCTTACTGGCTGACTGTCACTTACAGGATGACCAGCAGGTTGGCAGGGGGACATGGAAGCTCAATGCTACACTGCTAACCCCAGAAAACACTGAGGAACTCAAAAGGGATTACAAAGGTTGGAGAACCCTGAAACCCCTCTTTGAGTCTCCAGTGCACTGGTGGGAGGCGATCAAGGAGAACATCAAGAGGTTTTTTATCTTCAAAGGTTTTCAGAGGGCGAGAGAGAGACAGAGGGAAACGTCTCGACTCCAGAAAAGTATGCAAAATCTGCTCCGGCTGCAGTCGATGGGGGTCAAGGTCAAGGAGGACCTCCATGAGCTGAAGAACCAGCAGGCCTCGCTCTTTGCCATGGAGGCCTCCAAGATCATCTTCCGGTCCAGAGTCCGCTCCATTGAGCAGGATGAGACGTGCTCGCGTTACTTCTTCCAAAAGGTACACAGAGAGAGCTCTGTGATCAGAAGCCTGAAGGAAGAGGATGGCTTGGTAATGTCTTCACAGTCCGACATACTAAGGATCAGCAAATCCTTTTATGCTGGGCTGTATGACGCGAAGCCCACAGGCAGCAGAGCCTCCCAGTCCTTCCTGTCATCTATCACGGAGGTCTTAAATGACAGCATGAGGGAGAGACTGGACAAGCCGTTAACTCTGGACGAGCTGACAAAGGCCGTCAAGTCCTTCGAGATGAGTAAAACCCCCGGAAGCGATGGCCTACCGGTTGAGTTGTATTTGGCCCTGTGGGACTGGGTCAGCCCAGACCTGCTGGAAGTATACGTGAGTATGCTTCTGGCCAGCAGCATGTCAGAATCCAGGAGTAAAGGCATCATCACCCTCATCTACAAGCGGAAGGGGGAAAGGGCAGAAATCAGAAATTGGCGGCCCATTTCACTGCTTCATGTTGACTACAAGATTCTGTCCAAAGTCATAGCCACTTGAGTCAAGTCTGCTCTGAAATTGGTGATTCACCCTGACCAGACCTGCACTGTACCAGGCAGAAAGATCTCTGATAGTCTTGCGCTACTCAAGGATACGATCGCCTATGTACAGAACAGGAGGGTGGACACCTGCCTCATCAGCCTGGACCAGGAGAAGGCTTTTGACAGGATATCGCACACCTACTTGAATGGACATGCTTTCCAAAATGAGGTTTGGGGACGGAATCTGCAATTGGATCAAATTGCTCTACACAAGCATCAGTATCGCAGTCTCAATCAATGGGTGGGAATCGGAAAGTTTCCCGATCCAATCTGGAGTCAGACAGGGCTGTCCTCTCTCCCCTGTCTTGTTTGTTTGCTGTACTGAACTCTTTGATGAGTCTAGTAGGAAGGATGCAAGCATAAGATGGGTGACAATCCAGGCAGTGGAGGCACTCACGTTAAAACCTCCCTGTACATGGACGACATCGCTATCTTCTGCTCGGATCCGCTGTCCATTCGCAGACTGATGAGCATCTGCGACTAGTTTGAACGGGCCTCGGGAGCCAAAGTTAACCAAGGCAAGAGCGAAGCCATGTTCTTTGGGAACTGGGTTGACCGATCCTTTGTCCCCTTCATCGCCAGGTCAGACTACCTGAAGGTGCTGGGGATATGGTTCGGAAGGGCCGGGGGGGTCACCAAAACCTGGAAGGAGCGAGTAGCCAGGATACACCATAAGCTGAGCATGTGGGAGCAGCGATCTCTTTCCATTGTGGGTAAGAACCTGGTCATCAGGTGTGAGGCGTTCACGTTGTTGCTGTACGTGGCGCATGTCTGGCCCATACCCCACTCCTGCGCCGTGGCGGTCACCCGAACCATTTTCTGCTTCATATAGGGATCCAGAATGGACCAGGTCCAGAGGGACATGATGTTCAAACCTCTGGATAAGGGCGGGAAAAATGTACCCAATGTCGCCCTCATCCTGATGACCACCTTCGTGTGCGGCTGCATCAAGCTGTGCATAGATCCCCAGTATGCAAATATCAAGTCTCACTACATGCTGAGGTTCTATCTGTCCCCAGTGTTGCGAAGGATGGGCCCGTTCACATTTCCGCGGAATGCTCCATCCAGTTGGACTGTGCCGTACCACCTATCCTTCTTGGAAACTTTTCTGCGGAAAAACACCTTTGACCACCAATCCATCAGGCAGTGGTCTGCACGGAATGTCCTCAAGGCCCTACAGGAAAAGAAGATGGTGGATCCTGTTGGATGGTTCCCCAAGCAGACTGCCAAAGTCATTTGGCAGAATGCCTCATCACCAGAACTCTCAAACAAGCACCAAGATGTAGCTTGACTGGTGGTGAGACGAGCCCTCCCTGTCAGATCCTTCCTGAACGCTCGGAGTCTCATACCCTCCATACAATGCCCTTGAGGTGGCTGTGGTGGGGAAGAGGCGGTTGCCCACCTCTTTCTGGAATGTGTCTTTGCAAAACAGGTGTGGAAAGAGATGCAGTGGTTTTTGTCGAGGTTCGTCCCAAGCAGCACTGTAACACAGGAGTCTGTGCTCTACAGGCTGTTCCCAGGGACGCACACCAAGATAAACATCAACTGCTGCTGGAGGACTATCAATTTGGTGAAAGACGCCCGTTGGTCTGCCTGAAACTTACTTGCTGGTCTTCCAGCGCAAAGAGTTGTCCACGATCGAGTGTGGTAGACTGGCACATTCCAAGGTCCAGGACTACGTGCTGAGGGACGCACTAAAGCTTGGGGCAGCCGCGGCAAAGGCTCAATGTGGAAAGACCACTGTGTAAGGTCCCCCCACCAAGGTGAACTGAGGGGCTGGATCCATGGAAAACCCCTCGAACTGTATCCAGAAAATATTTGTTTGCTGTAAAATGTACATGGCATGTAAAATGAAATGGAAGGGTTGTGAGGCAACTCAGTCCTATATTGAAGGAAACTGATCTCCTTTGCACTCTTTGTATTGTTTGACTTGGTACTTATTGGAACTGTTTTGTAATGTATTTTTTACTGATTTTTATGAATAAAGTATATTTTGGAATTTAAAAAAAAGAGATTGATTGCCCTCTCCTCCACCCGCTGCCAATTACCACAGTATTCTCGACTTGCCTTCACTGGTGAGTTTCAGGAAGTCTGGAAAACTCAGGGATGCTACATTAAACTTAAAACTGAGTTGAAATATCACTCCAATTGAGTGATTACCATATGATAATAGGCAACCCGCTACTCCCAAGGAGGTTTTGTGCAAGCAACCTACTAGCTCAAGTTAAATATGGAAATCGGTGGGTTGGTGCTGTCTTCCTGACATATTTGGATTTTGCCAAATTTAACCATCCACTGAGAGACCTGTGCCTGAATAATGCAACAGTGCACGGCAGCTTAGAAGATTTGTAGAGATTTTCTGATGCTGCTTTAAAGGATACAGTGGCATTAAAGTTGTTATCTTCTCAACTGCTGATGGCCGTCCATGTCCTGGAAGTCGTTTCAGGGCAGGGTTGTGCATAGTTCAGTGGCAGCCTCCAAAGCACTCATTGTCTTACCATTGCAAATGTCTTTGAACGTTATATACAGGGACAATTCTTTGTCCCAGTACACATGTATTGTGGCACAACCCCTATTCATTCAAAGATCTGAACCTTTACTTCAGAATGCCAATGGTCTGCTCCATCAAGACTCTGTTGGCGACAAAAATGGGTCACATCTATCCACCTTCTCCTCCAACATGCATAAATATGGGAGGATCCCCAGAGGGATACCCATATAGATAGAACATAATGAAAATGGGCAGAGCTCGCAGATGGTGTTCAATTATAGAAAATTGTAAGCTTGTTTATGTGGCAAAATAGCTGAACAGCAAAGAAGCACTGAAATAAGCAGAAAAGTAAATATCAAGTATGAAACAAATCTACATTTAGAGCAAAGACCCAACATAATGGAATGATTCATTCTTGCAGTGCCAATTTTTATGCTTGCTGAGCATTTGGAGTGCTTACAGGTGCTGTTGCCATCTTCGTTGCCTTCGGAGAATACTTGGCATCAGGTGGCAGGACTATATCTCCAACACAGAAGTCCTTGAAGCGGCCAACATCCCCAGCTTATACACACTACTGAGTCAGCGGCGCTTGAGATGGCTTGGCCATGTGAGCCGCATGGAAGATGGCAGGATCCCCAAAGACACATTGTACAGCGAGCTCGCCACTGGTATCAGACCCACCGGCCGTCCATGTCTCCGTTATAAAGACGTCTGCAAACGCGACATGAAATCGTGTGACATTGATCACAAGTCGTGGGAGTCAGTTGCCAGCATTCGCCAGAGCTGGCGGGCAGCCATAAAGACAGGGCTAAATTGTGGCGAGTCGAAGAGACTTAGTAGTTGGCAGGAAAAAAGACAGAGGCGCAAGGGGAGAGCCAACTGTGCAACAGCCCCAACAAACAAATTTCTCTGCAGCACCTGTGGAAGAGCCTGTCACTCCAGAATTGGCCTTTATAGCCACTCCAGACGCTGCTTCACAAACCACTGACCACCTCCAGGCGCGTATCCATTGTCTCTCGAGATAAGGAGGCCCAAAAGAAAGAACAGGTGCTGTAAATGTATTATGGAGCCTGGTACAATATACATATTTCTTAGGGTCGTATCAAAGTTAAATGCTCATTATGTGTGCAGGTTCTCTATGCTGGAGATGTTTTTAGGGTGTATTGTGGCACATACTGTATATGGAGTATGTAGTATACCTCAGGGCCCCCTATTTGAGAGTGCCCTGCACAAAGCAGTGTTACTGGCACAGAAGGTTGCATTATCAGCTCTATATTTATTTTAACTGAAGAGTTACTAAGTAACTCATAGGTAGAGTTTAAGGAGTTAGGAAAGACATTAAAAAAACAGGACCTTAAAGACAGCAATCTCCGGATTACTCCCAATGTTACGAGCTAGTGAGCATAGAAATAGAAGGTTAGAGCAGATGAATGTATGGTTGAAGAGATCGCGCAGGAGTGAGGGCTTTAGATTCCTGGGGCATTGGGACTGGTTCTGGGGGGATGGGGGCGGTGGTGGGACCTGTTCAAGCCAGACAGTTTGCACCTCAACAGGGCCGGAACAATATCCTTGTGGGGAGGTTTGCTAGTGCTGTGGGCAGGGTTTAAACTAGTTTGGCAGGGGGATGGGAACCTGAGGGTGAATTCAGATGGGACAAAATCAGAAATGGAAATGGAAGGCAGAAAATTAGTGAATGAGTCTGGAAGGCAGAGGAAACAAAGGTTAGAAAATTAAAAAGAAGTGTTTGGCAGTGCTCAAGGGTATATATTTCAATGGGTGGAGTATAGTAAATAAAGCAGACGAGCTGAGGGCACAGATAGAAACGTGGCAGTATGATATCATAGCTATTATAGAAACATGGCTTAAAGAGTACCTGGTTACAGGGTTTTCAGATGAAATAGAGAGGGGGATAGAAAAGGAGGGGGGGGGGTGGCAATTTTGGTCAAAGAAACAATTACAGCTGTGAGGAGGGATGGTATGTTAGAAGGATCATCAAATGAGGCTATATGGATTGAGCTAAGGAACAAAAATAAGGGCAGTTACATTACTGGGAGTATACTATTGACCCCCAAATAGTGGGAGATAGAAGAGCAAATATGTAGGTCAATCTCTGAGAAGTGCAAAAGCAACAGTTCAGTATAAGTAGGGAATTTTAACTACCCTAATATTAACTGGGATAGTTTTAGTGTGAAAGGAATGGAGGGAAAAGAATTCTTGAAGTGCATTCAGGAGAACTTTTTTGGCCAGTATGTAGCAAGTCCAACAAGAGAGGTCACGGTTTTGGACCTAGTTTTAGGAAATGAAGCTGGGGAGGTGGAAGGAGTGGCAGTGGGAGAGCATTTTGGGGGTAGTGATCATAATTCAGTTACCTTAAACATAGTTATGGAAAAGGACAAAGATAGAACAGGAGTTAAAGTTCTAAATTTTGGTAAAGTCTATTTTACTAAGCTGAGGAGTGATTTAGCAAGTGGACTGGAAACAGCTACTTGAAGGTAAATCAGTGTCAGAGCAGTGGGAGACATTCAAAGGAGATTCAAGGGGTTCAGGGTAAACATGTTCCCACAAAGAAAAAGGGTGGACAGCCAAATCTAGAGCCCCATGGATGTCAAGGAGCATGCAGGGTAAGATAAGACAGAAAAGGAAAGCTCAGTCCGAAACTGAGAACTCAATACTGCAGAAAGCCAAGAGGAGTGTAGAAAGTGCAGGGGTGAAATTGAAAAGGAAATTAGGAAAGCAAAGAGAGGCCATGAAAGAATATTGGGAAGTAAAATGAAGGAGAATCCAAAGATGTTTTATCAATACATTAGAAGTAAGAGGATAACTAAGGAAAGAGTAGGGCCCATAAAAGCCCAAAAAGGTAATCTATGTGTAGAGGCAGAAGATGTGGGTATGGTTCTTCGTGAATACTTTGTGTCTGTCTTCACAAAAGAGGGAGATAATGCAGGCATTGTAGTTAAGGAGGAGGAGTGTGAAATATTGGATGTGATAAACATAAGGAGAGAGAAGAAGTAATAAGGGCATTAGCATCCTTGAAAGTGGAAATATCACCAAGGCCAGATGAAATGTACCCCAGACTGTTAAACAAAGCCAGGGAAGAAATAGTGGATGCTCTGATCATCATTTTCCAATCCTCACTGGATGCAGATGCAGTGCCAGAGGATTGGAGGTCTGCTAATGTTGTACCTTTATTTAAAAAGGGAGCGTAGGTTAGACTGAATAATTGCAGGCCAGTCAGTCTAACCTCAGTAGTGGGGAAATTATTGGAATCTATTCTGAGAGACAAGATAAATTGTCACTTAGAAAAGCACAGAGTAATCAAGGACAGTCAGCATGGATTTGTTAAGGAAAGATTGTGTCTGACTAACGTGATTGAATTTTTTGAGGAGGTAACAAGGACGATTGATAAGGGCAGTGCAGTTGATGTAGTCTACATGGATTTTAGCAAGGCTTTTGACAAGGTCTCACATGGCAGATTGGTTAAAAAAATAAAAGTCACGGGATCCAGGGAAATGCAGCAAGCTGGATACAAAATTGTCTCAGTGGCAGGAAACAAAGAGTAATGGTTTGCAGGTTTTTGCAACTGAAAGGCTGTTTCCAGTGGGGTTCTGCAGGGCTCAGGACCTACTTTTTGTGGTATATATTAATGATTTGGACTTAAATGTAGGGGGAATGATCCAGAAGTTTGCAGACGATACAAAAATTGGCTCCGTGGTTGATACTGACGAGGGAAGCTATAGACTGCAGGAAGATATCAATGGACTGGTCAGATGGGCAAAAAAGTGGTAACGAAATTCAACCCAGAGAAGTGTGTGGTGATGCATTTAGGGAGGTCAAACAAGGTAAAGGAATACACAGTAAATGGGAGGTTACTGAGAGATGTAGAGGAAATGAAGCACCTTGGAGTGAATGTCCACAGATCCCTGAAGGTAGAAGGACAGGTTGATAAGGTGGTTAAGAAGGCATATGGAATCCTTTCCTTTATTAGCTGAAACATAGAAGAGAAGGAAGGTTATGCTGGAACTATATAAAACGCTATTTAGGCTACAACTTGAGTATGGTGCGCAGTTCTTTTTTTTAATTAATTCACAGGATGTGGGCATCGCTGGCCAGGCCAGCATTTATTGCCCATCCCTAATTGCCCTTGAGAAGGTGGTGGTAAGCTGCCTTCTTGAACCGCTGCAATCAATGTGAGGTAGGTACACCCACAGTGCTGTTAGGAAGGGAGTTCCAGGAAATTGACCCAGCGACCGCGAAGGAACGGCGATTTAGTTCCAAGTCAGGATGGTGTGTGACTTGGAGGAGAACTTGCAGGTGATGGTGTTCCATGCATATGCTGCCCTTGTCCTTCTAGTTGGTAGAGATCGCAGGTTTGGAAGGTGATTTCCAAGGAGCATTGGTGCATTGCTGCAGTGCATCTTGTAGATGGTACACACTGGTAAATGGTACACAGATGGTGCCACTGTGCGTCAGTGTTGGAGGGAGTGAATATTTGTAGATGGGGTGCCAATCAAGCAGGCTGCTTTGTCCTGGATGGTGTCGAGCTTCTTGAATGTTGTTGGAGCTGCACCCATCCAGACAAGTGGAGAGTATTCCATCACACTCCTGACTTGTGTCTTATAGATGGTGAACAGGCTTTGGGGAGTCAGGAGGTGAGTTACTCGCCGCAGGATACCTAGCCTCCAACCTGCTCTTGTAGCCACAGTATTTATATAGCTATTCCAGTTCACCTCATTACAGAAATGATGTAACTGCACTAGAGAAGGTACAAAGGTGATTTATGAGGATGTTGCCAGGACTGAAAAATTGCCATTATGAGGAAAGATTGGATAGGTTGGGGTTGTTTTCCTTAGAACAGAGGAGGCTGAGGGGAGATTTGATTGAGGTGCACAAGGTTGTGTGGGGCCTGGATAGAATAGATGGGCCTATTTTCCCTTAGCAGAGGGATCAGTGACTAGGGGGCATAGATTTAAAGTGATTGGTAGAAGGATTAGACGGGAGATGAGAAAAGGTTTTTTCACCCAGAGGGTGGTGGGGTCTGGAACTCACTGCCTGAAAGGGTCTTCTTTGTCCTCCTTATCTCGAGAGACAATGGGTAAGCGCCTGGAGGTGGTCAGTGGTTTGTGGAGCAGTGCCTGGAGTGGCTATAAAGGCCAATTCTAGAGTGACAGGCTCTTCCACAGGTGCTGCAGAAAAATTTGTTTGTCGGAGCTGTTACACAGTTGGCTCTCCCCTTGCGCTTCTGTCTTTTTTCCTGCCAACTGCTAAGTCTCTTCGACTAGCCACACTTTAGCCCCGCCTTTATGGCTGCCCGCCAGTTCTGGCTATCGCTGGCAACTGACTCCCACGACTCTATGATCAATGTCACAGGACTTCATGTCGCGTTTGCAGACGTCTTTAAAGCGGAGACATGGACGACCGGTGGGTCTGATACCAGTGGCGAGCTCGCTATACAATGTGTCTTTGGGGATTGAGGTGCAAGGGTAGTAGAGGCAGAAATCCTCAACTCATTTAAAAAGTGT
Organism: Heterodontus francisci; assembly: GCF_036365525.1. NCBI lineage: Eukaryota > Metazoa > Chordata > Chondrichthyes > Heterodontiformes > Heterodontidae > Heterodontus > Heterodontus francisci. The sequence goes on from NC_090382.1 coordinate 65,110,667, forward strand.
CTGGATGTGCACCTGAAGTTCTGTAACCTCAAGGGATACAGACCAAGTGCTGGAAAAAGGGATTAGGATGGGTGGCTTGTTTTTCGGCCATCTCAGACACAATAAGCAGAGTGGCCTCCTTCTGTGCTGTAAGTTTTTCTACATTTTCTAAATATTCTAAATATCTGAGGGATGTGCAGGGATATGCAGAGGGGGTGGAGGAGTGCTCCTCCAGACACAGACACGATGGGTCAAATGGCCTTCTGTTCTGTAACGATTCTATTCTGTGAAGTAGCTACATTATATACTCTTTATGATACATCAGCTTAATATTTAGATATTTGTCCATATTAAGGGTAAATAAAACTGCATTTTGTTTACCTGCTCCTTAGACACTCGTGAGAATATCTACCCGCCCCTCCACCAAGTATTCAATTGCCTAAATGATTTCAAAGGGAAAACAAAGAACCACCGTATTTTTTTCTCTTCTAAACTGAAAATCCTGGGAATAAACCCCATTGATAAGGAAATCAAAGGGTACTAGTGTAATATCTTAACCCAATGACAGAAGCCCTTGTGCAGATCAAATCATCCAATAGTAGCATTCAAGTAGCCTCATGCTTCTTGGTTATATGTTACATTTTATTGACACTTTTGCTTCATGGAAAAATTATCCAGATAATTATTTATTAAAAATGTCATGGGAAAATCAATGTATCATGCTGACCCTACCAAATACCTCAGTAAAATATTACAACAGTTTAAAAAAGTAGTGCAAAGATGTTGAAGAAAGAAATCATTTTTTCAAGTAAAAAGCAAGTCAGGAAAACTTTAGTTAATGGTTTCCTGCCATTAGTTGTTTTATTAAAAATAACGCTCAGGTTTTGCTAAATCAATTTCCCCACGTTTGTACTAGGCTAAGACCGAAATATGTGTTTAATTCCCCTCTTTACACGTGATTGGAAATCCGAATGTGCGGTTCATTCAGATTTGGTCACTATGGCCAACAAATCTCAGTATAACGGCGCTTGAGGTTTTATTTTAAAATAAACCATGCGAACATTGTGTGTAACTGGAGTTCGTCTGGGAAAATATGGAGACTGTCTGAAGTGAGAATGCAGAGCGGGTCTGTGTGAAAAAGGTTTCGACAGTCCGGCTGTGAAACGAAAGATTAAGGCAGTGTGTGTTGATGTGTTGTTTGCTAGTTGCAGAGGCTCAGCCCGATCGATGCTCATTGATTGTCCCTGACGAGCTGCTCCACTTTCCAACCAATGTCAGCGTGTCTCCGGCTAGCCAGGATGGGGAAAAATGAAATTAAGGAAAATCTCTGCCGCCCTGGCGGTGTCGTTTCCACACACTTCACTTGGCAGTCTGCCAAATCCAAGGAGAAGCACACCGAAAAGATGGACTGGTAATTTGTATTAAGGATCAGATACGTTTTAAATGCTCTCCAGACCACAGACGCACACATTTCAGCGTGTTCCAATTACTACAAGCCTTTCTGCAAAAAAATGTGATCAATCAGTGAGATATTGCGAATGGTAGTGCGTTTAAAAAAAAACGATTTGCACATTTCCAGCGAAACCTCTCGCGTCAGTTTCTATACATAAATACATTTCTGCAAACTGAATTTCATGTTTAAATGCGCGCTTATAACAAAGTAAAAATGTTATCACTGTTTGCGTTGGATTACATTTTAGTTCAAAAGGTTGAGCCTTCGGTTCACGAAGATCCACTTCGGTTTTTGTGGCGCGCTCCAAAAATCTATGAAATGTATTTGCATGTACTTCCAGAGCGATCTGGGATGTAGAGGAAGGCTTGCAGGAATCGGAAGGTTGTAGCCCCCTCACTTTGTGTTATTGAGTGAGTTTTTGCAACACAGTTACCTTGTTGCAGAGTTTTGCACGGGATTGTTATTGCTGCTTTGAGGTATGATTGTGTTCTGTGTCTCAGGGTTTGTTTGATCTTTAGTGCTGCAGCTGTTAGACACTGGCTGGACTGGCACATCCCTCCCTCTGTTGGATCTGCGTTTGGTAGGTGCGGGAAAAAAGGGCCTGTGTTTGCAAATATGCAGATGTTATCATTGCTGAAATCTTAGTGTACTGTGGTGGATCAGAGGCAAAAAAAATTGCAATTTTTTGGATGGCCGATGGGAAAGGAAAGTAGCTGGTTTTGTGCAGATAGTGAATGTGGTGTTGGTCGCTGTTAACATACGGGCTTCAGCTCATTGGTGGAAATTAGCAAAAAAGAGAAAAAAAATGAAACAAAAGTATATGATGTGAAATTGTGCACGCAAATAGTCCATGCTGCCAAGCTTGTAGCTCGTGTAGTTTGTAAATTGGTGAAGGCGTGTTTACATATTTTTTTTAAAAATGTATGCATCTGCTTCTTTTTCACTTAGTCTCTTTTTCATTTTTTTTCCCTTACAGTTTATCGAGGGCAATGTTTGTCAGCTCCACCTTCTGTTAAACGAGGCTTTCCTTTCAAAAGATGTACGCCTATTAATCGAGAAGTTGTGGTTATCAATGAAAAACATACGTGTGTGTTTATTTTATTTTCACAGCCGTAATCACTAGTGCTACGTCTTTCTGAAATTAGGATTTGTTAGTTGTTGGAATGCTGTTGTAGTTCAGTTCAACAGGATAAATAAATTAGCCGGTAGTTTGCTAAACCTGAATAGCGCGCTGGATCAAAGCAGCGTTTTGTCTAGTGGTTGTGCAAAACGTTAATGCCACCTTTTAACGGACAACCTTTGTGTGGATCAAGAAGTACTCCAGAGCTTGCTATAGCAGTGATTATGGGAAGTTAAATAGTATGAAAGACTTTTAAAAATCTTGAAATAGGTAAAGGGGGGAGAGGGGACGAGGGATGTAATGGATATTTATGCTATACTGTTGAGTATTTTTGACAATGCCTCATTTCTGAGATAGGAATAGGCAGAATTTCTGACTGTGGCTCTAGTGGCTTTTTGGGTCCCCGAATGATATCACAATGCATTGGAGCAGTTGTTAGGTTGGAACAGTTGGCAAAATGCTGATAGCTGCCAGGTAATGGAGGTGGAAAAATACTGTGAAATGAATTATTTTTCTTAGTTTATATGGCAAAAAATGCAAAGTCCAAATTTGAGATCCTGTGTGATGATATTTTCAATACTACATATTTTGGTGCGTTACATGGTTAACTAAGTTACCTGAGAGCTAAATTATGCATCAGAGGTAACTTTTAAGCAGTTCCGGATATCATACTTGAGATGAAAATGTGCTGAAAAATTACCATTAGTTAATACATAATACAACATCAAATAAAAGATCATTTTAAAAAGTACTGAATTTTGAGAACCTTTAATGGGTGAGAAGGTGGTTATATTATCTAGTACACTTAGCAAACAGACTAGGCAGCTATGAGTTGAAATGCTGGTCTGTGCTGACTTAGTTATCATCAACTGGCATAGTAGTTGGAGTGCTGTTGTTCGCTGCTTTTTGGCTAGAAAGGGGAAAAAAAAAACAAGCGTTCATGTTCCTCATCATTATACAGTTACGCCTTTTACAAAGGACATGTGTGTGGGTGCTAGGTAAAGGGGGACAGGACCAAGCTTGGTTGTGCTATCCTTCACTTTGCTCAGTGGTTGGTGGCCTATCAACACTCAGGTGACAAGTGGAGAATGTTTATTTGAGTGAGGTTTTGGAGGGTAACTGGAACCCCTGTGCTCCTATTTCAGTGTGAATCACTGCCTTCAGGAGGGAATAAAATTGGGGATAAATTGGAATGAATTTTGTTGTATTCCAATAAAAGAGATTGCAATTCGGTAAGGTAAAGCAAAACTGGGGACAATTTGTACTTAGGGCAAGGGCAGGAAGCGGGAAGTGGATCAACTGTCTGTTATATGCATCACCCAATTTTCCCTTCCATTGATGTCAACCAAAAGCAGAATCGGGAAGGGTGTTTAACCGGAGTCTGATCCGCTACTGCCAGTTTCACCACCACCAAAAGTGAAAATACATATTTTTAGGCAACCATATTTTCAATAGTGGCAAAAAAGTGAAACCTGCTTTTTGACATTAGGATTGACAATGTCCTGTTCATTTCAACAACAGTAAAAGAGTCTTTAAAACTTTAAAAAATCTATGCATCCATGTTTGATCTTTGGTTGTTGAAGAAACTGTCTGGAGAACCACATGGTGCTGTAGCTGTTGTAGGCCAGTGCTTGTTGAATGACTGCATGAAAATGTGATTTGTGGAACCGACTTTAGAAATGTAAGGTTTTAACACACAGCAGTGTTCAAGTAATGGCTAGTTAGAATCTATCCGTCATTAGGTTTCTGGGGGGCAAATTTAATTTTGTTAAGACAAAGAGTTAGGTTTGGTCAATTGGAAAAATATTGTAATGTATAACTAATGAAACAAACTATAGATCTGCACTTTGCTGTAGTTTCTTAATTTTACACTGATTTTACATGCTGTTTGTCCATATATACTCAGAGGGTTGCTGTGACTGCACAGATATCTCTCCCAATGGCTGTGATTCATCTTGCACTGACCTCCAGCACTGATTAGTTCTGTTTGCAGCAGAGCGAATGAAAGGAGAGCTCTCACCTCTTATGTTTATTGCAGGACTCATGATTTTGGTGGTTCAGTGCTAATACTGGATGAGGTTTCTTCCTATTTTGAAAGCTCTGCTATGATGGGAGATACTTTATTACCGGTTAACAGCTGTTCCTCCACTTTTGTGGGTTTGAACAGATAAGTATTTTTCAGGAAATAAAGAATCAGAAAAGCTGTTTGGGCAGATATCAAGCAGATTATTTTACAGTAGGCAAAGATCTGCATTGTGAAGCATATTTGAAAAGTATATGATCAAGTACTCGAAGGGAAGAATACCTGTACTGGAAGAGATACATTTTTAATAGATTATACAGTATACTTACCTGACAGTTTTTCTGCACTGCTGGATGTAATAGCTCCTCCCTGACTGTGGCAACCATTTCAGTAAGAAACCCAATATAGTGCCAAAAGAAGCAGTGTAAGTTGGCTTTTTTTTCACTTTGACCTTATTTGAACTGGTATTCATCAATCACTGCAGAACACCACTTTTAACCCTGAAGTGGAAACTCAACTTGGAATTAATTTTGATTTAATATTTTTGTTAATACCTCATTTATTTTTGCTTCAAGTCATTGAAAAAACTATTAATTTGTTACAATGTTCAATTTTTGTAAAAATAGAGAAAATTCTTATTGGTACAATTCCCTTAAAACCCATCTATAATTATCACTCAATGCTTTGAAGTTGGGGAGAGAAAACAGTTTCTCGATATAATTCAATGGAAAAAATCTATCAACTGCACACCAATAGTACAATATTTTCTCATAAGTGAAATAAATTCCCACTTTTTTGTAATTTTCCTATTCACAATGTTTTACTTAAGTTCAACACTTTATTTTTATCAGTATCTTCCAATATTGAAGCCTATTTGTTGAAAAATGTATCAATATACCAAGTACCACAGAAAAAGTTTCTCTTAAAACTGACAACATTTTTGTATCATTCATATAACTCATTTAAGATGCTGATATAAAGCAGGAAGAAGTTGTAAACCCTAGGCTATTATTTTAAAACTTAAATCTCTGTGAATCGGTATTATATAAATAGGTCTGTGATTGCAACATAAACATAGTCATCTTGCAGGTATTAGTTGCTTCATAGTCAAGATGGTGTATGTGTCAATATTCTAGTGATTAGTACTTGTTAAAATTGATATGTAATTTTAAATGTAGTGAATGTAGAAGATATTATTACAGAAACAAACAGGTTGCAGCAGCAACAATGACCTGAAGGGTAATTGATACTTTTACATTGGTAAAATAGCTGTTTTAGGTAAAGTAAAAGTGCAGTCTGCAGGCAAGAAAGCATTCCTGATGAATGTATTAATCAGTTGTTCTTTTAACATGAAGAAATACTTATGGTTATGTGACGCAAAGATTTACTTCTATTCAACCAACCCAGTAGTGTGTAAAGTATTGATGCTTAAGCTGTTGTTCTCCATAGGCTTTATAATGCAAAACATACTATATTATTGCTATTTTTCATCGCCTCTGTAATAACTACAAGTTTACACAGGTCTATTTTAGGCCTAGCTTTTCTGCATTAAAACATAAAAAAACTAAAGCTTGTCAATTGATTGGTGGGTGTTTCCAGTTTTGCTTCAGCTTAATTCCTTTAATCAATAGAATTTTGGGAAAATGTAAAAGAAAGCTACATCCAAGTAAAAAGCTCTGATTAAACAAACAGCTTTCTTCAGTCAAAATTGCCTCTGTCCTTGAGTCAAGTCATGAAAGACTTAATTCTGAGATTTGTTCATAAGCTTCTCTTTTTTTCAGATCCAACCTCTGTGGATCACTGACTATTGTATCTTCATTTCTTGTCTCATAATGTCACTTGTTTTGTATGTATTATTTAGTGTTTTGTATGAAGCCAGAAAAAAATAAAATTATGTACATCGAGTATATAGTAGCTACGAGGTCTTTTGCAAAGTGTGTTTAGTTTTGTAGCAGTTCATTTGTCTTAATTGAAGTATTAAAATATTGCACAATAATCCTGTTCCTTATGTTTATAGAAACCTAATTAAATGTCATGGTAACTAATTATGATATCTGTTCATCAAATATTAAATTATTGTTGGCATTTAAAATGGGCAGCAGACAATTTCTTCCTCTCTTTTTCCTCTCCTGAAGACAAGGACTCCTGCTGGGAGTGGTTCCACAGGTGTGTGTCCAATGCCTTATCTAAGTATCTGTTTTTCATTTGTGAGCCTAGATTGTAGGTGTTGACAGGGTGTATTTCATCATGGGGGTATCGCACCAAGCCTGAACCTGCCCTCAACCAATGCCCAAATTCACACTTCCACCAAGGGAGACAAGATAGCAACCAGGAGCAGGAATCTGGCTGACTTCAGTCACCCTAACTGAAGCCAATTTAGTATCCCCTATAACTATCCAGGGCGGAGATTAGCTAACTCAACCAGTGCTGGTGTTTATATCAATTTATTCCCTTAACTAACTGAGACATCGGAGCCATTTTTATATAGAGCTTAAGAAGAAAACAGTTCCTTTTTAAAGTTGTACTCAACCATGCCTACAATAGAAGTACAAAATTGTTCATTAGAAGCAGGAAGATGTGTTCTTAACATGTATAGGTAGAGTCATCACATCTCTGGTATATTCAGGTTGTTGTGCTTGTTCTCCTTCAGTGGAGAACTATTAAAGAGAGGTTTGAGTACTTGTCCACATTAACAAAAAAGAAAAAGCCACCATGATATGAAGTGGCAAATTCAGGAACACAGCAGATAAATAAAAATGCAGATTCAATTGACAATATATATTGTTATGGCACAACTTAATAGGCAAGTGGAACAATTCAAGTATATGATGGACATTATTTCTTAAAAGCTGTACAGGCTACAAACTTTCCAAAATCAATCTAAACGCTAGCTGAATCAAAGGTGTGGCTTGGCCTAGCACAACCAAAGTTCCAGGTAAATTGGATTGAAAATGAGAATGGTGCTTTATACATATAAAACAAGAACTGTAAAACAGTTACAGGGGCAGGATTTTCTTTCTGGGGGCAGGAAACAGACATTGCAACAGTTTCCAGGTTCTGATCTCACTCCTTTGGGGAAGCAGTCTCAGCCCCCGATTTTCACGGTGTGGACTGTTAGTTGGCTAGATGGTGGGTTGGGTGGCCAATTAATGGCTGTGGAGGGCAGGAATGGGGGCAGGTCTGAAAGAACACGGGCCCGATTTATACCGACCCGGGCAGCCATTCCTGTGGCTTCCATTTCAGTGCATTATTTTCTGCGTTCATAGGATCATAGGAAATAGGAGCAGTAGTAGGCCATTCGGCCCATTGAGCCTGCTCCGCCATTCAAACAGATCATGGCTGATCATTTACCTCTGCCATTTTTCCCCATTATCCCCATATCTCTTGATGTCATTAGTTCTATCAATTTCTGTCTTGAACATGTTCAACGATTGAACTTCCACATCCCTCTGGAATAGAGAATTCCACACCCTCTGAGTAAAGAAATTCCTCCTCATCTCAGTCTTAAATGGCCTGCCCCTTATTCTGAGATTGTGACCCCTTGTTCTAGATTCACCAGCCAGAGGAAACATCCTATCCACATCTACCCTGTCACGCCCTGTAAGAATTTTGTAAGTTTCCATGAGATCACCTCTCATTCTTCAAATCTCTAGAGAATACAGGCCCATTTTCTGACAACTCTCCTGATAAGACAATCCCACCCATCCCAGGGATTAGTCTGGTGAACCTCTGTTGCAGTCCCTCTATGGCAAGTATACCCTTCCTTAGATAAGGAGACCAAAACTGTACACATTACTTCAGGTGCGGACTCACCAAGGCTCTATACAATTGCAGCGAGACTTCTTTACTGCTGCACTCAAATCCCCTTGCAATGAAGGCCAACATACAATTTGCCTTCCTAATTGAAAGAAATATTACAATTGGTCCCCATATCCAAGTCATTTATATAGATTGTAAAAAGCTGTGGCCCAGCACTGATCCTTGCGGTACCCCATTAGTAACAGCCTGCCATCCTGAGAATGAGCCATTTATTCCTACTCTCTGCTTTCTGTCTGTTAACCAATTCTCAGTCCATTGCAGTAGATTACCCCCAATCTCAAGTGCTGTATTTTTATTTACTAACCTCCTGGGTGGGACCTTATAAAAAGCCTTCTGAAAATAAAGATGGAGCTGGAGAGGCAGGGACATGGGGAAGGGCTGCCCCTCGTTTTGCAGATGCAGACCTGGAGGTCCTCCTCGAGGGAGTGAGGGAGAGGATGAACATAGGAACACAGGAGCAGGAGTAGGCCATTCAGCCCATCGGGCCTGCCCCGCCATGCAATATGATCATGGCTGATCATCCACGTAAATTATTTTTTCCCACACTATCCTCATATCCCTTATGCCATTTGTATTTTGAAATCTGTCAATCTCTGCTTTAAACATACTCAATGACTGAGCTTCCACAGTCCTCTGGGGTAGAGAATTCCAAAGATTCAGAACCCTCTGAGTAAAGAAATTTCTCCTCATCTCTGTCCCTAAGTGACTTCCCTTTTATTTTGAAATTGTGTTCCTTGGTTCTAGACTCCCCAACCAGCAGAAACATCTTAGCTGCATCTACCCTGTCTATCCCTTTATAAGTATTTTGTAGATTTCAATAAGATCACATCTCATTCTTCGAAACTCTAGAGAATACAAGCCCAGCTTTCCCAATCTCTCTCCATAGGACAGTCCCACCATCCCGGGAACAAGTCTGGTGAACCTTCATTGCACTCCCTCTATGGCAATAATATCCTTCCTAAGGTAAGGGGATCAAAACTGCACACAGTACTCCAGGTGCAGTCTAACCAAGGTTCTATACAATTGAAGCAAGACTTCACTACTGCTGCACTCAAATCCTCTTGCGATAAAGGCTAATATACCATTAGCCTTCCTAATTGCTTGCTGCACCTGCATGTTAGCTTTCAGTGACTTATTGACAAGAACACCCAGGTCCATTTGTACATCTACACTTCCTAATCTCTTACCATTTAAGAAATACTTCGCACGTCTGTTCCTCTTACCAAAGTAGATAACCTCACATTTTTCCAAATTCCATCTGCCATGTTCTTGCCCACTCACCAAGTCTGCAAATCCCCTTGAAGCCGCTTTGCATCTTCCTCTCAACACACATTCCCACCTAGTTTTATGTCATCCATGAACTTGGAAATACTACATTTTGTCCCCACATCCAAATCATTGATCTATATTGTGAACAGCTGGGGCCCAAGCACTGATCCCTGCGGTACCCCACTAGTCACAGCCTGCCAACGCGAGAATGACCCGTTTATTCCTACTGTCTGCTTTCTGCCTGTTAATCAATCGTTAATCCATGCCAGTACATTACCTTCTATCCCATGTGCTTTAATTTTACTAACCAACCTTCTGAAAATCCAAGTATACCACATCCATTGACTTCCCTTTATCAATTCTGTTAGTAACATCCTCAAAAAACTCCCAACAGGTTCGTCAAACATGATTTCTCATTCATAAATCCAGAGGATGACAGGAGGAGGCCACTCTCTCAGACCAAGCAGACCTGAAGTCACTGACACAGTTAGCAGACGGAGTGTGGTGTGTAGAAACTGGGTCCAGTGCTGGAAGAGGTTCAATGACCTTATTTGCTCTGGCAAGGTGAGTGTAATGCTGAACCCTCTGGGTATTCAACTTCCAACAGGCACACCAGCTGAGGAGCCTGAGACGGAACGCTGGTCCTGAACATGGGAGGAATGTGTGCCCAGGGCACTTACTGACCCCTCAGCAAGGCTCAGAGCCATTGTGCAGCTATGAGACATCAAACTTACACAGACATGAGCCATTGGCATTGGTCATAGAGGCCAGCAATGTCTTACATTTCTCCCTTTCTCATTGTAGGAGAAATGGGCACAAAATGCCTGCAAGAGCTGGGAGGTGGGTATTCCGTACCTGTACATCACCACAATGGGAGACGGAGCCATGGAGATCACCAGGGTTGCTGATAGAGCAAGTCAGGGAAGGTGAGATGGCCATCCCTGGTGGAAATGGTGAATACAGACTGCAATGCGTTCATTAAATGGGTGCATTGCACTACAGCTTGTCCAACGGCACACCAAAGACTCAACTGCATTGGGAAGCCTCTGCTCTGCTGAGGCTTCTGCTCTCCAAGGCTAGTTTTCATGATCTTTTCTTGTGTCTCCCACAGGTTGGCGGAAGGACAGACTCATATGAACATACGAATTAGGAGCAGGAGTAGGCCACTCGGCCCTTCGAGCCTGCTCCGCCATTCAATAAGTTCACAGCTGAACTGATTACTCCACATTTCCACCTACCCCCGATAACCTTCCACCCCCTTGCTTATCAAGAACCTATCTACCTCTGCCTTAAAAATATTCAAAGATTCCTGTGTCTGCCCTGGGCCAAGAGCTGCCAGAGCAGAGTTCAGACCAAGCACCACCACAGCTTACAAGCGCACCCTACACCAGTGCGGATACAGTTACTTCAGTGGATTGTTGCGCGCAATTAGATAGGACGGCATAGGGTGATGAGCACATCACTAGTGTGCAGGAGGAGATGACATAGGTAGAGGCAACTGTGGGCAGTCCCCCTCAGACGAGGGGGGACAGCCTCAGCCCTGGTCAGCTGGGCACAGATGCAAGGCATTGGGAGTCACAGGAAAGGAGGGTCTACTTAGATCAGCCGCAACAGATGTGCTGCCAGATGTTGGGAGTTCCCTGAGGCAGTGTGTGGTCATGGGCTGGGAATGGAGAAGTCCTTCCAGCTTATGTGCACCACCATGGCTCATGACTTTGAGCGCATGAGTTCCTCCATGGAGATATTAACCAACCTGATGGAGAACCATATGTGGCAGCACTTGAAGTGCAGGCAGGAACTGCACACTGACATTCACAGGATGCATGCCACAATAAATAGCCTTGTCTGGTCGGTGGCACTGATGGTGCAGAGATGTTTGGAGAGGATGCCAGTTGTGCCCTAGCTGGTGGTCCTCTCCAGCCACCCAGAGCACCAGCCAAGGGCTGAGGCTGTCACTGAGGAGGATGAGGGTGCCACCGCTCACAGGGCGCCATCATCATCAGCAGACTCCCTGGCCCCTTTGACTGAGGGACCATCTGTGCAACCAGGCCCACTGATGGTGGCTGCCCTGCAATGACAGTGGTGCAGCAGCCTCTGAAGATGCCCCCCCCCCAGCATGTCCACGACCAGGATGAATGCCATGTGTATCTCAGCCGCAAGTCAAGACAGGTGAGCAGACTGCCTTCGTATCACCCTGTATCGCAAGGGGACAACGCATAGAAATGGCCAAGTGGAGACTACTGCATCAGGCAGAGCACTGAGTGGGTCACTGGGATCTCTATCATATGTAACTGTGCACGTTTTGTCTTTTTAAGCACCGTATGAATATTGACCCATGAAGCCAGGCGTGTGAGCCCCCTCTTATTAATGACCACACATCAGAAGAGGGAAGAAGAGGTGAAGGGGAACTACGGTCCGTGAACATAAGAGATAGGAGCAGGAGTAGGCTATTTGGCCCCTTGAGCCAGCTCTGCCATTCAATGCGATTGTGGCTGATCTGATTGTGACCTTAACTCCTGTTCCCCATAACCCTTTACTCTTGGTGACAGGGAAACCTTTGGGCAGATGTGCATCCTTCGTCATTGTCGACTGTCCCTCGATTCGAGGATGACGTCTGCTCAAGGTTTGTGAGTTTTTGCCATGGGTCTTCAGGTGACTGAACTGGCTGATTCTCGACCCACAGATCTTTGGGGACATGGGGCAGAACATGCCACGAGGTAGTGCGATCTGGAGTGCAGGATTTGCTTCCTTTTCTTTCCTTCTCTGTTGCCGCTCTGCCTCATCATTAGGGCAGTTGGACTCAAAGCATGATGTAGCTTGATCGACAAGTTGTCATCATTTTGAACGATTGCTAGCAGGCTCCTCCCAGTCATCAGTGTCAATGCTACCATGCTTCAAAGAAAGCTTCAGAGTGTCTTTGAAGCATTTTCTTTGTTTTCCCCTGGAACACTGGCCATTTGAGAGTTGAAAAAACAGGAGCTGGCTGGGGAGACAGTTTTTGGCCATCCGGACACAGTATCCAGCCCATTGATGTTGGTTTTGCAGGAGTTTTGCCTGAATGCTTGTGGAGCTGGCTTCAAGAAGGACACTAGTATTTGTTCGACGGTCCTCCCATTGAATCCGGAGGATGCGGTGGAGGCATTGCTGATGGAATTTCTGTAGATCTCTAATGTGTCACTGATACACAGTCCAGGTCTCACTGCAGTACAGGAGTGTGGTGACAACCACTGCTCTGTACACTAGGACTTTTGTTGACTTGCGGAGGTCTTTGTTGTCAAACACTTGCTGCCATAGTTTGTAGAAGGCTGAACTGGTGCAGCTGATCTGGTGTTGGATCTCCTCGTGAATGTTGGCCTTTTGAGAGAGATGGCTGCCAAGGTATGGGAAGTGCTCAACATATTCCGAAGTCCCTCCTTCAATATATATGGGAGGTGGAATATTTGGCTGACTAGGTGTGGACCGATATATTTTTTTTTGGCGATAACAGTTGAGCTGTTCGAGTCTGCTTCTTCAATGGAAGTGTTCTACCAAGCATCTCAAAGTGAGTTTCATACTATGGCATTCCTCCTGGTTAGAGGGACTCAGCTGAAATGTGCCCAGATCAAATGATCCCTGAAGTTGATGGCATCCTGACGAGACCTTCGAGCACTGTGCCCGCCCAGTCATCTGTCTGTGCATCTGGGACACCTCTGTGTTTTGCGTCTTCCTCCTCTTCCTCTGATGAGCTGTGTCCATCCAGCGCTTCAGCATCTTAAGAGTCCACACGTTTCTGGAGGACCATGTTGTGGAGAGCACAGTCGACCACCATCATGCACAAGACCCTTGCAGGAGTGTACTGCAGGGCGCTACCCAACCGATGCAGGCACCAGAACTGCATCTTCAGAAGCCTGATGACCCGCTCAGTGATTGTCCTAATGAGTAGATGGCTTTGGTAGTAGGACAAAGAACAAAGAAAATTACAGCACAGGAACAGGCCCTTCGGCCCTCCAAGCCTGCGCCGATCCAGATCCTCTATCTAAACATGTCGCCTATTTTCTAAGGGTCTGTATCTCTTTGCTTCCTGCCCATTCATGTATCTGTCTAGATACATCTTAAAAGACGCTATCGTGCCCGCGTCTGCCACCTCCGCTGGCAACGCGTTCCAGGCACCCACCACCCTCTGCGTAAAGAGCCTCTGTGTCAGGTTCTCAGAGAGGGGTGAGTAGTCCTCTCTTCAAGGGATGTCCCTTGGCCCCTAGAATCTATCCATAGAGTTTGGGGGGTGGAATGAAGAGCTGTGGCAGCTTAGACTGACAGAGGATGAAGGTGTCATGGCAGCTGCCAGGAAAGTGAGTGCACACATGCAGGAATCTCTTGTTGTGGTTGCAGACCAGTTGAATGTTGAGGGTATGGAAGCCCTTTTGATGAATCTCACTGAGCACTCAGTCGGTGCCTGGATTGCCACGTGGGTGCAATCAGTGATCCCCTCCGCCTGGGAGAATCCAGGGATGAAGGTGCAACCCATTGCCCTTTGTGCCTGCAAGGCCTCATCTGTCTGAAATTGAATGTATTGCCCAGTTCTGGCAAATAGGGCATCAGTGACCTGCGAGATGCAGTGCTTTGCAAGACGCCACCAAGGAATGAGACAGAGGCAAAGAAGTTCAAGGCCACAGTGACTTTGTCGGCTACTGGCCGGGCATGGTGAGCAGTTCTGTGAGGTGTGAGCTGTTGCACAATGTGGATCAATGGGCACAAATGTCTGTGACCATCTGCCTGGAGAGTTGCAGTCTCCTGCGGCACTGGTTCTCGGGTCATGTCAAGGTAGCTGCATCTTCAGCGGCAGACCCTATGCTAAAGGTATGACTTCCGTTGCCTTCCTGCCCCGTACCCTCCTGATGTCCGAGGCTCTGCCCTTCCAGCGGAGGATGTTATTCCTCAATGCCACTGGATCCGAAATTTGAGAATCCCGCTCCCATTGCCAGCTGTTGCCTTCCTTGCACTCAGGTGGCCTCCCAATTGTGTTTGAAAGCCTTGACCCCTCCTGTTATGCCCCCACAATGCCAGCAGGAAGACGACCTCCTGCGCTGCCTGAGCACGACCACTCTCCCTGCAACTTGCACTGACCCGATGGCAGCTTTGTGGCAATGGCTAAATCCCCCTCAGTGCTATTTTGCCTTTCATGAGGCCGTGACCTGACTCCCTGCTGTGTATTTGCCACTATGCACCTGGTCTGCCTCACATCTGGCATGCAGCCCATACATCCCCACCAAAATCTGAACATGGCCCTCAAAGAGCTCTTTAACAAACTTAATTACTGCTATTGCCAGATTGGGCAAGGGCTGCCCCACCCCTGTCTTGGTGGAACTTGCCAGCACCGAGAAAGGCGACAGGAAACTGGCACCCAGTGGTATTTTCGGCCCCTGTCCCTAGTAGAACCTAAAAATCCTACCCATGGTTGTTAATGGCTTCATATTGGGTGATCAGTACTTTTTATTTGAACAAGTAAAACACATAAACCATTGTTATGCTGATGTGTAGAGTATATTAAAAACTGTGTAATCATCAAGATCATTTTAGTAATTTGATTTAAAAAATTATGCATTACATTTTTAACTATTAAATGCCTGAATTTGTTTCTAAGTGTTCTATGCTGCAACTGTATATCCACAGCCTTATCTACTTTCATTATTCTTGACATGAATAGGACCTAGATTTAGCAATAAACTCCAGTATAGCCATCAGAAACTTCTGTGGCTACCAATGCAGTAATCAAATCTTCATGAAGAAGTTTTCATCTGTTGAAGTTATTACAATAATGTTTTTATTGATCCATGACAAAATGTTAGTCAGAACATCACAAATCTGTAAATTTTCAAAACAAGAATTTTCAGGATGAAGAGTTTAAGTAACTTGAAGGAAGACTTTCCCCAGGAAAGATTACATGCTAAAAAGGGATGTCACAGACAGCTTTTCAGAAGTTGAGAGGGTGTTCTACTGCATGGAAGAGAGCAAGGTTGTCACTGACGCTTGTGATTATTTTGACAAACATTTGCTTATAATTTGTTTATTGTTTGAATAAAAACAATCTACATCTGCAAGTAAAATAAATGATTTTTCTCATTCAGATACTGAAATAATAAAATCTACCATCCTAAAATTGCTAAGATTGAAATACTCACTCAACAGCACTTTCAGCATTCCTAGACCTCATTAATCTAAAGAGTTATGATCAGCATGGGACCTCTCTATCAATGCGCGATAGTTCTATTTAGGAAACACTCTGGCAGACTGATATAATTTTGTAATTTTTCAAGAGAATAATGCAGTTTTGTCTGCCCAGCTCAAAAGGCCACATTAGCCATTTTGTTTATCTATCATGCTTATCAAGTTTCCTTCTGGTCAAAATATTCAGAATTATATCACATCATATCTATAGTGAAATTATGACATCTTTTCCAAATTAATTAACTTTCTATAGTTCTTGTACTGAATCAGGATTATGTGTTATGTAGTGGAGATCAAAGGATACCTAGTCACATCATTTTGTCATCATTATATGTTTGCCCATGCTCATGTCTATAACAACATTTATATTGTGCCTTTAAGAGAAACAACATCCCAAGGAGCTTCACAAAAGCATGATTAAAAAAAATGTGGAAGTTGAACTAAAGAGGGATATATTGGGCGGCACAGTGGCGCAGTGGTTAGCACCGCAGCCTCACAGCTCCAGGGACCCGGGTTCGATTCCGGGTACTGCCTGTGTGGAGTTTGCAAGTTCTCCCTGTGTCTGCGTGGGTTTTCTCCGGGTGCTCCGGTTTCCTCCCACAAGCCAAAAGACTTGCAGGTTGATAGGTAAATTGGCCATTATAAATTGTCACTAGTATAGGTAGGTGGTAGGGGAATATAGGCAGGTGGGGATGTTTGGTAGGAATATGGGATTAGTGTAGGATTAGTATAAATGGGTGGT
The DNA here is from genome assembly GCF_036365525.1 of Heterodontus francisci. Lineage (NCBI taxonomy): Eukaryota > Metazoa > Chordata > Chondrichthyes > Heterodontiformes > Heterodontidae > Heterodontus > Heterodontus francisci. The sequence continues at coordinate 65,127,276 of NC_090382.1, forward strand.
TGATGTTCGGCACAGACTCGGTGGGCCGAAGGGCCTGTTTCAGTGCTGTATCTCTAATCTAATCTAAAAAAATTGGGAGAAGTGACTGAAAACTTAATTAAAGAGGTGGGTTTTAAGAAAGGTCCTAATGGAGGGAAGAGTGGTGGCGAGGTTCTAGGAGGGAATTTCGGAGCATAGCGCCTAGATGGATTAAGGCACGACTACATTTGGTGTGGTGAAGGGAAGGAAGGACGCATAAGTACAAGGGATGACAATATCAAGTACCTTTTATAATTTTTTTTTAGCCAGTTATCTTCCCTCCTCCTCTCTTGAAGTCATTAACTTCTGTTAGGGTGTAGCCTCATAGTTACTAGTCATTTCTTGGTACTTTGCCTAAGTGACCATTCTACAGGTGTGAGCTTAGTCAGTGGTTGTAGACTGTGAGCTCACGGGGACGTGACAGTTGACCCTATTCTGGTTTTCACCTAACATCCACAGACTTACACACTTGCCAGAAAATTCCGTAGGATAACAATCAGGTGTGGAAAACGTGAGTGATTTTCCCCTCCTCAGCTCAGGAGTACTGGCACCAATTGTAACATTCTTTGTTACAATTGGTTTAAGTGCTCCTGTGCTAGGTAGAAGAAAATCACCCTCAACAAATAGTAGCTACTTCTAAGTTAGTAATTGTATAGGGCAGATGTAATGTATGTGCAGCCTTATATTATCTGACTGCTGAATGTTCAGCCTAGAAGGCTACCCCTAATACATCATTGCAACTTTTCCATTTCTTGTTTCTTACAACTATGCTGATGAAAGGGATGAACTTGTGCAAATAATGTTTAATTTGAGGACAATCTTGTAATATGGAATCGTTCAGTTTAGGAGCTGGATTGATCCTGGTTAAACTCATGTTAGTTAAAACAATGGGCAGCTATTGAAAAGCAAGCCCTATCATCCAATATTTCTAGGCTAGATCTAGGTATTGGAGATGAAAGACTATGTTCTGACTAGCATATAATCCCACTATTTTGACTCTGATGTTATCTGTTCACAGAGTCCAGAATGTTTGAGTATGTTGAAGTGGGACTGTGAAGGAAATTAGTTTTGAAGGGAAAAGTCTTGGGAAAAAGTTCTTAACATGACTTTGGCATCAAAGATATACTTATATTTTTGTCATACGTGACTGGTAACTTAGCTGAACTTGAAAAAAACATTCTCTAGTTTGTGAGCCTGACTGAAAAAATGTTACTGGTAGTTTACTGTTGAGCTGGTTTTGAACCCTTTAGTGGATTGCTTGGATGATTAATGTAAATTTTCTGCTTAACTACTTCTTGATTAACTCATCCTGAAACTTTACTAAGACTCAGCTATTGAGTCAGTTATTTCATCCAGACTGTTCTAGTTTCAATACCTTGTTCCTGGTATAAACACAACAGAAGATTCTTCCAGAGAAACTTGAAAAAGACTCCTAACTCAAACATAACAAGTGATCTGAATTCAAGGAATGTGACACTCATTTTGCTACTCAAATCATGTGATACTGAAGCTAAAATAAAGCTTGAGACAATCTTTGTGGATTTAGAGAAAGCAGTTCTCTGGGTGCTTTGAAAGCCAACAGTTGACAAAACAAAGAGCATGAAATTCAGTTCAGCAGGGCCACAGAATGGGCAGCCCATTACACACGATGTCCCATTTTGCTTTCTATTGAAGTGAAATCAGACTGGTTGTATAATAGGCAGGCTAACTATTACCACCTGTGGTGTACCTCAGGTGTACCTCCTGCCAAGGTTGAATTTCACCTCCAAAGTTTATTATTCTCTTTTTCTGTATGAAAGTTTGGGGACTTCCGCACCCACAAAATCCAATGAGATTTTTGTTTTAGGTGGTAATGGGAGGGTGGTATCACCCAGTCAGAAATTAAGCATGCACATCAGCTATCTTTTGTGAAGGATATAATTTCCTCCAGTTTCTGCTGTGGTCAGTGGGCCATACAGGAAGGCAAATGACCTGCTCCTCGGCCTCCAGCAATCTATTTGTGAACCTGCTGCTGGATGTTCAAAAAAAAAACGATCCAAGATTAGTTTTCAGTCTCTTCTAATGCCACATGTTGTGGGGAGAAAACAGGCTACTGCCCTGTGATTCCCATAGCAACATGGCTGAAATTGAAAACTCATGAGGAATCAAAGTGCATCCCCACTCCCGCCACCCCCCCCCCACCCAATTCTGTAAATCCATATATTGGTGATCTCAGATACTATATACTTATGCCATCTGCATTTAAGCAAAACACATAGTGACAACAATTTATTAGTTCCTCAGCAGTGGCGCAGTGGGTAGCACCGCAGCCTCACAGCTCCAGCGACCCGGGTTCAATTCTGGGTACTGCCTGTGTGGAGTTTGCAAGTTCTCCCTGTGTCTGCGTGGGTTTCCTCCGGGTGCTCCGGTTTCCTCCCACATGCCAAAGACTTGCAGGTTGATAGGTAAATTGGCCATTAGCAATTCCCCCTAGTATAGGTAGGTGGTAGGGAAATATAGGGACAGGTGGGGATGTGGTAGGAATATGGAATTAGTGTAGGATTAGTATAAATGGGTGGTTGATGGTCGGCACAGACTCGGTGGGCCGAAGGGCCTGTTTCAGTGCTGTATCTCTAAAACTAAAATAGTTGATATGTTCTTTTGAAATGCTACAGTAACTACTTTTGAGGTAACAATCTGAGATAAGTAGTTGAGTATCTTCACAGAAATTAATTTATGTATTTTTTTGAGTTGATAATTCAGTTCTTACTACATTTACAGTTACTTTTCTAAACTAATTTTATGTAGTTTCTGGCCAATTTAGGAAAGTATAAATGCTTACATAAATATGTCAGAATTTCAGGAATTCTTTATTTATAGGATATTAACATGCCATCAATATCAGCTATGAATGCTCTCTTTACAATTCATTGCAAAATTGTGATATGTTTAGAAAGCTACCTTTCTGATGTACTGTTTTATCACACCATTAGCACAATACACTGGTAAAGTAATTAACATTTCCTATAAAAGTAAGGCCTAGGATAACTATTTCTTATTTCCTTTATTTAAAGAGCCTCCTGGTCCCCTGGGGTAACTGCAAAAGGTGCCAAACAGAAGGTACACAGAGGTTTTCAGATCAACTGTTGAGTTAGCCAAGATTTACAACAGTTTTCCAGTTCAAGTTGGTAACAGAGAGCTGCTACACATAGATTCTTCACAATTTTGATTTACAAAATACACTACGGAATCTTTAATGATGTCAAATGCCAGCAAACTTACTGAGCAACAAATCACTCAGACCACAGATCCATCGGAAAAGGATAATCCTAAGGATGATGAACTTACTGCTGAATTAGAAAAAAAGAGCAGAAGTGGTATAATAAATGAGCCAATAAGCAAAGTTCTAAAGAAACCTCGTTCGTCAACACGCTTTTCTACATTTGGCAGTACCAGCTCAATGAATGGGCAATTGCAGAATGGAAGTATCTTAGTATATGGAAAAGAATCAACAGTTGTTCAAAACAGTACTACCTCAAAGCATAAAAGAGTCTCTCACATGCTAGACAAATCTGACAGGTCACTGGAAAGCTCATCAGAAGTACAGAATGAAGTACACATTCCTTCTTCAGATCTTCAAAAGCAGGTGGAACCTGAGCATATTTTCCTCTCCAGTGAGCGAGAAGCTGGCATTTCTGACATGGAAGTGGTATCTGCTGCTGAAGCAATAAGCAGTCCTGTTGATTTACCCTTCATGAGTGGCATTCCATTGAATCCAGGTGTTTTTATTATGACTCCTGCTGGGATATTCATGGCAGATAGTGCACTTCAAATGGCCGGTCTGGTAGAATATCCATTGCAGAATGACCTTGCTTCAGCCATTCATTCTGGAAAAAAGAAGAGAAAGAGATGTGGCATGTGTGAGCCCTGCAGAAGAAGATTAAATTGTGAGGAATGCAGTAGCTGTAGAAATCGCAAAACTGGCCACCAAATTTGCAAACTGCGAAAATGTGAGGAACTTAAAAAAAAACCAACAGCAGCATTGGAGGTAAGGGGTAAATCTATAAAGGTTTCATTCAAATTATTTTTTCTTCAAAGTGAGGAAAAGCAGAGTAAAACAATTTCAGCATGCATCCATTTATGAGGAGAAATAATTTTAATATTATGAAGTGCTTTTTAATAGTTATGCTTGAACGCTTTTGCAATCCTTAGTGCATAGGGGTTGTGTGAGTATAGTTGGCAATTATATCATTATAGTACAGTATATCCCTTTTAGGAGCACAAGTTCTGCTTAAGAGAAACTTCATCCTTTCACGTATTTGTGCAAAAGAAAAGCTGTTCTGTTTCTAGAATTTCTTTTCAGCTACTATAAAATCACCTTGTATCCTTGAGAGCTGCAGTCTGGACTATTAATTAACAATTATTAATCCACAGTCACACAAGATATAAAATACTTGTGGATGTTGTAAATAGCTATTCTTTAAAAGTTGAGTGCACATTATGTCATTTTACTTCAACACCACCTATTGGCTTGTTACTATGTTTTAAAGATTTATTTATTTGGAAATGTGTAACTAAAGACCAATTTGGCTTGTGGAAAGTGTTACTTCTATAAGTAACAATGGAAAAATGTAACTCTAAGAATAGAAGTATATTGGAGAATTGCACTTGCTATTAAGAAAATTCATTATATACACACACAAGAGTGATCTTAAAAAATTCTTATCAGTCCCTGTCTTCCGGACTTGCAGCCAAGTCTTATTGCACAGGTTTCTGTACCCTTCCCTTTTTGTCATTCAAGTTTCTGTTTCACTTTCCAACTGCATATTTGGTTTGTATCTTCTGCTGAAACGTTCTTATTTGGATTCAAATCACAAGCAAGGTAATTTTAACTTTGGGCGATAACAAGTGATATGGGAACATCTGCTCTTTATATATCTGTCCAGATTGAAGTCAATGGAATTGAAAATTGGAAGAGATGTATAATGGGCGGCTATTCCAATAGCGTCCATTTTACACTATTGCTCAAAGTCATCTGGTTCAATAATGTCCTTTTAGGAAAGGAATTTTGCCATCCTTACCTGGTCTTGCCTATATGTGACTCCAGCCCCCTGACACTACAGTAGATTCTTAACTGCCCTCTGGAATGGCAGAGCAAGCCACTCAGTTGTACAAAACTACCAATAAAAGCATAAGAATAAAATGGGACAGATCCCTCACCTTTGACCTAGGCATCTGATTCAGATATGACAAAGACACATTCAGCCCAATCAACTCTACAAAGTCTTCCTCAGTAATATCTGGGGACTTGTGCCAAAATTGGGAGAGCTGTCCCACAGATGAGTCAAGCAACAGCCTGACAGACAACAGCAGACATTTAAGGAGATATTTCATAACTTTCAACAAAGATATATTCTATTGAGAAAGAAAGACTCTATGAGAAGGATGTACCATCCATGGCTAACTAAGGAAGTTAAGGATGGTATCAAATTGAAAGAAAAGGTGTACAATGCTATAAAGCTTAGTGGTAGGCCAGAAAATTGGGAAAACTTTAGAAACCAGCAGAGGATGACTTAAAAAAAGAGGGAGAAATTAGAGTATGAGAGTAAACTAGCAAGAAATATAATAACAGACAGGAACAGCGTCTACAAATATATAAAAAGGAAGAGCGTAGCTGTTGGTTTCTTAGAGGATGAGACTTGGGAATTAATAATGGGAAACAAAGGAAATGGAACAAGTATTTTGTATCTGTCTTCATAGTAGAAGAAACAAAAAGCAACCCAACAATAGTCGAAAATCAAGAGGCAAAAGGGAAGGAGGAAATTAAAACAATCACGATCACTAGAGAAAAAGTACTAGGAAAAGTAATGGGATTAAAGGCTGGCAAGTCCCCTGGACCTGATGGCCTGCATTCTAAGGCCTTAAAAGAAGTGGCTGCAGAGATAGTGGATGCATTGGTTGTAATCTTCCAAAATTCCCTAGTTTCTGGAAAGGTCCCAGCGGATTAGAAAACCGCAATTGTAACACCTCTATTCAAGAAAGGAGGGAGACAGACTATAGGCCAGTTAGCCTCACATCTGTCATTGGGAAAATGTTAGAATTCCTTATTAAGGAAGTAGTAACCAGTTATTTAGAAAATGATAATACAATCAGGCAGAGTCAACAGGGTCTTATGCAAGGGAAATCGTGTTTGACAAGTTTATTGGCGTTCTTTGAGGATGTAACAAACAGGGTGGATAAAGGGGAACCAGTAGATGTAGTGTATTTGGATTTCCAAAAGGCATTCGATAAGGTGCCACATGAAAGGTTACTACAGAAGATAAGAGCTCATGGTGTTGGGGGTAATATATTAGCATGGATAGAGGATTGGCTAACTAACAGGAAACAAGGAATCGGGATAAATGGGGTTTTCTCAGGTTGGCAAACTAACTAGTGAAGTGTCACAGGGATCAGTGCTGGGGCCTCAACTACTTACAATCCATATTAATAACTTAGATGAAGGGACCAAGTGTATTGTAGCCAAATTTGCAGGCGATACAAAGATGAGGAGGATGCAAAGTGTCTACAAAGAGATATAGATCAGTTAAGTGAGTGGGCAAAAATTTGGCAGATTGAGTACAATGTGGAAAAATGTGAGGTTGTCCACTTTGGTGGGAAGAATAGAAAAGCAGAATATTATTTAAATGGAGAGAGACTGCAGAATGCTGTGGTACAGAGGGATCTGGGTGTCCTTGTACATGAATCACAAAAAGTTAGCATGCAGTTACAGCAAGTAATTAGGAAGGCAAATGGAATGTTGGCATTCATTGCGAGGGGGATGGTGTATAAAAGTAGGGAAGTCTTGCTACAACTATATAGGGTATTGGTGAGACCACACCTAGAGTACTGCATACAATTTTGGTCTCTTTACTTAAAGAGGGATATACTTGCATTGGAAGCAGTTCAGAGAAGGTTCACTAGGCTGATTCCTGGGATGAAGGGGTTATCTTACGAGGAAAGGTTGAGCAAGTTGGGCCTGTACTCATCGGAGTTTAGAAGAATGAGAGGTGATCTTATTGAAACATGTAAGATTCTGAGGGGCTTGACAGGGTAGATGCTGAGAGGATGTTTCCTCTCATGGGAGAATCTAGAACTGGGGGCACAGATTCAAAGTAAGGAATTTCCCATTTAAGATAGAGTGAAAGAATGATTTACAACACCGAAGGAGGCCATTTGGCCCATCAAGTCCAGGCCACAGAGTTATGCAGTCAGTCCCACTCCCCAGCTCGATCCCTGTAGCTCTGCAAGTCTATTTCTTGAAAGTAGCAATCCAACTTCGTCTTGAAGTCATTGATTATAGGAAGCAGGTTCTAGGTCATTACCACCCGCTGAGTAAAAAAGCGCTTCCTCATATTTCCCCAGCATTTTTTGCCCAAAACTTTCGATCTGTGTCCGCTAGTCCTTGTACTATTTGTTAATGGGAATAGTTTTTCCTTGTCTAACTTGTCTAAGCCTGTCATAATCTTGTACACTTTTATTAAATCTCCATCTATTCATGCTTAGAATTTTCCATATAACTTGATAAATATTTTTGTAATAGAAGATGTATTTTATTTATGGTGCAACCCTAAATACTTCCTAAACTAAATCTCAATTGGCCAGTGTAAATGATGAGGAGGAATTTCTTCTCTGAGGGTCATTGGAATTCTCTTCTCCAGAAAGCAATGAAGGCTGGGTCATTGAATATATTCAAGGCTGAGTTAGACAGATTTTTGATCTAGAGGGAGTCAAGGGTTATTGGTGGTTGTAGGCAGGATAGTGGAGTTAAGACCACAATCAGTTCAGCCATGATCTCATTGAAGGGCAGAGCTAGCTCGAGGGTCGCATGGTAAACTCCTGCTCCTACTTCTTATGATGTTATGAAAATACAGTGGATGCTGGAAATCTGAAATAAGAGAAAATGCTGGAAATACTCCAGTCAGGCAGCATCTGTGGAGAAAGAAACAGAGCTAATGAGCTGAATTTTTTGGAGGAGGCCGAAGTCTCACCACTGGGGCTGAAAGTGAGAGCCGACCTGGCTCCGGCTGGTGGCAGGATCCTTGGGTGGCATTTTCCGGCGCTTGCCAATTAACAGGCCATCACTAGTGCCGCCATCCAATTGAGGATGGTGACCCACCCCCTAGAGCTGCCGGCCCAATCAGAGGATAGGCAGCTCAGCAGCGCCACCACCAGCGGTGGCCGCTGCTGAGGCTGCAGTTCGACGGAGAGGGTGAATCAGTGCTGAGGCGCCCTTGAAGACGGATAAGTTCTCCTTGGAAATCAGGGCCAGGGTGATCACAGGGTGGGCAGGTGGGGTTTGTGTTGCACTGGCAATATGTTAGGCACGGGGGCAGCCATTGCCACTGGGGGGCCTCTCTATGGGCCATGGAGCACCCATCAAGGAGGGCACCACCCCACCTTCCTCACCCTATGGAACCTGCTGGGAGGTCACCAGAGTTGCTGTTGATGTGGTCAAAATGCCTTCAGGGGCAGGAAGTGATCCTTAATTGGGCCCTTAAGTGGCTCAATGAGGTGCCCACTACTGGCAATATGCCAGGGCGGTGGGAAGACATTGGGCTCCCCTTCTGACACCTTCCCCCGCAATATTGCCAGCCCACCCACCTCCCAGCCCATCTCCAAAGAGCTGGGAAAATACAGCCCAATGTCCCAAGTCTATGACCTTTCGTCAAAGGTTCTGACAAAAGGTCATAGACCTCAAACATTAACTTCCTGTTTCTCTTTCCACAGATGCTGATTGACCTGCTGTACAACAGCCTGGCATAGTCATACTGAAAGAATAATATCTTTCAGCTAACGCCCCCGACTCCTCCATCATCATCTCTGGGTATATCCTGTCTCACCGGCAGGACAGACTCACCAGAAGTGGTGGCAGAGTGATATGCAAGAGTGAGGGTATGGCCCTGGGTGTCCCCAACTTTGACTCCAGACCTCATGAAGTCTCATGATATCAGGTCAAACATGGACAAGGAAACCTGCTGATTACCATCTACTGCTGTCTCTCACCTGATGAATCAGTACTCTTCCATGTTGACCACCACTTGGAAGAAGCACTGAAGGTAGCAAGGGTACAGAATGTACTCTAGGTGTGAGTTTTCAATGTCAATCATTTTGAGTGGCTCGGTAGCACCACTACTGACCGGGCTGGCTGAGTCCTGAAGGGCATAATCACAAGACTGGGCCTGCGGCAGTTAGTGAGAGAACCAACAAGAGGAAATAAATCTACTTGACCTCGTCCTCACCAATCTACCTGTCGCAGATGCGTCTATCCATAACAGTATTGGTAGGAATAACCACCACACAATATGTGTGGAGACAAAGCCCCATTTTCACACTGAGGACACCCTGGATCGTGTTGTGTGGCACTACCACTGTGCTAAATAGAATAGATTCAGAACAGATCTGGTAGCTCAAAACTGGACATCCATGAGGCACAGCAGAATTGTATTCCACCACAATCTGTATCCTCATGGCTCGGCAAATCCCTTTCTCGACCATTACCATCAAGCTAGGGGACCAACTGTCATTTAATGAGTGTAGAAGAGCATGCCGGGAGCAGCACCTGGTGCACCTAAAGATAAGATGTCAACCTGGTGAAACTGCCATGCAGGACTACATGCATGCTGAACAGTGGAAGCAGCATTTTATAAACAGAGCTAAGCGATACCATAACCAACCAATTAGATCAAAACTATGTGGTCCTGCCACATCCAGTCGTGAATGGTAGTGAATAATTAAACAACTTACTGGAAGAGGAGGAGGCTCCATGAATATCACCATCCTCAATGATGGCGGAGTGCAACACATGAGTGCAAAAGACAAAGCTGAAGGGTTTGCAACCATCTTCAGTCAGAAGTGCAGAGTGGATGATCCAACTCAGCCTTCTTCTGAGGTTCCCATCATTATCAAAACCAGTTTGAACCAATTCAATTCACTCCACGTGATAGCAAGAAACAGCTGAGTGCACTGGCTACAGCAAAGACTATTGGCCTTGAAAACATTCTGGCTGTAGTACTTAATACTTGAGCTCCAGAACTAGCCATGCCTCGAGCCAAGCTGTTCTAGTACAGCTACAACACTACCTGATGACAAAATGGAAAATTGCCATCTATGTCCTGTCCACAAAAAGCAATCCAATCCAACCAATTGCCACCCCATCAGCCTACTCAATCATCAACAAAGTGCTGGAAGAGGTCATCGACAGTGTTATGAAGTGGCACTTATTCCCCAATAACCTGCTGACTGATGCTCAGTTTGGTTTTGGCCAAGATCACCTGGCTCCAGAACTCATTACAGCCTTAGTCCAAACATGGACAAAAGAGCTGAATTCCAGGGGTGAGATGAGAGTGACTGCCCTTGATATCAAGGCAGCATTTGACCAAGTGTGACATTCAAGACGTCCTAGTAAAATTGAAGTCAGTGGGAATCGGGGGAAAACTGTCCACCGACTGGAGTCATACCTAAGATGATTGTGGTTATTGGAGACATATCATCTCAGCCCCAGGACATTGCAGCAGGAGTTCTTCAGGGTAGTGTCCTAGGCCCAACCATCTTCAGCTTCTTCATCAATGACTGTCCCTCTATCATAAGGTCAGATGTGTTCACTGATGATAGCACAGTATTCAGTTCCTTCGCAATTCCTCAGATACTGAAGCAGTCTATGTCCATATGCAGCAAGACCTGGACAACATTCAGGCTTCGGCTGATAAATGGCAAGTAACATTCATGCCACACAAGTGCCAGGCAATGACCATCTTCAATAAAAGAGAGTTAAACCACCTCCCCTTAACCTTCAATGGCATTTCCATTGTCAAATTCCCTACTATCAATATCCTAGATATCACCATCAACCAGAAACTTAACTGGACCAACCACAGGCAGGTAGTGCAGGAGACTCCTGAGTGCATCTCACTCTCCAACTGGTATTCAGTTCTGAATACTGAGGAAAGTGATGGTTCATGTGGGGAGTGCAGCCACAGCCAGGGCCATGGCACCATGACTGGCTCAGCTGCACTGGGGTGCACAAAAAAGACTGGAAGAGCAATAGCGATAAGACATTCGATAGGGGAATAGACAGGCATTTCTGTGGCCTCAGATGTGAATCCAGGATGGTGTGTTGCCTCCCTGGTGCCAGCGTCAAGGATGTCACTTAACAGCGAGCACCTCAAGTGGGGAAGGTGAACAGCCAGCGGTCATGGCCAACATTGGTAGCAACGACGTAGGTAGGAACAGGGATGTGGTCCTGCAGTCAGTATTTAGGGAGCTAGGTAAGAAATTAGCAAGCAGGACCTCAAATGTAGTATTCTCCAGGTTACTCACAGTACCACTTGCAAGTGAGTATAGAAATGGGAGCATAGAGCAGATGAATTTATGGCTAGAAAGATGGTGCAGGAGGGAGGGCTTTAGATTCCTGGGACCAGTTCTGGAGAAGATGGGACCTGTACAGGCTGGATAGGTTGCACCTGAACAGAGATAGGACGGGTTACACCTGAACAGAGATAGGACAATTTCCTTGCAGGACGATTTGCTACGGCTATTGGGGAGGGTTTAAACTAACTTGGCAGGGGTGGGGGAACCAGGAGATAATACAAGAGAGGAACGCAAAGGTGCATAGAGAATTGGGAGAGATGGATATCACTAGGGTAGGAAATAATAAAGTATTAGGTGGGGTCAGTGTAAGAGGGAAAGTAATAAAGACTAAATTAGGGTTACTGTGCATGTGTGTGAGTGTGGCAAACAAGGTTGGTGAGCTGCAGGCACAGATAGCCAAGTGGAAGTATGATGTTGTGGCGATAACGGAGACCTGGCTCAAAGAGGGGGAGGAGTGGCAGTTTTGATTAAGGAGAACATTGCAGTGCTGGAGAGATAGGATGTCCTAGAGGGGTCAAGGACAGAATTTATTTAGCTGGAGCTGAGGAACAAAAAAGGTGCAATTACATTGTTCAGTGTAGTATGTAAGCCACCAACTAACGGGAAAGATGTAGAGGAACAAATTAGCAAGAAAATTACAGAGAGGTGCAAGTATTATAGAGTGGTTATAATGGGGGACTTTATTCAAATATAGACTGGGATAGTAGTAGTGTAAAGGACAGAGACAGGCAAAAGTTCCGACAGTGTGTTCAGGAAAATATTCTACACCAGTATGTTTCCAGTCCAATGAGAAAGGAGGCACTGCTAGACCTGGTTATTGAGAATGAGGTGGGCCAAGTGGATTAAGTGTCAGTAGGGGAACATTTAGGGGACAGTGATCATTGTATCATAAGGTTTAAGTTAGCTATGGAAAAGGGCAAGAAACAATCCAGAGTAAGAATAATGAACCGGGGGAAACCCAACTTCAATGGGTTAAGAATGGATCTGACTCATTGAGTCAAACGTTGGCAGGCGAAATGGTAACTGAACAATGGGCTATCTTTAAAGAAGAGATAGTTTGGGCACAGTCAAGGTATATTCCCATGAAGGGGAAAGGTAGGGCAAACAAATACAGAGCTCCCTGGATGACAAAAAAGATAGAGATAAAGATGAAGAAGAAAAAGTGCGCTTATGAGAGATTTCAGCTATATAATAAAACCAAGAACCAGACAGAATATAGAAGGTTCAGAGGGGAAATGAGAAAGCAAATAAGAGAAGCAAAGAAAGAATATGAAAAGAGACTGGCAGCGAATATAAAAGGGAATCCAAAAGTCATCTATGGGCATATTAATAGTAAAAGTGTGGTGAAAGGAGGAGTGGGCCAAATAGGGACCAAAAAGGGGATTTATACTTGGAGGCAGGGGGCATGGCTGAGGTATTAAATGAATATTTTGCATCTGTTTTTACCAAGGAAGAAGATGCTGTGCAGGTCATGGTGAAAGAGAAGGTAATTCAGACACTTGAAGGGTTTAAAATCGTATTGAATAGGCTGTCTGTACTTGAAGTTGATAAGGCACCAGGACCGGATGAGATGTATCCAAGGATACTGAAGGAAGTGAGAGTGGAAATTGCGGAGGCATTGGCCATAGTTTTCCAGTCTTCCCTAGATTCAGGGATGGTGCCAGAAGAGTGTGGAATTGCAAATGTTACACCCTTGTTCAAAAAAGGGTGTAAAGCTATGCCTAGCAACTACAGGGTCATAGAGTATAAAAGCAAGGAAATTATGCTAAACTTGTATAGAACACTGGTTCAGCTTCAACTGGAGTATTGTGCCCAGTTCTGGGCGCCACACTTTTGGAAAGATGTGAAGGCTTTGGAGAGAATGCAAAAAAGGTTCACAAGGTTGGTTCCAGGGATAAGGAACTTCAGTTATGTGAATAGATTGGAGAAGTTGGGACTGTTTTCTTTGGAGAAGAGAAGGTTGAGAGGAGATTTGGTACAGGTATTCAAAATCATGAGGGGGATAGATAGGGAAAAACTGTTCCTTGATGGCGGGATCGAGAACATGAGGGCACAGATTTAAGGTAATGGGCAAAAGAAGCAATAGTGACATGAGGAAAAGTTTTTTCACGCGGCACATGGTTGGGATCTGGAATGCACTGACAGCGTGGTGGAGGCAAGTTCAATCGAGGCATTCAAAAGGGAGTTGGATTGTTATCTGAAAAGAAAGAATGTGGATGGCTACAGGGAGAAGGCCGGGGAGTGGCGCTAGGTAACTTGTTCTTTCAGAGAGACGGTGCAGACAAGATGGGCCAAATGGCCTCCTTCAGTGCTGTAACAATTCTGTGATTTTGTGACATAAATACTGTGGTTATAAGAGCAGGTCAGAGGCTGAGAATTCTGCCACAAGTAACTCACCTCATCACTCCTCAAAGCCTGTCCACCATCAACAAGGCACAAATCAAGAGTGATGAAATGCTGTCCACTTGCCTGGATGAGTGCAGCTCCAACAACACTCAAGAAGCTTGACACTATCCACAACAAAGCAGCCTATTTGATCAGAACCCCATCCACCATCTTAATCCTTCACTCCCTCCACCACTGGCGCATCATGTCTGCAGTGTTTATCATGTACAAGATGCAGTACAGCAATTTTCCATGGCTTCTTTGGCGGTACCTCCCAAACCCACGACCTCTACTATCTAGAAGGATAAGGGCAACAGACACGTCGGAACACCACCGCCTGCAAATTTACCTCGACGTTGCACACCATCCTGACTTGGAATTATATCGTCGTTCCTTCACATCGCTGGATCAAAATTCTGGAACTCCCTGCCTAACAGCACTGTGGGAGTACCTTCACCACACAGGCTACAGTGGTTTCAAAAGGGCAAATAGGGATGGGCAATAAATCCTGGCCTTGCCAGCGACGCCCATGACCATGATTGAATAAAAAATATTATTGCCCCCAAGGAATGATAATATGCAGTGACAAAAGTAGTCTCCTGGATCATGAAATAAAAACAGAAAGTGCTGGAAATACTCAGCAGGTCAGGTAGCATTGTGGAGAGGGAAGCAGAGTTAATATTTCAGGTCTGTGACCTTTCATCAGAACTGTTCTGATGTTTCTGTTTTTATTTCTGTTTCACTTTCTGTTTTTACTTCCGATTTCCAGCATCTGCAGTATTTTGCTTCTATTCTCCTGGATCATGATCCTGGAATAGGTAGGAACAAAGACTGAATGAGATGCCTCAGGCAGTGGATTCCAGACGCTGCATGATAAAGTTTTTCCTCATGTCGCTATTGCTTCTTTTGCCCATTACCTTAAATCTGTGCCTTCTTGTTCTCGTAATGCATTATAAATTATATTCAATCTTTGTAGATGTTATAGCACAATTTTAGTGGCATAGTTTTTGGAGTAAGGTAATTTTACTAAAGATATAAAGCAGATGATATACTGAATTATGCTAGTGCTGTGTGGTTACAGTGGCACAACACAGTGATGTGGTAACATGCGGACAAGGATTCCTTGTGATTCTCCCACTTAGTTCCTTATCTCAGTAGGCTACCAGAAGAGATATCAAATGTAGCAGAATTTTCAGAAAGGAAAAAAATCGAGTGGGAATCAAGCCGCATTAGTAGTAAAGGTGTGCAGATTGATTTTGTGCCCATGCATTCAATCGACATACAAGTAATGTAATGTGACAAATCAGAGTGTAAAGAAAATCTGTAGATGTTTTTATGTTTACTGTTATGAACAGGAATCTTGCTCCATAATACTGTTTTGGATTGTGAGTAAAATTCTACAACATTGTCTTATTTTATATGAAGTTGAGGGAAATTGTTTATAATTTGCACTAATGTTTCTATTGACTGCAATTAAGCAATTATATCTAGGGGTAAAGTTTCTGTTTCAGCAATCAATGCAAGTTGCACCCAAAATTCTGCTAGTTGGGAAGTATTTTTTTCCTCGAGTCTCCACTCAAACTTATTTGCATATCACCAAATATAAAATCTTTCATGAACCAGTGCAATCAGGCAGCATTCAGTATTTTAAAAAAAAATTACTTTAAAAATACTCCTTGATATATTTAATAGTGGTAACATGGTGTAGGTTGACTTAATATGTGTTAATCACAAATAATCATTATCATTTTAATCAGAATGTCTAGTCACCACTTCTGAGTAACCCATTTTTAAATAACTGAGAATGATTTAAAAATAAAGCTAGACAGAACTATTTGCTAGTTAGAATGGTATACAGTAAGTTGTCAAGAAAACCCGATATGCCAAATGAGAAATATTAATTTCATCAGTCAGAAACTTACGTTGAATTTTTAATGGAAAAAATCCAACAGTAACTTTAAAGAAAAATCTAGCAGCCAAGATTGCCACTGCAATTTATATCTGAAATACCAGGAGATTGAATTGGAGACAAAAGTCAAACAAGAAGCCCAGCCAGGACAATGACTTTCTGTAAGTGATTGAATTGCCTAAAATGGTTTCATTCACATGGCAGTCAAGGCAATCCTCACGTATTGACTTTGAAACAGTAAGCCCCCTCCAAGTGTAAATTGGCATCCTGGGGCACATGGAACCTTGAATTTCATTAGAAGATTCCAGAAAACTTGAAGCAACTATGTGACTGAGTGAGCAGCAGCAGAGGAGGCTGCTGCTTCCCTCTCTCTCTCTCTGTCTCTCCTGAAAACATCAACTTTGAAAACCATCTGCGACTGGGGGACCCTCCAAGCCGACAGACTGCTACAGCCAGCAACCGGGGGAGAGAGCCAACTACAATTCTGCCTTCAGGAAAACCCTGAGCAAAGCAAGCCAGCCAAAGTGCACCTATACCAGCGAGGACATCAAGAATACAGCTTCAGCAGAGGACTACCGGATCATCCGCTTCACAGACTGTGTATTTCATTTCCATTTATTCTGGACTTCAATCCAACCACCAAATCTATTTTCCTTCTGTAATCTATTTGTGTCTGTGTGATTCTCATGTAAATGTGTGTGTGAATATGTAGCGTATTTTTTAGTATTTTTAAATCGGAGGTTAGAATGTTAAGTGTAATAACCTTACCTCTTATTTAAACTCAAGAAAACCTGTTCGATTGGTTCTTTCACGATCACAGTAAAGGAAAAAGGTAAAACACTCATGGAGATGGTAAGCATAACTACTGTTCAAAAAGTATTACAACCTGGTGAGAAAGGGGTCTAGGGTTCCCTCTCTGCCTTCACCTGGTCATACCGTAACAGGGTTTAATTTTAAACACACTGTTTTTTTTAGCTCCCCCCTTAGTGAATCCTTGTTCACTAACTTCCAATTATAAGACAAAGAAACTAACCAAACAGGTTTTCTTAGGTTTAAAGAAAAAAGGTTGAACTTTATTAGACTTAAACTCTAATTCGGTGAATGCCGACAGATACGCGACGTGCCCACACTAGCATGTATACGCAATACACACATGCAGATAGAGACAGAAAAGAAGCAGAAGAAATACAGTGGAAAAGTTTGAGGCAATATCTGAAGATGGTTTTGGTTACTGTTCTTCGAGCTCGCTGTAAAGTCCTTGATTGTAGATAGGTCTTGCTTTTTGTTAGGCCCAATATTCTTCTTAAACTTTGTTCGATGTAGGAGACTTTTCTGTCTTGAAGTTCATGTATCCTCAGTGGGTCCAGAAGCTTGTAAGGAGATGGGAGCAGACAGGAGAGATCTTCTCACTCCAGGAGCAAACAGTCTTTCTTCAGTTCAAAAACTCTGTGGCTAGTTCAAAAACCCTGGACCAGCCAGTTAGTCATGTGACCAGCTGGTTTAACCAGTCCTGGCTTTTGTGGATTGTATCACCTTAGCAGTCTCTGGAATGCTCTTCCTTACACCTTCAATGTCTGGTGATCAAAATCCATTGTGGGTTGAATGTGTCAGGGAATGAACCTTTTGTCTCAACAAGCACAGCTTGTTAGTATGCAAATGTTTTTCAGCTAAGTGTCTGGCAGCCCTTGTAACAGGCCTTCTCTTTTTCCCAGCAAGTTTAAAATCAAGATTCATATGACAAAATTAATATGCCTCATTCTTATCAGGTGGGGGCCTGCATGACAAAAGGAATAAACCCTGTTGTGGTCAAATAAGAGGAAGAGCAAGAGGGGGTGTGACTGTGATCCTCTTCCCATTTGGCCGTAACAAAGTAGTTAGTTTCTTAGCTAAAAAAATTATATTCAGAAGATTTTAAGAGGTACTTATTAGTATCCTTGCACTCAGAATCAGTTTAATTTTAAGAGCCTCCTCGAAGACTGGCAAAACTAGCAATGATGATTGATTCAGTCTAAAAGGTTGGCCAGTTTTGTGGGCAGGACCGGCTTCTAATACAATGTTTTTTACACCAGCGCAAAAGATCCCAGAAACTTGATTTGCACCGAACATAATTTGTGCTTGAATTCACATCATCTCTTGCACTGTTTTGGTTAATTTTGGGTGAATTATGCTGAAATAAACACTGCAACCTAGCAGAAATTCCAGGCCCTGATTAGAGATGGTGGGAATTTAGTGGGAGCCATGGACTGACATAAAAATCTGGATGAACATGGCATAATTAGAATTAAAATTAAAGACGAAGGGTTTAAAAGATTATTTTGTAATCGTTATATTGGATGCTATGGTAAATTTAAATAAACATTAATTGAAAATTTATACTTATTAATTTCCATGACAATATTTGATTTAAGAAAAGGTGCTGACTAGTTATATAAAGTCATTGGTACATCCTATAATGTGTACTTCATGCAGTTGTCCTGCAGATTCCCCACCTGCCAAGAATGAGGCATATTAATTTTGTCACATGAACATTGATTTTAAACTGTTGCTGGAGCAAGGAAATGACTTGTTAAACAGATTAGCTGTGACTGGAAAAAACATTTGCATACTAGCAGACAGTGCTTGGACGGACAAAGGGGCTAGTCCCTCCTCCAATTTAACCCACAATGGACTTTGAGCACCAGGTATTGTATGTAAGAAAAGACATTCCAGGGTCGGCTAAGGCAAGAGAATCCACAACAGACATGGTCAGACCAGCTAGTCACATGACTAACCTGCTTGGCAATCTGGGTTTTTCTGAATTTTACGAAGAGTTTGAACTGAGATTAGATTAGATTAGATTAGCGATACAGCACTGAAACAGGCCCTTCGGCCCACCGAGTCTGTGCCGAACATCAACCACCCATTTATACTAATCCTACACTAACCCCATATTCCTACCAAACATCCCCACCTGTCCCTATATTTCCCTACCACCTACCTACACTAGTGACAATTTATAATGGCCAATTTACCTATCAACCTGCAAGTCTTTTGGCTTGTGGGAGGAAACCGGAGCACCCGGAGGAAACCCACGCAAACACAGGGAGAACTGGCAAACTCCACACAGGCAGTACCCGGAGAGGGAATCCTAGACCCCTTTCTCACCTGGTCCTAACAGTGCATTCTTAAATTATGATTCATAATTGAGCATTTCCCTATTTCATACTCAAGTATTATGGTACTTGTAATATGGTCGTAAAAAGGGTTAATAATTGTTACCAAACCTTGTACCATTGAACCCAGACTAGTAGGCATGTTAAGGAACTATGAAACTTGGTTGTTGTAAAGTATGTTATTGAAAATAAAGCAGTTGTCGTGTGAAGCGACTGAATTTTATCAATGACATATTTTCAAATCTTTCACGATACTGGTCTGCACTAATAAAGGATTTGATGTTCTTAATGTCTAATTGTCTAAAATTAAAATTGTATTGCATATTCTTAAAATAAGTTCAGTTTCACAAAACAGACCTCTCTAATTTTACCTCCTCATTAACTATAAAGGGGCAGAATTCTGGCCTTGATAAGTTTATTTCTAAATGTCTTCATTTTGGTAGTTTTGTGAAGCATTTTCTTGAGGTCCATCTTCCCTTAATGTTAAAAACAACACTGTCAGGCTCCGCCAGTCGCTCAGCAAGTCCCTGAGGCAAAGAAATGGGAAACAATTCTCAGTCTGTGCTGAGTCAGCTGATCTCAGGAGTGTGCTACAGATAACTGCAGCACCCTTGGGTTTCTTTTTTGGGCCTCCTTATCTCGAGAGACAATGGATACGCGCCTGGAGGTGGTCAGTGGTTTGTGAAGCAGCGCCTGGAGTGGCTATAAAGGCCAATTCTGGAGTGACAGGCTCTTCCACAGGTGCTGCAGAGAAATTTGTTTGTTGGGGCTGTTGCACAGTTGGCTCTCCCCTTGCGCCTCTGTCTTTTTTCCTGCCAACTACTAAGTCTCTTCGACTCGCCACAATTTAGCCCTGTCTTTATGGCTGCCCGCCAGCTCTGGCGAATGCTGGCAACTGACTCCCACGACTTGTGATCAATGTCACACGATTTCATGTCGCGTTTGCAGACTTCTTTATAACGGAGACATGGACGGCCGGTGGGTCTGATACCAGTGGCGAGCTCGCTGTACAATGTGTCTTTGGGGATCCTGCCATCTTCCATGCGGCTCACATGGCCAAGCCATCTCAAGCGCCGCTGACTCAGTAGTGTGTATAAGCTGGGGATGTTGGCCGCTTCAAGGACTTCTGTGTTGGAGATATAGTCCTGCCACCTGATGCCAAGTATTCTCCGAAGGCAGCGAAGATGGAATGAATTGAGACGTCGCTCTTGGCTGGCATACGTTGTCCAGGCCTCGCTGCCGTAGAGCAAGGTACTGAGGACACAGGCCTGATACACTCGGACTTTTGTGTTCCGTGTCAGTGCGCCATTTTCC
Source organism: Heterodontus francisci (assembly GCF_036365525.1). Lineage (NCBI taxonomy): Eukaryota > Metazoa > Chordata > Chondrichthyes > Heterodontiformes > Heterodontidae > Heterodontus > Heterodontus francisci. The sequence continues at coordinate 65,147,439 of NC_090382.1, forward strand.
CACACTCTCTTGGCCAGTCTGAACATAGCAGTGGAAGCCTTACCCATGCGCTTGTTGATTTCTGCATCTAGAGACAGGTTACTGGTGATAGTTGAGCCTAGGTAGGTGAACTCTTGAACCACTTCCAGAGCGTGGTCGCCAATATTGATGGATGGAGCATTTCTGACATCCTGCCCCATGATGTTCGTTTTCTTGAGGCTGATGGTTAGGCCAAATTCATTGCAGGCAGACGCAAACCTGTCGATGAGACTCTGCAGGCATTCTTCAGTGTGAGATGTTAAAGCAGCATCGTCAGCAAAGAGGAGTTCTCTGATGAGGACTTTCTGTACTTTGGACTTCGCTCTTAGACGGGCAAGGTTGAACAACCTGCCCCCTGATCTTGTGTGGAGGAAAATTCCTTCTTCAGAGGATTTGAACGCATGTGAAAGCAGCAGGGAGAAGAAAATCCCAAAAAGTGTGGGTGCGAGAACACAGCCCTGTTTCACACCACTCAGGATAGGAAAGGGCTCTGATGAGGAGCCACCATGTTGAATTGTGCCTTTCATATTGTCATGGAATGAGGTGATGATACTTAGTAGCTTTGGTGGACATCCGATCTTTTCTAGTAGTCTGAAGAGACCACGTCTGCTGACGAGGTCAAAGGCTTTGGTGAGATCAATGAAAGCAATGTAGAGGGGCATCTGTTGTTCACGGCATTTCTCCTGTATCTGACGAAGGGAGAACAGCATGTCAATAGTCGATCTCTCTGCACGAAAGCCACACTGTGCCTCAGGGTAGACGCGCTCGGCCAGCTTCTGGAGCCTGTTCAGAGCGACTCGAGCAAAGACTTTCCCCACTATGCTGAGCAGGGAGATTCCACGGTAGTTGTTGCAGTCACCGCGGTCACCTTTGTTTTTATAGAGGGTGATGATGTTGGCATCGCGCATGTCCTGGGGTACTGCTCCCTCGTCCCAGCACAGGCATAGCAGTTCATGTAGTGCTGAGAGTATAGCAGGCTTGGCACTCTTGATTATTTCAGGGGTAATGCTGTCCTTCCCAGGGGCTTTTCCGCTGGCTAGGGAATCAATGGCATCACTGAGTTCCGATTTGGTTGGCTGTATGTCCAGCTCATCCATGACTGGTAGAGGCTGGGCTGCATTGAGGGCAGTCTCAGTGACACCATTCTCCCTGGAGTACAGTTCTAGGTAGTGCTCAACCCAGCGGTCCATCTGTTTGCGTTGGTCAGTGATTATGTCCCCCGATTTAGATTTGAGGGGGGCGATCTTCTTGATGGTTGGCCCAAGAGCTCTCTTCATGCCATCATACATTCCTCTGATGTTTCCGGTGTCTGAGGCCAGCTGAATATGACTGCATAGGTGTTGCCAGTAGTCGTTTGCGCAACGCCTAGCTGTTCTTTGTGCAGTACTTCTGGCTGCTTTAAGTGCTGCGGATGTTAAATCGCTGGGGGCTTTCTTGTAGTTCAAAAGTGCAATGCGCTTAGCGGCTATGACAGGTTCCAGCTCTTCATTATGAGATTGAAACCAGTCTGCATTTCTCTTCGCACTTTTGCCGTAGGTGGTCAAAGCTGACTCATAGATGGCGTCTCTGATGTGGGCCCACTTGGTCTCAGCATCCCCTGTGGGAGTGTTTTGAAGGGCTGTTACAAGTGAATTTAGAAATTTTTGTAACAGCTGTGGGTGAGAAATTCTGCTCGTGTTGATGCGCGGGTGGCCCTTCTGCTTGGAATGATGCAACTTCTTTGGTCTGAGTCTAACCTTGCTGCACACCAGGGAGTGGTCGGTGTCGCAGTCCGCACTGTGGAAGCTGCGTGTGATTTGAACACTGTTTAAGGCGGCTCGCCTTGTGACAATGAGGTCTAGCTGGTGCCAACGACGTGATCTTGGGTGCCTCCATGAAACCTGGTGACAGGGTTTAGTGTGAAAGAACGAGTTGGTGATGCAGAGGTTATGATAGGTACACAACTCAAGCAGTCTCTGCCCGTTCTCATTCATCCTTCCAACGCCATAGCGCCCAAGGCAGGAGGGCCATGAGTCATGGTCGGCCCCAACCCTCTCTAATTTTACCTCCTCATTAACTATAAAGGGGCAGAATTCTGGCCTTGATAAGTTTATTTCTAAATGTCTTCATTTTGGTAGTTTTGTGAAGCATTTTCTTGAGGTCCATCTTCCCTTAATGTTAAAAACAACACTGTCAGGCTCCGCCAGTCGCTCAGCAAGTCCCTGAGGCAAAGAAATGGGAAACAATTCTCAGTCTGTGCTGAGTCAGCTGATCTCAGGAGTGTGCTACAGATAACTGCAGCACCCTTGGGTTAGAGATGGGAAATCAAACCTCTGTTGCGATTGCATGTGGGTGGATATTAAATGAGGTCAAGATCAGGCTTAGCTTTAGTACTTGTCATGATTGAATAGTCCATCAGCGCTTACTGTTGAAGCTCATGCAGAAATAATGGCCATTTCGACAAGGGCAAAGCAATCTGTACCTGTGGAACCCTAAGGAGTCACCTCTTTCAAGGAGTGGAGGAGGGAAATTGGCAAGAAAAATATTTTTTTTTAAACTTCATTTTTTAGGCAAACTTGAGCAGTGCCTGCCTGCAGGCATCTTTAGCTCTCCTGAAATTTGTTGTGATTTGAAACTTTTACTTTTGATATTAAGCTCATGCTAAAATGAAATTATGTTATATTACATTACATTAAAGGAGTGGTGCTGTCATGGCAAAGCACCTTTTCAGTGGTGTGACACAATCAGTGCCACAACAACATTATTGCATTGTTAATTGCATCTTTACTATCTTAAACTGCAATTGGAAAGAAAGTTTATGCAGCAATAAGTAAACATCAGATACATTGAGAGCTTTTCCTTGTGACTGACTTTGCAATGAAGGGCTGAATGGCCCACTCCTGCTCCTATTTCTTAAGTTCTTATGTTTGAATAGTATTTTCACAGGCTGTTCCAGGAATGAGCAGTGTCTGAAAATGGTGACGCTAGCCCTTTAATAGGGAGAGAGAATAATTTCTAAGCAAGCTCTAGCATGGTCAGCTGCTTCCTTTATAGTAAGGATATTGCAGCTTGAATTAATTATACAATAACTTTATAACACATTGGATCTAGTTCACTATAATGGACACTTAGTTGTATGAGGACACAACATTTCTACAAATGAATATAACATTCTAGACAAAACTCAAATACAATCTAATTTTAGAGAGTCCATTTCATTCTTCTGCTTACCGATAATCTGGGCTCAGATCTCTGAACCAATTCATCATCCACAAAGAGGGAGAAATAGGCCAATCTATTTTAACAGAGTTTACAGATGACTATTGATATCCATTACTCTGCTGTTATCTAAAGACCAAACTTGTCTACTTAGGGCAATTGAAGGCCAGACTGCCAAAGTTCTGGCTGTGTCCTTGACCGAAGTGATATCAGTATCACACAGTGATCTGCAACACAGTGCTTTAACATTTTTAATGGTATATTTAGATAAACTTTACTGATTAGGAACAATTTAGCACTGGAATTTAGTGCCCATCACAGAAGATAAATGCCTTCACCTATGTAGCATTTGTATCCTATGAGGCATCACCTTGACAGGTTATCTCCTGGATAAGTACAATTCTGTTGCTACGTAACTACCACTCAAGTGTGGGGAACACCTCATTAGAAGAAAAGAAGTGGATTACTTATTGTCCTCCTGCCTTTACATTTAAATAAAGGTCTGTTAAGCATTTGTTCACTACTCCTGGGTGAATTTAAGATTGAGCGTTATCGCTATGGTTTAGAAGAATCTTTGATATATTAATTCTTCAGGACTGCGATAAATAACTAATTCACTTGTTGAACACTAAGACTACAATAACAAGGATTATTATTGGTGAAATTACTACTGTTGAAACTATGTGTATGCAAATCTGATTTTTTTTTAAAGTTACAGCTGCTCTAACTGTGTGGTACTGTGCTGAGGTAGCCATTCTACTGTGTTTAGGTTGACATTTCTGGGATAAGGACAGGTAAATTTGCATGGATTTTTGCGTGTTTGAACAATGATCTCAGATTCAAGTTTGTATGTGTAGTTATTAGCTCGGGGATTGGGGTGGGGGGTGGTGGCAGCAGGTGGCGGGCTCAACTGTGATACCTTCATAAACTAAATAAGCTCTTGCATGCAGAATCATCACTTTGACGAGGTGGTGCAGGGCTCCCACCTTCTATGGAAAGGCACACCTCTCCCTGATATGAATCACAGCTTCCTGAGAGGAAAGAGAAGGGGAGAAGATTGTAAGGAAGATTGGAAGGTTCAAAATAGTATAGGCTGTTGTCACAGCATTTTCTTGGTGGTAACCAGGAGTGGTGTCATACAACTCCATTTTTACCACCAATCGTAAATTATTTCTTCCACTTCAATCGCTGGAGTTTGGAAAGAAGGAATATTTATCGATAAAGGGAGACTTAGTGAAAAGACTGATCCACTATCTGGTTTCCCAGTCTGGGGACATTAGTAGCAGCCAAATAGAAGCTGACCTTCTCTGTCCAACTGTTGAACAAGTAGGCACTCTAAGTCATTGTAGCTATAATTGGACTGGAGGCCAGTTGGACATTGTATAGCATATTTAATATAGATTTTTTTTTAAAGTTATCAACAACCCAAAAAAGAATACACTTGACCAATGGGCAGGATTAGTACCTGTTCTATTTTCTGGTGGAGGCCAAAGAAAGTGATCGGTGCAGTCTGTCAGACATTGGAATGTAAGTGCAAATTGTGTTGCAAAGGGGAAATCCAGATATTTGCTGGTAGCAGATTTGTGACTGGAAATTTTGATGATTATTGTTGCTGCTCATTCAGGAATATGTGCATCCTATGTACTAATTTGTTTTTTTTGTTGTAAAATTTGAGTGGTTATTCAGAGAAATAGCATAGTCACCCTGGTCTAGTCTAGACAATCAAGTTTAGTTTTGTTAAAACCTCTTGTCCTTAAGGTATTTCATGTAACAGGATTTCACGTTGCATGCAGATTGTTAACAGTTACTGCTGATTATTTCTTATATTTGGTAATTATTTCCTTTTTCTTTTTTCTGTTTTCAGAAGGTGATTCTTCCTTCAGGAGCAGCATTTCGATGGTTCCAATAGATGTGAGCACGCAATTCCCAGAGTTGTGTCATTAAGTGCAATGTGTCTGCTTGCTTGTATTGTCTCAGGCAAACATTGTCGGCTGAAGTAAATGGACGCACCCTGTGTTTTCTTAGAACCAAAACTCTCTTTCTGCAACTTTCATTCCAATTTTTATGGAGGTGAATTTTATGTTGTAAGAATGAATATCTTTAGTCATTGTACAATGTGTCAGTGCTATTACAACTAATCTGTAAAATGCAGTACCAAGACAAAATGGGCAGAGTATGGACAATCAGATTTTATTTGTGTTTGATGTTGATGTCTGTTGCATATAGTGGAAGATGCTAGGAGTGTTTAGAAAGTTAATTTTACAGATATCTTTTAAGACTAGTTGACTGAACACACTGTTCTAGACATAGCACAATGGTTAAATTACATGCCTTTTCCAATCTACCTTTATTCTATATTTTAATGCATATTTCCCCAGCAGTCATTGGGTTGATCATTGTATCATGGCACCTCTTGACATTGTAGTCTTGGACACTTAAGTAGACACTAGAATATAATTTTCATAATTTTGTTTATAAACATTTTTGTAAATTGCTGAAATAACATCACTTCTGTGGTGGTCATTAAGCCACTGGTTTTCATGTAAAATCACCAGCTTCACACCTATTGCATGGTGCATTTTGTAATGATTTGGCTGTTTTGGCTGTTTTGTGTAGACAATTAGTGTTTTTTTGTGTATCAAATTTCAATTTGCAGCTCATAACCTTGCATGTGGCACTTGACATCCCTTATGATGAACAGACAGAATTCTGGAAATGCTTTTTCGAGAGGTTAGCTTTTCATGATCTAGCAAACTTTATGTTGCTTCTGGTGTAAAGATACACTTAACACAATTGTTCTAACTGCCTGCGAAGAAAATCAGTGCCCCAGCAATACCTAGACTGGAATCCCTTGTTTGTGAAATCTTTCAAACCTCATGCCTGTTGGATCACAAAAGCATGTCATTTTTGGAACACAGCATATTACAGAAATGGTTTAAAGGTGGCCAAGGGATTAAGGTGCTATACTTGGAAATAAAAGGACTTTTTCCAGCAAGCAAGTATTTTTCCTGCCACATAAATTGTACTTTGTTGATCAAAATAGAGAATGGTATTTATGTTTATACAACTTGTGTGGAAAGGAGCACAGTGTTTTATTTTTGAGACAGGACTACAGTACTTTGAAACAAATGATGCACACATTGGCTGTAATCAATAGTAGCTACTTAAATGCACCTCACCAAATTGAGCACTGAATGTATTACCATTCCTGTCCACATAGAAATGCAAAATAAAAACAGACACAAAAAATAATTTAAAGTAAAATATATGGTTTAAGCTGCCTTCACGCTGCAAGTGTAGCATCCTTGTGGCCTGACTTGAGCTTCATTCCAAGGTCCAGTTTACAGTGTAAATCCAGTCCAACCTGACTCCAGAACAAAGTGAAACATCTTTGAATTGGGTAGTCTCACATTGCTTCCATTTGACACCACATGGAGAGTAAATTCAGTGCAGTGGATCCCCTGGGTGTTTTGTAAATCTACTTAACCTCAATTAAAATGTTTAAAGAGAGTTCTCCCCTCCCTGCTTTCTTGACATTCAAGCTAATTGTTATGGGGAGAGCTCTGGGCATATGTCTATTCAGACATATCCAGTTCTCTGTTATACAGGACAGTTGAAGTTCCAGCCAGGCAGATGCCAAGCAGTGTAAACAGGAAGTGTGAATAACTGTGCATGATGTAAACACACCCTTGATTGCATGCAGTTGTGCATGTTAAGAATTACAGAGCCAAAATTCCTTTTTGGAAAAGCATTGATCTGAGTAAATATCTTCTGTCTGAAACACAGGAGATGAAGATTCTCTTGGAAGATAGCACAAAACGAACGATAGCAAATACTTTGGAACCAAAAATCAGGTGGAGTGTAAGACAGGCTGCTGATTTGCCATCGTCTGTTTTGTGCTCCTCCCAAGAAAAATTGCATCCCCCCCAAGAAAAATTGCATCCCCAGGGAATCCAAATGGATGACATCAGTTGCCTTTGGTATGTTTAAAGCAAAAACAGGTCTCTGATAGGCATTACAAATGACTGCTAAGCTGAACTGGTGAAAATTAGTTCTGACAAGAGCCAGGGTGTAGAAACAATTAACCTATGATGATTCCAATACTGTTGCTGTGCCATTCTCCAAAATAGATACTAAGTTTTTTTTTATTATACTTTTTGAATAATATTAGACATCAAAATATGATGAAATGTATTTGTTTCCCAGAAAAAAAAAAGTTTTATAGTCCTCATAAGATAAGCAAGAGAAAAAAGATTCTAAGAATTTACATGTTTTTCAATGATTCATTGGAATCAATATTGCTTCAGGGTGAATCATATGACAATGTGCAAGAATCTAGTTATTTAGACAGGATTCATGCTACTTTGAAATAATCACTATTTTAGAGCCCTTGACTATTTTGTCTCAGCTTGAGCACTGATTTTTTTTTCTATGTTGATTCTAAAAATGCCTTCCAGATATTGTAAGAGATAGCAATGCAAATGATTTGCAAAGAAACACACAAAATATATTGATAGTTTTTTTTCTAGTTATGTAATTCATTTCAGTGTTGTAAACTGGTCTTAAGATTTGTTTGGTATATTTAAAGCAAAAACAGCAAAAGAAAATGGAACAAATTATATGCATCAGCAATATGGTGTCTCGTCTGTAGCGATTCTGTATACAAATAAAATAAGTACTGTAAAATTTAGTAAGTTTCTCATTTTTGATCATTTTAGCTTTTATATTGGTTTAACTTCAATGCTTAAAGTACATGAATGGAATATTATGAGTTGTACCAAGCCAACTACTGACAATAAAAACAATCAATCAGTGAGTTCAGTACAAACTGCTATGTCTGAAAATGCCTGCTATTTTCTGTCTGGCAGTGATTATGTTAGGGTTGTTACAGCTCTGGGGAGCAACATTACCAGGGTGATGGGGACTGAGATGTTTGTTCCTACAGTTACACTCTCCTGAGGCAAAAAATATTATTTGCAGTTCTGTAAATGTCTATGTTAAAACCTTTAAGCGCTGATTGATTAAATATCCTTTTGCAAATTTGTAATAAGGGCTTCTACTATACAACGGTTAAGGCAATATATTTATTGTCATTTTCTTACTCAACGAAAATAACTTTATTCTGTGGTGGGTAAAGGTGAATAACATAATTGCCACACTCCTGAACAGAGGTTATACAGTTCAGTGAACTTGAAATATTTGATTATAATAAAAACAATATACACAATGCTCTTCTGACTTCTCTCGAACTGTAATTTCACTGGGGGTAATTTTAACACCCCTACAACAAGAAGGAGAGGGTTGGAGGAGATTAACTTGGGAATTTGTGAAACATAATCCCAATGGGCCTACTTACAGTGTAATTGTAGTGACTATCTGGCACAGAGTAACCCACTCTGGTAGAGGTGGGGTTGGTCCATAATTCTATTCAAATGAGGCTGCATTTGCAATATATTGCAGCGATTTAGGCTCAATGCTGGCTGGCTGGATTTCCCTGGACTCTGAAAACCTGGCGACTAAATGGAGGTGGGAGCAGCTAGTTCCAGGAGGCAAGGTATAGCACTGCTTATGAGCCAAGAGGCTCAAGAGTGCTCCCTCCGGCTCCCCCCAAACAAATCTTCTGCTGTGATTGGCTGACAACCCTCCATCGCTCTACAAACCTGTTGATATCACCCATCTCCCCTCCCCTCTTCATGATTGGTCCAACATCAACCCCTCCTTACCAATCTGATGATCTCCACCACACCCCACCCCAATTTCTGGTCAGATCCTTCCCCACACCAATTTGCGATGCTCCTTGGTTACCTGGGGACTGTCCCGTACTGTGGCTATATACCACTAGCTTACTCACTCGGCAGTGGACCAGATTCTGAATCCGGCCAACTGCTGGATGGGAAATGGAGTAAGAAGAAACAATAATGAGGACCTGCCATTAAATTTGGCAGGACCTCTGCATTCCCGTTGTTTCCAGATCCCCACCCATGCCCCCCAGAAACACGCACCTCTGCTCCCTTCCACCTCCCTGTAAATATTGATAACATTGTTTGAAAAATATAAAATCTAGTTTTAAAAAAGATATCGAATTATACTTATCTTACATACACTAAATAGTTTAATGACTTTCAATAACCAAACAGTAATATACGTAATGAGCAGAAATTTCTTCCAACCAAATATAGGCAAGACTGAAGCCGTTGTCTTCAGTCCACACTACAAACTCCGTGTGACCAACTTCATCCCTCTCTCTGGGTCCTGCACGAGGATGAAACCGACCTTTGCATCCGAGTTGAACCTGAGATGAGCTTCTGACCAATATCCACTCTATCACCAAGACAGTCTACTTCCAATCTCTCTAACATTGCCCGGGTCTGCCCCTGCTTCAGCTCATCAGCTGGTGAAACCCTCAACCATGTCTTTGGTACTGGTAGATTTGAATATTCCAATGCTCTACAGGCTGAACTCCCATCTTCCACCCTCCATAAACTTGAACTCATCCAAAACTCTGCTGCCCATATTCTAACTTGCACCAAGACCATCATCCCTGTGATCACTGACTTACATTGGCTCACGGTCTGGCAATGCCTTGATTTTCAAATTCTCATCCTTGTTTTCAAATCCCTTCACGTCCTTACCCCTCCCTATCTCTGTAACCTCCTCCAACCCTCCTCTGGGACCTCTGCTCCTTCAATTCTGGCCTCTTGTGCTTCGCCATTGCCTGGGTCCCAAGCCCTGGAATTCTCTCCCTAAACCTCTTCGCCTCTCTACATCTCTTTTAAGATGTTACCATGTTAAAACTGTTATATAAATGCAAATTGTTGTTGGAAATTGCAGCAGTGACTACACTTGTAAATTACTTAATTAACTATGAAATGCTTTGGGATGTCCTGAAGTTACGAAAGGTGCAGTATAAATGTCCATTCTTTATTTTGCAAGATATTAACCTTTTATTTGTTTTCTATGTGGTTAGTTTTCCCAACTGTTTTGCATTTGTGAATGAAATGGATAGAATTTAATGCAGCTAGTCAACAAAGCCAATATACGAAAATAGCTTAATTCCCAATCTATCAGTGCAATATGTAGCAGTCAGTGAATATTTTAATGCAACATCATCTCCTAATTTGTTTTTCTTATAATGAACAATTTCATTAAATGTACTTGCCTGTATGAAAATCACATGAAATTATGGGGTAGTTTACCCTTTGAGCACGATTGCTCATTCTGGCGTAAATTGTACCCAAAATTGCACCCGTTTTAAAAAGTGTTTAGTTTTCCTGCCGAGTTTCCACTCAACTCATTTACATATCACCAAATGCAAAATCTGCCATCAACCAGCACAATTCAGCAGTGTTTTGAAACGCAATTTAAAAAAAATTAATTTTACTTTCAAAGCAATTCCTTCATATATTTATAAATGGTAACTTGCTGAAGTTTTTTAAAACAGCTGAAGATAGGTTTATCATAAATAATCATTTTTAATCGGCGTCAATTCATGACATGTAAGTAACTTGACTTATAAATTACTGAATTTCACTGTTTAAAAAAATATATGGTATTTTCGAGTTATATTGTTTTATACCCTTGTTTTTGAATCCCTCCATGGACTTGCCCCTCCCTCTCTCTGTAATCTCCTTCAGCCCCACAACCCCCTGAGATATCTGTGCTCATCTAGTTCTGGACTCTTGAGCACCCCCGATTTTAATCGCTCCACCATTGGTGGCCATGCCTTCAGCTGCCTAGACCCGAAGTTCTGGAATTCCCTCCTTACATCTCCCTGTCTCTCTACCTCACTTTCCTCCTTTAAGCCACTACTTAAAAACTACCTCTTTGACAAAGCTTTTGGTTACCTGACCTAATATCTCCTCATGTCATATATTGTTTTTTGTAATGTGCCTGTGAAGTGCCCTGGACATTTTATTACATTAAAGGCAAGATACAAATTCAAGTTATATGGGGGTACAATGGTCAGTTTCTTAGTAAATTAAAATTATATTTTAAAACTTTTAAACCATACCTTTCAATGGCTTTGTGTCCAACAGAATCAGTTTAAGTTTAAAGCCTCCCTGAAGACCTGCTAACTAGCACCATTAGTGAAAATTCCCAATTGTGATTAATTCATCCTGGGGTTGCAGCCAGTATTCTGGGCGGAGCCTACTTTCAGCGTGCTTTTTTAAAACTAGCACAAAAGATCGTGAAAACTCAAGTTGCATTGGACACAAATGGTGTGTAAAATACCACAATCTTTTGCACTGGTTATGGCAAATTCAGGCAAATTGTGCTTTAAAAGAAATGGCGCAATCAAGTGCAAGCACCAGGCCATAATCTCTTAATCTTTTTTCTCTAGGAATTGGTTCAAATTTGTATGCATTCTGCTGCATTTTTTTTTTTGTTCTGTGCTGTAGCTTTTTGCTGTGCATATGAAAGAAAATGAGTAAATGGTGCAGATTTGTATTATTTGTGTGTAGTCTGTGTACTTTATGTTGATCTCTGCTGTCCTACTAACAGCCTAATCTGATCATTTTTGGAACGTAATTTTTCACATTTTTGTGAACCCATGCATTCCGAGAAAATCAATTGAATACTGAAACTTACCCATATATTTTGCAAAAACTGATTTATTTTCTGTTGTGTGAAATAATTATTTTTAGAAAGCCTTTGTGAATGTACTACATTCTTTGAAAGCACTCACCAGTTGTTCAATACCTGATAGGTTCCACATGTATGCGGACATCACCCAGCTGTACCTCACCACCACCTGTCTCGGCCCACTTCATTGCCACGTTTTTGGTGAAATGTCCCAAAGTCCTTCACAGGAATGATATCAAACAAAATTTAGCAACTTCAGGACATATTAGGACAGCTGCAGAAAAGTTTGGTTTTAGGGAGTGTTTTAAAGGAAGATAGAGAGGTTTAGGGAGGGAATTCTGGAGCTTAAGGCCTAGACAGCTGCAGGCACAGCCACCAGTGGTGGAGCAATTAAAATTGGGATGCTCACAAGGCTAAAATTGGAGAAATGCAGATATCTCTGAGGGTTCTGGAGCTGAAGGAGGTTATGGAGTTAGGTAGGGACGAAGCCTAGAGAGATTTGAAAACTATGATGAGAATTCTAAAATTGAGATGTTACCGGATAGGGATCCAATGTAGAGTACAGGAGCAGGGGTGGGTAAATCTTTACATATTTTTAAGGCAGAGGTAGATAGATTCTTGACAAGGGAGTGGAAGATTATCGGGGGTAGGTGGAAATGTGGAATAATCAGTTCAGCCATGAACTTATTGAATGGCGGAGCAGGCTCGAGGACTCAAGTGGCCTATTCCTGCTCCTAATTCGTATGTTCATATGTAATTGGATTTGGTGTGAGTTAGGATACAGGCAGCAGAGTTTTGGATGGGCTCAATTTATAGAGGGTGCATGTTGGAAGGTCGGCCAGGAAAGCCTTGATATCGTCAAATCTAGAAGTAACAGAGGCACAGATGGGGGTTTCAACAGCAGATGACCTGAGGTGGGGTGGAGACAGGTGACAGTACAAAGGAAGAAGTCGGGTGTGTTGGAGATGAAGTGCATATTGGTCAGAAGCTCATATCGGTCAAATAGGACCACGTGAAATATTTAGAAAGTGCAGAGAAAGAATAGGGGAGTAAGATTATGTAATACTGATCCTTTGGCACGCGATCTATTGTAAGACTCACAGGGCTACAAGTAATATCCAAAGTAAGCATGGATTTTATTATACTTTAACTGGAACATATATATACAAACAATTACTGCACGAGCTACATCTAAACACGTCATGCCCTGTTGGACACCCCCCATAACTGCCTGGGTCATGTGTGACGTGACATCACTTCCTCCAGTGATCTTCACTTACAGCTCCTTAAGGTGGTCTGCTCTTAAACTGGTCCCACAACAGATTACAGTGATTAGCTCGAGTATGGAAACTGGTGCAAACACAGTGGACTGGATAGTCACCTTTATTACTGAAATTTATGTGGTTATGCAAACTGCTATAGTCAAGTGATCTGTCAAAAGACACAGAAGATTTTGTTTAAAGGCAGAAACAGGAAATGTTCCTTTTGAATTGAATTCACACCTGTTGTGATCTTTTCCATATCATTTCCATATGTCCCCCATGAACCTTTTTCAGTTTTTACTCATTTTCAGCCATAGATGTATTTCTCTTGCTTTCGTAAATAACAAGAACACGTTCTATTCCATAGCATAACTCTTCTTGATCTGTGGGTTATTGGACTCAGTAAATATTATAGCTGGTTTACTTGTAAAATATTGAAATTGGTTCTAATTATGACAAGTAATGGCTAAAACTTTGGGTAAATTGCAGAAAAGTTTTCCTTTCACCATGGATCAAATTCAATGCCTTTCATTCATTCATACGAACATACAAGTTAGGAGCAGAAGTAGGCCATTCAGCCCCTTGAGTCTGCTCCATCATTCAATAAGATTATGGCTGAATTGCTTGTGTCCTGAACCAAGGTCATCTCTAACTATAGCACCAATGCTATCCTTAATTAACAGTGCTACACCTCCACCTTTACCTAGCTTCCTATTCTTCTTGAATGTTATATACCCCTCATTATTCAGGACCCAATCCTTGTCATCCTGCAGCCACATCTCCACTGTGTCTCCTCACTGTGTTCAGCTCAGAACTGGCCTGCTTTATATACTCACTAGCTCAGATTTTCTGCTACAATAATTAGAACATATTGAACCTAACTACTTTCAATTGATTGATATTCTAAAAAGAAAAATTCATGAATCACGTCCTGAATATATTAATAAATTCAAATTGCCTACAACCTCCCAAATTATTCCATCATAAAGTCCTAGAAAAAGTCCATAAAGTCTAAAGACCTAGAAACTGGACTTAACCATTTTAGGGCCCATAACGGTGGGGTTTAATTCACAATCTCTGCACCTGTATCATGAGGCTTGAGCCTCCCAGTTATTTGTCCTCTAATCCCATTTCAGTGTTGCTGACGTAGCATGAAGAAGCTCACCAGTGAAGAGGTCTCCAAAGGCAAGACTTTCCATTTTGGGTTGGGACCCCAATGTCAGGGTCAAATGTGGGTACCAACCCACATCATGTTGGGTCCGGTAAACCAACATCGATCTTTGCTGGATTGGCCAATTTGTGGCCAGCAGGCATGCTGGCAATTCAATTAAGGATGGCAGGCAGGCTCTCAAAGCTGGAGGGCCAATACAGGGGAAACCCCTCTGCCGCTGTGGCCATATAGGCAGCGGTGGGGGGCCTCAATGTCATCCTGGAGCATTGGCTCCCCCAACTGCCACAAGGAGGGCACCTCCAGGTACATGCTGTGCTCCCAAACTCCAGTCAGCCTTTGATCAATGGCCTTAATTGACCTTTTAATTAACTTAACAAGCTACCCGCCGTTCATCCCTAGGAAAATGGCTGGGAGTCAGGACCATGGTGGGGTACTGGCACGCTGGCCAGTGTCAGGAAATTCTGCACTGGCCTGCCTCTGTTCCTACCCCTCTACCACCCCCCACCCCCCATATTAGAGCCAAAATCCTGCCCCAAGTTTCAGGTAAGTATTGTCAGGGCTCAGATCAGGGGTCAGGGTGGGAGAATCATGCAGGTTGCACCAGGAGCAGAGAAGAGAACGGTGATTGAGAATTGAGTGGAGAACAGTGGTGATGGGGCATGGGATTGGGAGCAGCTATTAGATCCGAGAGGAACGCTCCTGACCCTCCTGGCTCCATATTCAGGTAAATTATTTACCTTCTTAGTCACAGGCGATCTCTGGGGCTAGTTTCCCTGAATGCAAATGGAGCTGATGTGGAATGCCTCAGGGCAAAGCAATCTTAGAGAGGTGCCTCAAGTAGGTGTTAGGCCCTTGCACATGCATATAAGTTGCCCAATGCCTGATTCAGGTGTACGTGGAGGTGCCCTCCTTGTGGCAGTTGGGGGAGCCAATGCTCCAGGATGACAGCAGAAACCAGATATGCAACCTGGAATCTTTTTTGGTCTGTGTGGCTCAGACATGGAGGTTAGAAATTGGTCCATGCAGTGCCATATCAATCAAGAGTTCCTGTTCCTTATTGCTAAACAACAACTCCTACGAGAAGCGTACCTGTGTGATGCCTGGTGAAACAGGACCAGGCTCATGTATGATTCCCTCCACAATATTTACAAGCTATGGATATTCCCTGTCAAGGTACACAACAGAAATAGCGGTCATTTGGACAAACTCCACAAGACAACTGGTGCCCATTTAATTCTACTTTAGAGAAGGACTGTCAGGAGAGGCAGAGAGGGAGAAAATTAGAGGATTTGAGAAAGAAAATTGATTAAAAATTCAAGTTTGCCCAAGCACTCAAAGTCATTCCACCTGTCATTTTTTAAATCTTAGTGCCATTCTTAATCCAGGCTGAAGTCGCGGAATTGGGAGCAGTGTTGAGAAAAGGACAAAGAGTACTGTCTTTTTTTCTTTGAAGACTTGTACAATGAGAATCTGACCTCAAATCCCACCAATAGAAGTTATTCATGCCAACAACTTCCATTTATATATTGCCCTTAATGTAGAAATATGTCTCAGTACATTACAGAAGCATAATCAGAAAGAAATTGACACCAAACCAAAGAAAGAGATATTAGGAGAGATGATTAAAAGCTTGGTCAAAGAAGTAAATTTGAGCGACGGTTTTAAAGAAGGAGAGAGAGTTGGAGAGGCAGAAATGTTTTGGGGGGCAAATTCGGGGCTTCTAGGTCCTGGATAGCTAAAGGCACGGCTGCCAATGTTGGGACTAAAGGAGTTGGAGGAGTACAGTGCAGATTCACCAGAAAGTTGCCAGGGCTCCAAAGGTTAGATTATGAGGAGAGATTACAGAAACTAGGATTATATTCTCTAGAATATAGGAAGTTAAGGGGTGATTTGATTAAGGTTTTAAGGATTTTGAAGTGAATTGATAGGGTATATAGAAACCTTTTCTGCTGGTGGGAGAGTCTGGAACGAGGGACCTTAAAATCAGAGCCTGGTCATTCAGGAGAGAAGTTTGGAATCACTTCACACAAAGGATAGTGTGGAACTCTCTCCTGCAAAAAGGCAGTAGATGCTAGTTTAATTAATTTTAAATCTGAGATCAATAGATTTTTCCTTGCCAAGGATATGGAGCCAAGGTGGGTGGATGCAGTTAGGTTACAGATCAAGCATAATCTCATTGAATGATGGAACAGGCTCGAGGGGCTGAATGGCCTACATCTGTTTCTAAGTTCCTATAAGTGGCCAGAGTTGCACATTCAGAAGCTGTCAGAAGGGTTGTAAAGCTGGAAGAGGTTATAGAGTTAGGGAGGGGCAAAGCTGCAAAGTGATTTGAATGCTAGGAGGAGAATTTTACATTGGACATATTGGGAGACAGGGAGCCAATGGAGGTCGGTGAGCACAGGGTGATGGGTGAACAGAGTTCAGTGCAACTAAGGACACGGCAGCAAACTGAAGTTTATGGAAGGTGGAGGATAGAAGACTGGCCAGGAGAGCTTTGGAATAGTTGGCCTGGATATTTACTAGGACTGGTAATGTAGATGGGGGCGGAGTTTCAGATAGGACATCCTGAAGTTTGGGTTTCCCTGCAGACTGTGGAGTTTTAATTCCACAGCATGTGTCTTTTATCCCAGACAGGTTCCCTGCCTAGAACACAGCCTGATTGGCAGGATCAGCTTCCAGTCAGATGTGGAGCACTCCCGAGCAAGCTGCAGGACCAGGTAGGTCCAAACCACAACCAGGGTCAGGGGGATTAGAGCTACGGGGGGGGGTGGTTAGTGGGATACTGCAGCTCCTGGGAGTCTTTTTATGAGGGGGATCCGATGGAGGCGAGGGGAAGTGCCTTGTCATGGGAAGCCCACAGTAAAACCCACAAAACAGGTTAAATCAGAGGTTTCCAGATTCATTAACATATTTAAAATATAAATCTGCCTCCTGGGAGCGAGTTGGCCTGTGGTGCCTTGTTGCACCTCAGTAAAACCTGGAAGTTGGGAGGTTGGAGCCGGCTTCCTGACCCTATTGGACTTACTCCCCATTTAACCCCTCACCTGCACTCAATCCCACACACTCACCCTTGTAAAAATTCTCCTCAGTGAGTCTGGAAGTGAAAAAGCCATGAATGGGGTCTTCGTTGCAAATGGGCTGAGCCAGGGCAAACATGAGCGATGTTATGGAAGTGGAAGTGAGCGTCATTGTTATGAAGAGGATATGGAGCCAGAGCTCAGTTAAATAGGACAAGGCTGCAAAATGCCAGCTTTAGCCTGTGACAGTGGCATAATCGCAACATCGCTTCAAATCCTTCTTTGGCCTCCTTATCTCGAGAGACAATGGGTAAGCGCCTGGAGGTGGTCAGTGGTTTGTGAAGCAGCGCCTGGAGTGGCTATAAAGGCCAATTCTAGAGTGACAGGCTCTTCCACAGGTGCTGCAGAAAAATTTGTTTGTCGGGGCAGTTACACAGTTGGCTCTCCCCTTGCGCCTCTGTCTTTTTTCCTGCCAACTGCTAAGTCTCTTCGACTCGCCACACTTTAGCCCCGCCTTTATAGCTGCCCGCCAGCTCTGACGATCGCTGGCAACTGACTCCCACGACTTGTGATCAATGTCACAGGATTTCATGTCGCATTTGCAGACGTCTTTAAAGCGGAGACATGGACGGCCGGTGAGTCTGATACCAGTGGCGAGCTCGCTGTACAATGTGTCTTTGGGGATCCTGCCATCTTCCATGCGGCTCACATGGCCAAGCCATCTCAAGCGCCACTGACTCAGTAGTGTGTACAAGCTGGGGATGTTGGCCGCCTCGAGGACTTCTGTGTTGGAGATACGGTCCTGCCACCTGATGCCAAGTATTCTCCGGTGGCAGCGAAGATGGAATGAATTGAGACGTCGCTCTTGGCTGACATACGTTGTCCAGGCCTCGCTGCCATAGAGCAAGGTACTGAGGACACAGGCCTGATACACTCGGACTTTTGTGTTCCGTGTCAGTGCGCCATTTTCCCACACTCTCTTGGCCAGTCTGGACATAGCAGTGGAAGCCTTTCCCATGCGCTTGTTGATTTCTGCATCTAGAGACAGGTTACTGGTGATAGTTGAGCCTAGGTAGGTGAACTCTTGAACCACTTCCAGAGCGTGGTCGCCAATATTGATGGATGGAGCATTTCTGACGTCCTGTCCCATGATGTTTGTTTTCTTGAGGCTGATTGTTAG
This sequence comes from Heterodontus francisci, assembly GCF_036365525.1. Classification (NCBI taxonomy): domain Eukaryota; kingdom Metazoa; phylum Chordata; class Chondrichthyes; order Heterodontiformes; family Heterodontidae; genus Heterodontus; species Heterodontus francisci. The sequence continues at coordinate 65,165,868 of NC_090382.1, forward strand.
GCCAAATTCATTGCAGGCAGCCGCAAACCTGTCGATGAGACTCTGCAGGCACTCCTCAGTGTGAGATATTAAAGCAGCATCGTCAGCAAAGAGGAGTTCCCTGATGAGGACTTTCCGTACTTTGGACTTTGCTCTTAGACGGGCAAGGTTGAACAACCTGCCCCCTGATCTTGTGTGGAGGAAAATTCCTTCTTCAGAGGACTTGAACGCATGTGAAAGCAGCAGGGAGAAGAAAATCCCAAAAAGTGTGGGTGCGAGAGCACAGCCCTGTTTCACGCCACTCAGGATAGGAAAGGGCTCTGAGGAGGAGCCACCATGTTGAATTGTGCCTTTCATGTTGTCATGGAATGAGGTGATGATACTTAGTAGCTTTGGTGGACATCCAATCTTTTCTAGTAGTCAGAAGAGACCACGTCTGTTGACGAGGTCAAAGGCTTTGGTGAGATCAATAAAAGCAATGTAGAGGGGCATCTGTTATTCACGGCATTTCTCCTGTATCTGACGAAGGGAGAACAGCATGTCAACGGTCCACATGAAAGCACGAAAGCTACATTGTGCCTCAGGGTAGACGTGCTCGGCCAGCTTCTGGAGCCTGTTTAAAGCGACTCGAGCAAAGACTATGCTGAGCAGGGAGATTCCACGGTAGTTGTTGCAGTCATCGCGGTCACCTTTGTTTTTATAGAGGGTGATGATATTGGCAACGCGCATGTCCTGGGGTACTGCTCCCTCGTCCCAGCAAAGGCATAGCAGTTCATGTAGTGCTTTAAAACATAGCGACTCATGAATTGGATCAGGCCATAACTTGCATAGATTCATTCAACAGATTAAACATGGAAGTTGTTAATCCCTTAGTTCCTACAGTGAGCTGTAGAACCTAATGCAGAGCCTGATATATCTTTGGATGATAATGCCGAGGGGCAGAATGTAGATGACATAGCAGAGGGGTCCAAAGATAAATCCTTAGCGAGCTCCAGAGGTATCAATGCAAGGGTGGGAAGAGAAGTCATTTGCAGGAGATGCTCTGGCTATGTTTGAATAGGTGAGAGTGCAACCAAGCAAGGGCAGTCCAACTCAGCTGGACAATGCAGGAGAGTCATTGGAGGAGGATTGATTTAGTCCATCGTTTCAAAGGCTGCAGAGAGATTGAGATGAACAAGGCAGGATAGAGGATGGTCTACCATGGTCACTAGAGGATGTCTTTGTGACTGATTAGTGCTGTTTCAGTGCTGTGACAGGATTGAACCCCTGATTTGAGAGATTCAAACATAAAGTGGCAAGAAAGATGAGCATGGATTTGGGAGGTGACAAAATGTTCAAGGACTTTGGAGAAAAAGGGAGTTAGGGATAGTTTGCAAGAACTGATGGGTCAAGAAAGGAGGGGATTGATGGTGGAGGTTTGAACAGGAGAGGGCCAGTACATAACAGATAATGTTACAATGCCAAGATCAATATAGCATGTGTTAAAAGATCAATATGTGTATCAAATGAGCAGGGTTGAGCACTACCTAGAACTGTACTCCAGGGAGAATGCAGCCCAGCCTCTACCAGTCATGGATGAGCTGGACATACAGCCAACCAAATCAGAACTCAGTGATGCCATTGATTCTCTAGCCAGCGGAAAAGCCCCTGGGAAGGATAGCATTACCCCTGAAATAATCAAGAGTGCCAAGCCTGCTATACTCTCAGCACTACATGAACTGCTACGCCTGTGCTGGGACGAGGGAGCAGTACCCCAGGACATGCGCGATGCCAATATCATCACCCTCTATAAAAACAAAGGCGACCGCGGTGACTGCAACAACTACCGTGGAATCTCCCTGCTCAGCATAGTGGGGAAAGTCTTTGCTCGAGTCGCTCTGAACAGGCTCCAGAAGCTGGCCGAGCGCATCTACCCTGAGGCACAGTGTGGCTTTCGTGCTTTCATGTGGACCGTTGACATGCTGTTCTCCCTTCGTCAGATACAGGAGAAATGCCGTGAACAACAGATGCCCCTCTACATTGCTTTCATTGATCTCACCAAAGCCTTTGACCTCGTCAGCAGACGTGGTCTCTTCAGACTACTAGAAATGATTGGATGCCCACCAAAGCTACTAAGTATCATCACCTCATTCCATGACAATATGAAAGGCACAATTCAACATGGTGGCTCCTCCTCAGAGCCCTTTCCTATCCTGAGTGGCGTGAAACAGGGCTGTGTTCTCGCACCCACACTTTTTGGGATTTTCTTCTCCCTGCTGCTTTCACATGTGTTCAAGTCCTCTGAAGAAGGAATTTTCCTCCACACAAGATCAGGGGGCAGGTTGTTCAACCTTGCCTGTCTAAGAGCAAAGTCCAAAGTACGGAAAGTCCTCATCAGGGAACTCCTCTTTGCTGACGATGCTGCTTTAATATCTCACACTGAGGAATGCCTGCAGAGTCTCATCGACAGGTTTGCGACTGCCTGCAATGAATTTGGCCTAACCATCAGCCTCAAGAAAACAAACATCATGGGGCAGGACGTCAGAAATGCTCTATCCATCAATATTGGCGACCACGCTCTGGAAGTGGTTCAAGAGTTCACCTACCTAGGCTCAACTATCACCAGTAACCTGTCTCTAGATGCAGAAATCAACAAGCGCATGGGAAAGGCTTCCACTGCTATGTCCAGACTGGCCAAGAGAGTGTGGGAAAATGGCGCACTGACACGGAACACAAAAGTCCGAGTGTATCAGGCCTGTGTCCTCAGTACCTTGCTCTATGGCAGCGAGGCCTGGACAACGTATGTCAGCCAAGAGCGACGTCTCAATTCATTCCATCTTCGCTGCCACCGGAGAATACTTGGCATCAGGTGGCAGGACCGTATCTCCAACACAGAAGTCCTCGAGGCGGCCAACATCCCCAGCTTGTACACACTACTGAGTCAGTGGCGCTTGAGATGGCTTGGCCATGTGAGCCGCATGGAAGATGGCAGGATCCCCAAAGACACATTGTACAGCGAGCTCGCCATTGGTATCAGACCCACCAGCCGTCCATGTCTCCGCTATAAAGACGTCTACAAACGCGACATGAAATCCTGTGAAATTGATCACAAGTCGTGGGAGTCAGTTGCCAGCGTTCGCCAGAGCTGGTGGGCAGCCATCAAGACGGGGCTAAAATGTGGCGAGTCGAAGAGACTTAGTAGTTGGCAGGAAAAAAGACAGAGGCGCAAGGGGAGAGCCAACTGTGCAACAGCCCCGACAAACAAATTTCTCTGCAGCACCTGTGGAAGAGCCTGTCACTCCAGAATTGGCCTTTATAGCCACTCCAGGCGCTGCTTCACAAACCACTGACCACCTCCAGGCGCGTGTCCATTGTCTCTCGAGATAAGGAGGCCCAAAAGAAAGAAAAAAGAAAGAAAGAACGTGTATCAAATGAGCAGTTGACACTTGTTCAAAGTATCAATAAAACTGCAGTATGATTCCGCGAAGAATGAGCAGTTGACACGTAAGTTCAAAGTATCAATAGAACTGCAGTATGATTCAACGAAGCCTGCCAATCACCAATGACAGATCGCAACACCTCAGTTTCAACTAGTTTCCAGAAGGAATTGGAAAGGAAGCAAAATCCTCTCCAGTAATAAAAACAAGAAATTCTGGAAATACTCAGTAGGTCTGGCAGCATCTGTGGAGAGAGAAGTAGAGTTAACGTTTCAGGTCAGTGACCCTTTATCAGAACACACAAGTCCTCTCCAGACCTGGTATCCACAGAAGGGGTGAAATTTTTCTGGCAATGATGAAGTCCTGACGTCGGGATGTAAAGCAGGTGGTGTAGCCATGCAAATGGGGGGTGGAAATGAGAAAACAATACTTGTGGGGCGGTCCAATTAACAAACAGCAGGCAGGAGAGGTGGCTAATTAAGGAAGACGGGCCAATCAGAGGGCCAGCAGCTCTGCAGCTTTGGCAGTGCCACCGAGAGAAGGGGGCCGCTGCTGAAACAGCAAGGAGAACTTGAGGGCATCTCCATTTTGGGGTACGTTGCAAGAGTGTCAGAGATTTTTTCTGCCGGGGCCAAGCAGGCAGGCACTGGCGTTCGGAAGGAAAACCCCTCCAGTGGCGGTGTCAGAGCTGCGGGGGAGGCCTTTGCCCCTGGAAGCCCCCTCCGGGGCAGAGGGGCCTCCGGCTCCAATGGTCCCCTATCCAGGACGCCAGTGGGAGGCCACTTCTATGCAGCTGGCAGCCTCCCCATGCAGCAGGGGGCTGCTCTGCCACTGGCAAAATGCCAGCAGCCCAGGAAAATGGCCCTTAATTAGTCCTTTAATTATTCAGATTAGCTGCCCATCTCCAGTTGGTGGGCAGCCGAGCCACTGCCATTCCCACTGCTGGGAAATGTCCCCAGTGCCATGACTGCGTCAGGGAGCTGTCCTGGCGCAGCTCTCCGGCATTTTACCAGCCCACCTGCCTCCCTGCCCGGGACATGTAAAATCCTGCCCAAGGTTTCCCAGACACATCTACAATGTGACATGGGCAATTTTAATTTTACCTATCCCGAAGCTGCTGGAAGCTGACATGCCTCAATTTTACAATGCTCAACTCACCAGGCAGCAAGAACACCCAACCCAGCAACAAAGTGGAGTGGAGCCAAAAGAGGCCCAAAACAGTATTTAATTTAGTTATGGGATCAAAGGAGTAGGAGTGCTCAGAGAGCTTTGCCACCCCCCCCCCACCCCACCCCTCCACAATCTTGACCCACTCCTGATTATGAGGACCCGGCATCCGATCTTACCACTTACCTGCTATTGATGGGTGTCTTCCAGGCCATGTGATTTTTCTTCTACTTTCTGTCTTGCAATGAGTAGGATGTCAGCTGGTGGGATTTAAATGAGGCTTGGAATTAAAACCCCCACCCCAGGATTTTGACACTAATATGGAGGCAGGAATGGAGGCGGGCCCGCATGGAATATCCTGACGCTGGTCCCTGCTACAATTTTGACTTCCAGCCATTTTCCTGGAGGGCAGATCATGCAAGGAATGACTACCCACCCGCAAGCAGTGGGTAGCTTGTTAAGTTAATTAAAATGTCAATTAAGGCCATTGATCAGAAGCTAACTGGAATTTTCCAGTTGGTCTGTGAGCCCCCTGTGGCATCAGAAGAATGGCAGATGCCTGGAGGCGGTCTCCTGGCAGCAGACCAGTGGGCCAGTGCTCCAGGATACTTTGAGGGGCCTCCCACCCACATGGCCACAGCTGTGGCTGCATGCTGCCCTGTGGAGGGGAACCCCCTCAATGCTGGTCCAGCAGCTGTGGCCATTTTATATTTCAAATATGTTAAAAGAACTGAAAGGGTACTTCAAGATGAAGGTGCCCTCTCTCCCCCTTACTTGCAACAAAAGGCTGTAGCTCCTTCAATGCTGGAGAGTCTCCTATTGGCCCTCCAGCTTCGAGAGGCAGCCAGCTGTCCTTAATTTGATGGCGAGTGCACTCTCTGGCCATTAATTGGCTATTCCAGCAAAAACTGACATTGGGTTACTGCTCCCAACACGGTGCAGGGTCGGAACCCGTATTTGACCCTGAAGTCGGGTTCCCAACTTAAAAGAGAAATTTCTGCTCCCTACCCCCCAGGTCTCATTTATAACCTAATGAGATTTGTGCACAGTCACTTGGCATCAATGTCCAGAATTGTCACCACCTTTGACTTTGAGGATATTGTGTATATTCTATATTTGGATCCATTTGCTTGCTTCCGCATTTTTATCCTTATTTCAAAAAGTGGATTTTCTTTATAGAGTAGTACAGCATAGAAACAGGCCCTTTGGCCCATCGCGTCAATGCTGACTATAATGCCTATCTATACTAATCCCACCTGCCTGCATTAATTCCATATCCCTCTATGCCTTTCTCATTCAAGTACCTGTCCAGAAGCCTTTTAAATGTTGCTACTGTTCCTGCCTCCACCACCTCCTCTGGCAGCTCATTCCAGATACCCACTATTCTTTGTGTGAAAAATTTACCCTTTTGATCACCTTTAAAACTCTTCCCTCTGACCTTAAATCTATGTCCTCAAGTTTTAGTCACCCATACCATGGGAAACAGACTCTGGCTATCTACCCTATCTATACCTCTCATAATTTTTTCTTCTTTCTTTTGGGCCTCCTTATCTCGAGAGACAATGGATACGCGCCTGGAGGTGGTCAGTGGTTTGTGAAGCAGCGCCTGGAGTGGCTATAAAGGCCAATTCTGGAGTGACAGGCTCTTCCACAGGTGCTGCAGAGAAATTTGTTTGTTGGGGCTGTTGCACAGTTGGCTCTCCCCTTGCTCATAATTTTATATACCTCTATCATGTGCATCATTTTACCCACCAGTAAATGTGTTCCTGTTCTGAGAACAGCCTCCTTGCTTCTTCACCCTGTTTGTCTCTGTTTATTGCTAAGATAGTTTTGACAAGCCTGTCAAAATGATTCAGTGCACTGCCTTTTTCTTGTGAACTGCTCTAAATTTCCTTAGGGTTACTAGCCACTGTGCAACTAGGATGTGATTAGTTTTTTTAACTGAATTCTTGGCCAAGAATGTGCGAAATGCTTCTGTCAGTGGACTGAAATATTCCCTGACAATTATTTTTTCTGGAACTATTACATTTAAACATGGGATCCGGGACAGAGTTTGTCTTGTGTGGTCCCCTTTGCAGAGATTTGGTTTGTGGCCCCTATATTTCACTAGGCGATGCTAAGTATTTGTTGGATTCACTCAGGGCCTTGTGGAATTGCACAGGTTGCAGGCTCCTCATGCCAGCCCACACTCTTGAGCTCTGTCCAGTGATTATTGTTGAAATGTGTGGCTGATTCAGTCCACAATCCCATCATAGTTGAATGCCTCCCAACACTCACTAACTGGGGGCGTACTTTAAAAAAAAATGGCCACATGTATATAATATGAGGTGTTTGGGGCCCTGGAAGCATACCCCTGCAGGAGTCCATGTCTTCAGGAAAAGAGAGAAAAAAATGGTGATAAAATAACTTTGAATAAATATTAAAATAAACAGATGAGCCTTTGAGATGTTTCAGTCCTCGTGAATAGCACATAGAATGATTCAAAATCTCCAATGCTTACAAACAAGAAGATTGAAACTTATTTTAGTTTAAATGCAACCATTATTATTTTTCAGCCTTACTGCAAATAATCCAATCAGTTGAAAAATTGGTTCAAATTTTTTGTTGTTAGTTTTCCAAGGTAGAGCAGTAAAAAAAAACTGCTAAGGCAGTGGGCATAATATTAAAATAATTAAAATAGATATGTTGTGAAGTGCTCAAGGTAGGAGACAGCATGGCTGGAACGTTGAGCACTACTTTCAGTCTTTCTCAGCCAGCCTTAGTATAACAGCTGGCTCAAATATAGCCAGAGACTTTGACACTGCACAATGGTCACAGAAACCGGCAGAGCTTGTTTCTTGTTGCATAACCAAAAGCAGGAGGGACAGCAACAGCAGAAGAGACATGTGAGCTGAGAGAGAAATGCCAGAAACACAGTCGAGTAAACTCAGTTTGAAAGTCTTGGCTGCTCAGTGAGCCTTCCAGATGAACTAAGATGTTTACTGTAAAAACTCAGTCAGACCCCACTGTCAGTACCTACCAGATTATATGCTATTATACGTTAAATGCTCTAAGACAATTTCATTATGTGAAAAGTTTTATAAAACTGCACGTTATAAGACATGAGAATTGGGAATGGGAGAAATGCCAAGTACACACTGTTGACGGCATCGTCAAAATCAAAGCAATGTTTAGGTGGTTTTGAAGGCAGGAAGGGAGCTGGCAAGATGGATTGAGTGGTTTTGGACGAGCACCACAGCAGGTAGGGGCTGGGTGATTGCAAAAATGGTTTCAATGTTGGATAGAGGGTGCAAGGGATGACTACTAAATGAGCGTCAGAAGAACAAACAGTGCATAATGGAAGGTGCGCTAGAAAATGCTGTGATAGCACAAAGGAAAGCTGTATTTGACAAGGATGAGAATCTTTAAGTCACTTTGCCAGGGCACAGGAGCCAGTGGGGATGGGGTGCAAAGAACTTTTATATGAGTGAGAATGCAAAATTGTGGATAGGTTGGAATTTGTGAAGCAGGGAGATCAGCAAAAAGAATATTAGAGAATTAAACCCTCAAGACAATGAAAGCATGGAATAACTTTTCAGCACCCTGAAATATCTGCTCTCTTTTAAAGAGGACATGCTGGGATGGCTGTCCTGTACACCAGTCACATTAAATATATTTAAAATTTGAAATCCTGCAATAGCAGCCATTGATCACTAACCCATTCGCAACATCCAGTCAAGTTTTAGTTTGACACAATTACACTTCACAATTTGTGCAGGCGGAAGTCAATTTCAGCTTCACATCAGTGCGACCTTTATCATGTGACTCCTCAGGCAATGTCATCCAGACTGAATTCTGCCAAGCACAGAGGAAGCACCTCTAGCAACTAAGCTCAGCAGGGAGAGAGCTGGTATTACGACAGACCCGAGCAAAAGTTAGTTTGGAGCCAGGGCCCTGTGTAATTGCACCATTTGCACAGCCCTAATGCAGCCAGTGATTTCGAGTTGCCAACTTTGGCTGGAGGCATTCTTGAAGATTTGATCACGTGACATTCTGACCATGTGATGATCTGACTATGTGCACTTGATCAGGTGGCATCTACAAATCATAAAATCCTAGAATGGTTACAGCACAGAGGAGGCCAGTCGGCCCTTTGTGTCCCTACAAGAGAACTTCCTTGATTCAGTGTGTTTCCAGCCCAACAAGGAAGGAAGCAACACTGGATCTAATTTGGGGGAATGAAGTGGGGCAATGGAGCATGATTCAGCGGGCAGCACTTGGGAAATAGTGATCAAAATATCATCAGGTTTAGAATAGTTATAGAAAAGAACAAGGAACAATCAAGTGTAAACATACTTAACTGGAGGAGGGCTAACTTCAGTGAGTTGAAAAGAGATCTGGCCCCAGGGAACTGGAATCAAAAATTGTTCGGCAAACCAGTAATTAAACAATGAGAGTCCTTCAGAGGGGAAATAATACATTCCCAAGAGGGGGAAATAAAGGGCATCCAAAGCTAGAGCTTCCTGGATGGCAAAAGATACAGCGATTAAAATGAGACAGAAAAAGCAGGCTGATGACAGATGTAAGTTACATAATACAGTAGAGAACCAAGATGAATATTGAAAGTACAGATGATATATAAAATAGGAATGAGGAGCAAAAAAGAGAGTATGAGAATAGATTAGCGACTAATGTAAAAGGAAACTCAAAAGTCTTTTATAAACATATAAGTAGTAAAATGGTAGTCAACTGAAGGGTGGGACTGATTCAGGACCAAGAAGGAGATTTTCTTGTGGAGGCAAAGGGCATGCCTGAGGTACTAAATGAATACTTTACAGTTGTCTTCACTAGAGAAGAGGATGCTGCCAATGTAGCTGTAAAGGAAGAGGTAGTAGCGATAATAAGATAAATGTAGATAAGGAGGACATATTTAAAATGTTGGCAGTCCTCCAAGTGGAAAAGTCACCAGGTCCGGACAGGATGCATCCTAGGTTACTGAGGGAATTAACAGTTGAAATAGGGGAGGATCTGGCCATTCTTACAACCTCCCTTAAATATGAGGGTGATGGGGGAGACTGGGGGGGTTGCAAATGTTATATGTCCCTGTTTAAAAAAGGGTGGAGGGAAAAACCCAGCAACTATAGGTCAGTCAGCTTAACATCAGTGGTGGGGAAACTTTTAGAGACAATAATCCAGGACAAAATTAATTGGTATTTTGAAAAATGTTGGCTAATGAATGAAAGTCAGTACAGGTTTGTAAAAGGCAAATCGTGCTCGACTAACTTAATTGTGTGCTTTAGCTAAGTAACAGTGATGGTTGATGTGTATATGGACTTCCAAAAGGTGTATGACAATGTACCACATTTTACACTTGTTAGCAAAATTGAACCCAAGGGATTAAGGGAACAGTGGCAGTGTGGATACTAAATTAGCTAAGTGACAGATAGCAGAGAGTAGCAGTGAACAGTTGTTTTCTGACCGGAGGGAAGAATACGGTAGCATTCCCCCGGGTCGTTCTTATTGATATATGTTGATGACCTGGATTTGACTATACAGTGCATAATTTCAAAGTTTGTGGATGACACGAAACTCGGAAATGTAGTAAACAAAGGATAATAACAGACTTCAGGAGGACATAGAGTGGTGAAATTCGCAGACAGATGGCAGATGTAATTTCATGCAGAGAAATGTGAAGTGATGCATTTTAGTAGGAAGAATGAGGTGAGGCAATGTAAACTAAATGATACAATTTTAAAGGGGGTGCAGGAACAGTGTGGCCCAGTTGTGTATATAGACAAATCTCTGAGGGTGGCAGGACAAGTTGAGAAGGCTGTTAAAAATTAATATGGGATCCTTGGATTTATTAAAAGAGGCATATATTATAAAAGTAAGGAAGTTTTGCTAAACCTTTATAAAACAATGGTTGGGCCTCAGCTGGAGTATTGTGTTCAATTTCAGGCAACACACTTCAGGCAGGATGTCAAAGCCTTGGAGAGGGAGCAGAAGAAATTTACTAGAATGGCACCAGGGATGAGGAACTTCAGTTATGTGGAGAGACTGCGGAAGATGGGGCTGTTCTCCCTGGAGAGAAGGTTAAGAGGAGATTTGGTGGGGTTATAGTCATAGAGTCATAGGATCATTCACTGTACAGAAGGAGGCCATTTGTCTCATCGAGTCTATACCGGTTCTCCATAGAGCTATGCAGTCATTCCCACTCCCCGGCTTGATCCCCGTAGCCCTGCAAATCTATTTCTCTCAGGTGGCCATCCAACTTCCTCTTGAAGTCATTGATCATCTCCGCTTCCACCAGCCTTATGGGCAGCGAGTTCCAGATCATTACCATCTGCTGCGTAAAAAAGTGCTTCCTCGTATTCCCCTTGCATCTTTTGCCCAAGATTTTGCTTGCATCTAGTCCTTGTACGATTTGTTAATAGGAACAGTTTTTCCTTGTCTAACTTATCTAAGGTTGTCATAATCTTGTACACTTATATTAAATCTACCCTCAATCTCCTTTGTTCAAAGAACAACCCCAGCTTTTCCAACCTAACATTGTAACTAAAATCCTCCATCCCTGGAACCATTCTGGTGAATCTCCTCTGCACCCACTCAAGAACCCTCACATCCTTCCTGAAGTGTGATGATCAGAACTGGACACAATACTCTATTGGGGCCTAACCAGAGCTATATAAAGGTTCAGCATAACTTCCCTGCTTTTGTATTCAATGCCACTATTTGTGAAGCCCAAGATCCCATATGCTTTACTAACCACTCTCTCAATATGTCCTGCCATCTTCAAAGATCAATGCACATGCACCCCCAGGTCACTCTGGATCTGCACACTCTTTATAACTGTACCATTAAGTATATATTGCCTGTCCCTATTCCTTCTGCCAAAATGCATCACCTCATGCTGGTCAGTATTAAATTCCATCTGTCCATTCTGCTAGCCTGTTGCAGGCAGTTCATATCATCCTCATTGTTTGCTGCACCTCCAAGTCTGGTGTTGTCAGCAAATTTTGAGATTGTACTCTGTATTCCAAGATCCAAGTCATCTATAATATAGCAAAAAAGTAGTGGGCCCAGCACTGACCCTTGGGGAACACCACTGTCCACCATCCGTCAGTTTGAAAAGCAACCATTTACTACAACTCGCTGTTTTCTGTCCTTAAGCCAATTTTTTTTATCCAATTGGACACTGACCCTCCTATTCCAGGAGCCTCAATTTTGTTAACCAGCCTTTTATGTGGTACCTTATCAAATGCTTTCTTAAAATCCATATAAACACATCCACTGCATTCCCTTCATCAACCTTCTCTGTTACTTCATCAAAAAATTCAATTCGATTAGTCAAGCATGATCCGGAAGGATTTTGATAGAGTAAATAAGGAGAACTGTTTCCAGTGGCAGAAGGGTTGGCGACGAGAGGACACAGCTTTCAGGTGATTGGCAAAAGAACCAGAGGTGGCATGAGGATACATGTTTTTATGCAGCAAGTTGTTGTGATCGGGAATGCAATGCCTGAAAGGGTGGTGGAAGCAAATTCAATAGTAACTTTCAAAAGGGAATTAGATAAATACTTGAAGGGAAGATTATGCAGGACTATGGGGAAAGAGTGGGGGAGTGGGACTAGTTGGATAGTTTATCAAAGAGCCGACACAGGCATGAAGGACCAAATGGTCTCTTTCTGTGCTGTATCATTCCATGAGATCACTGATAATATTTAACTGGCAGTAATAGTTGTAACACCCTGATATCCTACCTGTAACTAGTAGTAATTCTATAACCTGCTGGTATTAACGCTGTAGCTACAGCCAGACTCTCCCTGCACTGCACAAGATGCAGTTAGGCTCCCCAGTCTATGCAACTTTTAACAGGCCTGATAGTTTTCTCTGTCACCTTTGGACTCAAGTTCTGTGTGGAGGTGACGACTCTCAACTGAAAGTGTCAGTAAGAGGCCATCTGTACTTGAACTTTTCACATTAAAACCAGCTGGCACAGATCCATCTAAGATGAATTGAAAGGTCACTCAAAAGGACAGTGGACTTGGTGTTTGGGGCACATCTCGCAGGGCACATCATCCTAAACTGAGCTCAGCATCAACATTTCTAAATCAAACTCCTGTAACTCCATTTCCTCCCAGATCGGGTTATATTCATCCCTTTCAAAGACCTATCCCATTCCTTTTTAAATAATATTCTATTCTCTGCCTCAATAGCCACTTTGGTAAGCATCCCATAAGAGCACTCAGTGCAAAACCCTTCTTTATCCATTCTCCCTTTGGTTTTTTCCAGTGAGAATCCTCAGTCTCCATCCCTTGATCCCCATTTGCCCATCAGTGAAAACAATCTATTACTATTTACCCACAGTAATGTCTCCAAGTTTCACTCACCCATTTACTGGCGGCTTCACTGTTGATGTTGCTCTCACTCACCATGTTATTGTTGCAATTTCCAGCTCTGTAGGAATTGTTGGGTCCCACCCCATTCTCTCTCTCTCTCTCTCTCTCTCCTCCTGCCCAAGCTCCCATTTCCCAATCTTCCTTTCTCCTCACCCAAACTCCAACCCCGACAACCATTCCCTGTCTCCCCCCACCCCCACCAATCCATTGTCTCATTGCTCCCACCCATTCTCCCATCTTCGTCTCCCCGCCCCAAAAAGCATCAATCCCCTAGTCATTTTTCACTCTGGTCAGGGATAGGTGACATATAACTCACAGAATAAACCACCACAAGCAGTGAGTCTACCACACCAAAGACCACTCCCAGGATATTTTGGAGTAGCAGTGCTTGATACAGTTGAAGCTCAGCTAGGAGGCTGTGCCAGAGGTGTGCACTTCATCAATGAGAACCTGCAGGAATAGCCAACTATCAACAGTGAACAATCCAGTGAAGTCACCACTGCTGTTAAATTTTATGCCAGAGGGACCCATCAGGCATCCACAGGGCTATTACAGGAGTCAGCCATTATGCTGGCCATTCCTGTGTTAAAAGCCTAACAGAAATCCTTTTTTGCTACAGATTTACCAAATACAATTAGCGATGATTTCCACAAAGCAGAGGACATTATTGGCTGTATAATGTAACCATTCATGCACCTACCAACAATCCTGTGGCATTCCTAAATAGGAGTGAATATTTATCCATCAACAGAGAAGTAGTATGTAACCACTGACCGAAAATAATGCACATCAATACATGCTTCGCAGGAGTGCACATGATGTTTTAATTCTGAAGTCAAACGTGACAGAGCTCTGTGAAGGAAAAGATGTGATGGGGGGCTGATTTCTCAAAGCTTTGGACAATGGGATCTAACTATGACTGAGCAACATTTCCACATAAGCACCAGATCCAAGCAGAAATCAAATATAATGTTGCACTTTGGCAGTGCATACATTTAGATGCCAAAGCAAAAGTTCAGGTGCTTAGAATAGTCAGAGTAGAGGTAGGTGGGTGGGTGGGTGCACGGTAGGGTGTGTGGTGCTTACAGTATGTTTGGATGCAGACATATGCTGCATAATATTACCATAAAGAAGTCTCACCCTGTATTTGACTGAAGAACAGCAACAGCAAGCCATGTAAGTCATGAGGATGTGATGCAGCTACAGCAGCACACCAGCTGTTGCAGGCAGGGAAAAAGGTGAGTGAGGGCTTCATTGCCAACCTCTTCTTCTGTCACTATTATTATCTATTGGACATATTTAAAGTCATGGAACTTCCAGACGCCTCTCCAGTCTAGTTGTTGTTAAACAGTTTGTTTTTCTTTTGAATAACTGATGCTTTCTTTTTTGTCCAATAAAGAAAGACACTGCAAGATACATTAAAATTGAATTATTCTTATGGTGCAAATGTGCACTCTATTTTTTTCTAGTGCATTTATTGTGAGTCATGACAGTCTGCACTTGCCTTAAGCAGATACCTAAATCCAATGTTACCCAATAGAAATCATTGAGTAGCAACAGGGCATGGCTACAGCAACAGTATTTTAACTAAATATACTAATTTTAGTACAATACATCAAATGCAAAATATAGGTAAATGTAGATGTATATATTTACTTAAAAAACATTTCTACCATTCAGTATGAAACTTTGTAATCTTTCTCTTTCACCAAAGTTTGAAATTCTGGCATGAATTTATTAGACACAGCTCATCTTCTGATGAAAGGCCATTGACCTGAAACATTGGCCGGAATTTTATGTTGGGTGGGAGGTCCCGTCCACTGACCAAAAAGTCAGGGGCGAGCCCCACTCTGCCGGGCCTGGGAGTCACGCCAGGGTTTTACATGGTCCAGGCCTTTAATTGGACTAAGGTGGGATTTCCACTTCTCTGAGGCAGGAAGTCCCGCCTCCAAGAGCTGCCCTCCAATCAGCGGGCCGGCAGCTCTTAGTCCCAGCAGCACCACCGGGACCGGTGGTCACTGCTAGGACTACACCCTGCCAAAAGCAGGATCTTGGACACCGCCCCCAGAAGAGAGGTTTAGCGCCTCACCGGGGGCAATCAGCTGGGCCCTGGCGAGGCAAGGTTGGATGGGGGTTCTTTATTTCAGTGGGGGTGGTTGGGGCTTCAGCAAGCCCTCCATGGGGCACAGGGTGCTCGATCAGGTTGGTTAGGGTTTTACCTGGCGGCCTTCTGTTGGGCCTAAGGCACCTGACTGTCGCTGGTAAAATACCAGCAGCGGCGAGAGAAGACCCTTAAGTGGCATTTAATTGGCCACTTAAGGGCCTTGATTGGCCTGGGGTGGAGGGGCCATTTCTCGCCGCCACTGCCCCTGGTAAAATTGCAGCAGGGGCAGGAAGGCGTCGGGAACAGCACCCCCCACCTCCCACTCAATTTTACGACACCCCACCGGCATCAGCACACTTCTGTGGGGGATGTAAATTTCCAGAAGCTAACTCTGTTTCTCTCTCCATAGAGGATGCCTGACCTACTGAGAGTTCCCAGCATTTACTGTCTTTATACCAGGTTTCTAGTATCTGCAGTTTTTTACTTTTGGCCTAGGTTTTTGTCTATCAGTTGTGAGTAGTACTTTAAATTCAGAGTGATTGCTGAGAATGATGACTCAAACAATGGACTGGCCTGGATTTTGTGCTGGAGGCAGGTCTCCCAACACTGGGCCGAAAAGGTGGGCTGGGTCCCGCCTCTGCCTTCCCCGCACCACCACCACCCCCTCCCAAGCCCACTGGGAGGGCGCCTAGTTTTACAAGGTGTCCACCTCCACGCTAGAGGTTCCCCGCTGCTGGTAAGATCCCAGTGGCAGTGAGAAGAGGTTCCTAATAGGCCATATATGGGCCTCAATTTGCCTCTGGGCAGGATGGCTATCATTGGCCTATCCCACCCCCAAGAAGGTACTACACCCCGCCACCCCCACTGCCCGCCACCCATCGCGATTTTCTGTGCCACCCAACCCCCCGCCTCCGATCCCGCCTCAGGAGGGCCCATAAAATCCTGGCCAATATGTCAGTCCTGCCCCTTTCTCCATCCAGAACATAATTGAAAGCTGCTTCCCCTTTACCATGACATGCTCTGTTGGAGCTGCTTGTTATTGTTGGAGCTTCCTTTCTTTTGCTGACCTGGAACAGCGATTATGATTGGTCCAGCTTACCATGACAACAGTTCACTTCCTCATCAATACTCCTGGTGTTTCCATGCTGCTGAAATCTGGCATTTTTACATGCGACGGTACTATCTTGGCTCGAGCTGCAAATTTCTGTATGGTAGGGATGGAAGCATATGAAGATAGGTCTACCTGCCAGATTTTCCTACATTATTGTCTGCACTACTGCTCAATTTGGGGCTTTAAAAAGAAAAACTTGCATTTATATAGCACCTTTCATGACCACAAGATGTCCCAAAGCGCTTTACAGCGAATGGAGTACTTTTGATGTGTAGGCACTATAGTAATGCAGATAAACTGTTTCTGTGATGTTGATTGAGGGATAAATATTGACCAGGATACCAGGGAGAACTCCTCTGCTATTCTTCAAAATAGTAACATGGGAGCTTTTATGTTCACCTGAGAGGCCAGCCAAAAGACAGCACCTCTGGCAGTGCAGTACTCCCTCAGTACTGTACTGGAGTATCAGGCTAGATCTTTGTGGCCATGTCCTGGAGTAGAACTTGAACCCACAACTTTGTGACTCAAAGGCAAGAGTGCTACCAACTGAGCCAGAAAGATCAAAACTTTGTTGAGCAGAAAGCATACTGGGTTCCAAAACTTTGTTTTACATTTTTTAATTACTAAGTAATTCATAGTAGTGCAATAAACATAGATTTACTGATTTTGGTATGTGACCAATTTTGTTTTAAAAAAAAACAATTTTGCTTCAATAACTTCATAGGTAAATACAAACCTAATGTGGACCAAAAAGGTCCTGGACTCAAATCCTGTTCTCTGCTGTTAGCTGATCTGAACTGATCAGCAATGAGGCCCAATGATTCACCTCAGTATCTCTATAACTAGGGAGGAGAAATATGAGTCAGGATTACCACTCCTGATAGCTATCCAGTGATTTCTGCTGGCAAGTGTGAGTGTGTGCGCACAATGAATGATTAGCTTCAGCTGTGATGCTCCATGCTTGAATGACCGTCGCAACAATCAGTCTCTAAGCTCATGCGTTAAGAATAGTCTCTTGGGCGATACTGTAAGGCTGTCAGCACCTGTGGAACCATATTCCAGCATCAGTCACTTCAAGAGAGGGGAGGGGAAGAATGGAAAAACAGAAAACAGTTTAATATTGGTCTATTTCGATTGATATTCGGTAGAGTATTGAAATTATGCATATAAACTTTAATTTACATTAAATCTGGGACTATTATGATTTGATGTATATGGGGCTGATCTGGAAAATAAAGCTCTCTCTTACAAACTAGTTATTTTCAATCAACCAAACAGAAGACACTGACTTGAATTTCGCTCTTTGTTGTAATGCAGTAGATCTTTGGCGGATAAATTGTCACCGCTCATTACCTGCACCCCTACCCCTGCTCCTGCTCCATTTTCTGTAGGTCAGGGTAATTTAAAGCTATACTGTGATTGCCAGGACTATATACATCACTGCCTCAGCTGGAAACAGGGAAATTGCTGTAGTGCCTTGCTGCAGTGTTTTGATCAGCATGGATCAGCACACCCAAATCCTTTGTTCCTCCCCAGTTCCTAGTATGTACAGAAATGTAATATATATATATATATATTAGGAAATAGGAGCAGAATAGGCCATTCGGCTCCTTGAGCCTGTTCCGCCATTCAACTAGATCATGGCTGATCTTCTACCTTAATGCCATTTTCCCACACTATCCCCATATCCCTTTTAATGTCTATAAATCTATCGACCTCTGTCTTGAATATACTCAACAACTGAGCCTCCACATCCCTCTGGGGTAAATAATGCCAAAGATTCCCTACCCTCAGTGTGAAATGCTGAGGCCCCAATATAGATCCCTGAGGATCACTGCTTGTCACATCCTGCCAATCAGAGTACATTACCTTTATCCCTACCCTCTCTGTCTGCTACCTCCCAACCAATTAGCAATCCGTGCCACATGGTTATGTCCAATTACGTGGACTTTTATTATTGATAACCTCTCATATGGAACTTTAACAAATATCTTCAGCAAGTCCATATTGGGGAGGCTGGGGCGTAGTGGTGCTGTCGCTAGACTAGTAACCCAGAAACTCAGGGTATTCCCCTGGTGGAATTTGAATTCAATTAAAAAAAAAATCTGGAATTAAAAAGCTAGTCTAATGATGGCCTTGAAACCATTGTCGATTGTCGTAAATACTCATCTGGTTCACTAATGCCCTTTAGGGAAGGAAATCTGCTGTCCTTACCTGGTCTGGCCTACATGTGACTCCAGACCCATAGAAATGTGGTTAACTCTAAAAATGGCCTAGCAAGCCACTCAGTTGTTTCAAACCACTAAAAAGTCGATAAGGACTGAAACTGGATGGACCACCCAGCATCGACCTAGGCACCGGAAACGTGGCAAACCCAGCCCTGTCAACCATGCAAAGTCCTTCTTGCTAACATCTGAGGGTTTGTGCCAAAGTTGGGAGATCTGTCTCACAGACTAGTCAAGCAACAGCCTGACACCGAATCATGCCTTACAGACAATGTCCCAGATGCTGCTATCACCAGCCCCGGGTATGTCCTGTCCCACCTGCAGGACAGACCCAGCAGAGGTGGTGGCACAGTGGTATACAGTCTGGAGGGAGTTGCCCTGGTACTCCTCAACATTGACTCCGGACACCATGAAGTCTCATGACATCAAGTCAAACATGGGCAAGGAAACCTCCTGCTGATTACCACCTACTGCTCCCCTCCCCCCACCCTCCTCAGTTGATGAATCAGTACTCCTCCATGTTGAACACCACTTGGAGGAAGCACTAAGGGTAGCAAGGGTGCAGAATGTACTCTGGGTGGGGGACTTCAATGCCCATCATCAAGAGTGACTCGGTAGCACCACTGCTGGCCGAGTCCTAAAGGACATAGCTGCTAGACTAGGTCTGGTGGTGAGGAAACCAACAAGAGGAAAAAACATACTTGGCCTAATCCTCACCAATCTGCCTACCGCAGATGTATCTGTCCTTGACAGTATTGGTAGGCGTGACGACCCCACAATCCTTGTGGAGACAAAGTCCCGTCTTCACATTGAGGATACCCTCCATCGCTTTGTGTGGCACTACCACTGTGCTAAATGCGATAGATTTCGAACAGACCTAGCAATGTAAAACTGGACATCCATGAGGCGCTATGGACCATCAGCAGCAGCAGTGTTGTACTCAACCACAATCTGTAACCTGATGGCCCGGCATATCCCCCATCCTACCATTACCATCAAGCCGGGGATCAACTCTGGTTCAATGAAGAGTGCAGGAGGGCATGCCAGGAGTAGCATCAAACATACCTCAAAAAGAGGTGTTAGCCTGGTGAAGCTACAACTCAGGACTACTTGCGTGCGAAGCAGTATGCGATAGACAGAGCTAAGCAATCCCACAACCAACAGAACTAAGCTCTGCAGTCCTGCCACATCCAGCCGTGAATGGTGGTGGACAATTAAACAACTAACAGGAGGAGGTGGCTCCACAAATATCCCCATCCTCAATGATGGGGGAGCCCAGCACATCAGCGCAATAGATAAGGCTGAAGCACTTGCAACAATCTTCAGCCAGAAGTGCCAAGTGGATGATCCATCTCGGCCTCCTCCTGAAGTCCCCAGCATCATCGGTGCCAGTCTTCAGCAAACTCGGCGTTATATCAAGAAACGACTGAAGGCACTGGATACTGCAAAGGCTATGGGCCCTGACAACATTCTGGCAATAGTACTGAAGACCTGTACGCCAGACCTTGCTGCGCCCCTAGCCAAGCTGTTCCAGTACAGCTACAACACTGGCATCTACCCAGCAATGTGGAAAATTGCCCAGGTATCTCCTGTGCACAAAAAGCAGGACAAATCCAACCCGGCCAATTATGGCCCCATCAGTCTCTTCTCGATCATCAGTAAAGTGATGGAAGGTGTCATTGACAGTGCTATCAAGCACATGCTTAGCAATAACCTGCTCAGTGACACTCAGTTTGGGTTCCGCCAGGGCCACTCAGCTCCTGACCTCATTACAGCCTTGGTTCAAACATGAACAAAAAGAGCTGAACTCAAGAGGTGAGAGTGACTGCCCTTGACATCAAGGCAGAATTTGACCGAGTATGGCATCAAGGAGCCCTAGCAAGACTGGAGTCAATGGGAATCAAGGGGAAACTCTCCACTGGTTGGAGTCCTACCTAGTGCAAAGGAAGATGGTTGTGGTTGTTGGAGATCAATCATCTCAGCTCCAGGACATTACTGCAGGAGTTCCTCAGGATAGTGTCCTGGGCCCAACCATCTTCAGCTGTTTCATCAATGACCTTCCTTCAATCATAAGATCAGAAGTGAGGATGTTTGCTGATGATTGCACAATGTTCAGCACCATTTGTGACTTCTCAGATACTGAAGCAGTCCATGTAGAAATGCAGCAAGACCTGGACAATATCCAGGCTTGGTCTGATAAGTGGCAAGTGACATTCGTGCCACATATGTGCCAGGCAATGACCATCTCCAACAAGAGGGAATCTAACCATCTCCCCTTGACATTCAATGGCATTACGATCGCTAAATCCCCCACTATCAACATTCTAGGGGTCACCATTGACCAGAAACTGAACTGGAGTAGCCATATAAATACCTGTGGCTACAAGAGCAGATCAGATGCTAGGAACCCTGCAGCGAGTAACTCACCTCCTGACGCCCCAAAGCCTGTCCACCATCTACAAGGCACAAGTCAGGAGTGTTATAGAATACTCTCCACTTTCCTGGATGGGTGCAGTTCCAACAACACGCAAGAGGCTCGACACCATCCAGGACAAAGCAGCCCGCTTGATTGGTACCCCATCCACAAATATTCACTCCCTCCACCACTGATGCACAAGTGGGAGCAGTGTGTACCATCGACAAGATGCGCTGCAGCAATGCACCAAGGCTACTCAGGCAGCACCTTCCAAACCTGCGACCTCTGCCACCTAGAAGAACAAGGGCAGCAGATTCGTGGGATCACCACCAATTGCAAGCTCCCCTCCAAGCCACACACCATCCTGACTTGGAACTATATCACCGTTCCTTCACTGTTGCTGGGTCAAATCCTGGAACTCCCTTCCTAACAGTACTGTGGGTGTACCAACCCTACATGGACTGCAGCTCTTCAAAAAGGCAGCTCACTACTACTTTCTCATGGGTAATTAGGGATGGGCAATAAATGCTGGCATAGCCCGTGACACCCACATCCCATGAAATGAATTTAAAAAATATAGACACCATCGATAAGCATATAAAAAGAATTCATACAAAATAGCAAATATCTAATGTATCCTATATTTGTTTTCTAATGGGAGCATTTGAACCTTGTAGTTTGAGGTTGGGCCAGCCCCAATTTTAACCCAACCCGTTCTGTGGGAACAGGGCAGCTGAGCAGTCAAAGTTGTGCAAATTCCATCACAAACACACTGACCATCATTTTAACTTTGGGACTGACTGAGGTCACAAACATTCCCAGCAGAAATAGGAATATTCCTCATGAATAAGTTCAAATCGAGGTCCAATGATGCCATTAATACCCAGACTCTATTTTAACTTAGCAAGTCAGAAGTCTCAGCCTCTGACAAAGAAGTGGGATTAGCTTCACAAATTGTCTTGTGTAACAGGAAGCACTACTTAAAAAGGAATTCACCTGCAAGCACTCAGGTCAATTGTATCAAATGTCATGTTCATACAATATGAACTTATGAGCTATAAATATGAACTTATGAAGTATAAACCCAAAACAAACACTTTTCTCTAAAATAAAATATATTTGCAAGGTCAGATGACCTTTTCTTTCCTGCCAATACACATGGAACAGCAAGAACACGGAGCCAATTTTCATGTCTGCATAATTCTTGGAGAAGTCATTAAAATGCAAATGACCCTTCCTGAGGTAATGGTTGCATTTTTTCCAACAAATTAGAAAAACTGGGCTCACATTACTGTTGCAGACTCTTCGACTCCAAACTTGAAATCCAGAAATGGGTGTGAAAAGCGGTATTTTATTAAGATGGTATGTGGGTGAGTGAAACCCGGACTCCATTGTCTGACAATGGCCTAACCATCAGAAACTGTTTATGAAGACAATGGAAAGCGATTCTCCAGCCACATGACTGAAACTAGGTTTCTGATAGGGGGTTTTAATAAGTCATATTCTGAGCCGACTGTCAGAAACATTCTATGTCAACGAAGAGTAAATACCCTGCCTAAGACCACCAGCTTTAAGCAACACGTAGGCGGAGACTAGAGTTGACCTTGAACTCTCCACCTGAGGAACCGTACCAGGGCTTCACCATTGAACCTTGACTGGAGTATAACAAGAGAAATCTGCTCCTGCGAACATAAAACAACAGCGAATCTGTCTTCCTAAAGCCCCAGAGTTTTTCTTCAGTGGACAAAAAAGGACTACAGGCCTGCATCATTTAAAGTCTTCACCCTGGGGAAAAGCAAGTGGAACAGAGAACTCATGAAATCATAAGACCTAAATGTATGCTACTTTTATAATCGTAATCTTTTCTTGATTGTGTGTGCATCTGTGTGAATATGAGAGTGGCTGCAGTTGCATATATTCAGGTGTTGACAATAAATATTTATCTTTCTTTTAAAACTTACAAGAAAACTTGTCATTTGTCAGTTCTTGACAATTAAAGCACTCAGGAGCTAAAACACATTATTTAAGACATGCTGGCCTGAATTTTATTCGCGTGCCATGCTACTTGGTGGCCGCTTACAACTCGGCGGCCTTCTGACATGGATTTGTTGTCAAGGAGCCCCCGTAATATTTTGTGCGGGGGCTCATTTAAATAGTGGGGGCAGAGCGGCCGCCCCCGATGACAGAGGTGGTGGCTGCTACGTCCCCGGCAATGGCGTCCAGCGCCACTGCGCAGGCACCGGCACCGGCACCATTTTTCAAGGGCTTTAAGTCCTGAGCAGAAATTTTAATTTTTAGAGGGACCAGGAATTTAATTTTTAACAAAAACAGTAAATTTCACATAAAAGCACCAATTCCAACCTCCAATGATCACACAATAAAATTATTTCCCTCTTCCCCACCCCCCCACCACGCCCAAAAACCATTCTTGTCAGTCCCAAATTTTAAACCCCAAACTTTGCACTCTTTGCACTTCAACCCCTTCCCATCATCCCCACAGCCAATGAAAAATGTTTTCCCCGCTCCTCCACCTCCCCCGGCCTAAAAATGTTATTCCTCCCACCTCCTCACCAGGTTCTCACCTCGGAACTCCATACGGAGTTCCGAAGGCGCGTGGGCTGTGTTCGGAGTTGGTAAAATTGGTGTGGGACGTCCACCACCTGCAGGTAAGTTTATTAGCATCTAATTTAGGTTCATTTGAATATTTAGATGCAGGGCCCACCGCCAGGCTGCGGGAGGGGCCGCACTGAGGTCCCCCTGCCACCGGTAATACGCAGCAGGCCCTTCTCGACATTGCGGGTTGAGGCGGGCCTCTCCCCACAAAATTTTACTGGCCCCCGCGCTGCGATCCGTGGCACGAGGGGCCAGTAAAATTCAGCTGTCTTTGGTCAGTCGAGAGGTGAAACGGTAGAGCCATCCCTCTCATCTCTCTCCAGTCCATAACACTATGTGCTATTGTGAGTAGTCAATTTCCAAGGCAGTTCTGAGCTTGCAGTTAGCTTCAGATTGCTTTCCTAATTAATTTAGCCTAATTAATTACCTACTGCTTACCATTGGTGCTGTTTTTGCTTCAACTCCTTTGAATTGTCAAACAGTTGGAGCATGAAGAACTGCAGCAACAGCCTCAAAAACCACATCAAGCAGCAGGTAGCCCTGTTAGAAAAAAGCAGGTGAGGGGAGCTGTCTGTAGAAGGCCCATCCAGCCCACAGAGTCCATAGACCAAGAGTCACTTTTCTGGATATTTCTGAGAAACCATGCACAAGGACGTTGTATTTACCTATGTAAAACCTGCTACCTGCTGGTACAGGGGACCATGCTTTGCCAGTGGCTGTCAAAGTCATTACCATCTGTAGTTACTTTTTCTCCAGACTCCTGCAGGAGACATCACACATATCTGCCAATCTGCAGTGCACAGTGGTATCAATCAGGCCAGCAATGCCTTCTTTGCCAGAGAAATCCAGGAGTTACCTTCCCAATGATGCCAACAGCCAAAATGAGAGAGATCTTGGATTTGCAGTGGCGCAACTTCTTTCATGTTCAGGGCATGATAGGTTGCACTCTTCAGAGCACCAGAGGATGTACCAGCAACTTTCATCAACGGGAAGGGCTTTTACTTGATCAATTGTCAACTGCTGTGCAAAAGAATAATGTAAGTCTGTACCAGTTTTGATGATAGCTGCCACAATGCCTTCATTCTGCAACATTTAGCCATCCTCCCATTTTTCACCTGTCCAGGGATGTCCGCCGTCATGATGTCCTATCCGGATTTTATGGATGGTGGCAAACATGGAGGGTGGAGAGCAGGCATCGATGCGACGGGCAGGCAATTAAGGTAGTTAAGAGACCTATTGACAATTACTTTATTCTTAGTTTTATATTTTATTAGTGGCACTCGGGAATCATGGGGTTTCAGAGATTCGCCTGGTTGACATAGGTGACATGGAGGTGGGAGCTCATTGCTTGCTGCAAGGGGAGGCCATCGGGAGAGGCAGCATCAACTGCCAGGAAGAGTGGAGAAGGGAGGGCACGGGCATCATTTGAGGAGTAAGGGCAAAGGTGCCAACACTGACCATCACTGTGCCAAGTTAATCTATAAGGGTGTATATGTAGGTTATACATGTCAGCAATGTATTTGTAGTCTCTCTTCAACCTTTTCACATGGGAAAAGGGCTTTACCTAAGACCTTGTGTTCAACTGGATATGGAACCTGCTCTGGCTTGAAAACTAATTAACATTGGCCGGAATTTTAACCTTGGTGGACGGGAGCCATCCACTGACTGAAAAGTCGGTGGCGAACCCGTCTCTGCCAGACCTGGGGATCCGATCCGCATTTTGCAGTCCCCAAGCCTTTAATTGGTCTGAGGTGGGACTTCCACTTCATTGAGGCATGAAGTCCCACCTAATGGAGCTACTGGCCAATCAGAGGGCCGGCAGCTCTCTGGCCCAGCAGCGCCACCGGGAGTGGTGGCCACTGCTGGGACTGCAACCCAGCCATCGCAAAGAAGATGTTGGGGATCCCTGGAACCAAGGTAAATTTTTGGTGCCGCACCGGGGGTGATCGGTCAGGCCCTGGCGAGGCAAGGGTGGTCGATTGGGGGATGGGGGCGTGTTAGGTGCTGGGGGTGGTTGGGGCAGCGGGGGCGGCCCTCCTTCAAGGCATGTCTCTGAGATAAACGTCTGACCCCAGTTTCTACAAGCCAAATGAGTGCATTAATACTATGACATGATGGAATGAAGAAATAGAAAAGATAGCTGAATTTAATTGTTTCTTTGCACAATAAAGAGGGAAGTTTTTCATTAGGAGATAAGAAAGCTGTCACAAGGGCTGATAAATAAGAATGGGAAAAGAGGTAAGTAAAGTTTCTGATTTATAATTTAAAGAGTATATAAATTGTGATTCCTTTCATAGAAAGACAATTGTTAATCTAAGTTTCATTATCATTATCCCCTACAAATTGAGCATGTTGATGAACAGGCTACTGTCAGCAATGTCCTCTCCACACAATCTGTTTGTTTAGGTAAGGGAAATGTGTTTTTGTTTTCTAATTTATCTTAATCATATATCCATAAATTAAAAATAAAAACAAATTGATCTTACATAAAATAATAATTGTTCTCTAATTACACTATATATTGAATATTAAAAAGCTGTACAGTGCAATGAAACAGCAATTATTTTATATTGATTAAAAATTATAAACTGAAATTATTTTTGACAAAAAGCATTATGAGTATGACATATGAAAAAGTGTTAACGTAAGGTTTGATTGTTAATGTTATTTAAAAGACTGGGTGATGAATGCTAAGAATCTTGTAACATTTCACCCACAGAAAAGGCTGACAGCTCATCACTGCAACATTAATTGAAGTGGTCACTACTAATCTTCATTTTATTTTAATAAAAAAAGATTCACTGGCTGGGTGAGTCAATGTACTATATGGTTTCAGGCTCAGCCATTGTGGAGAATTTTAACTTGTTGGGCAGGTCACAGTTAACATGGAGCGGGAGAAACTTTCGACTGCAATTTTAAATTGTAGGTGTCAAGGACACAGTCCTTGTTTAAATATGTAAATTGGGTCTCAGTCTGGTGGTTTTATAATTGGCTTCTGTGTTCCTGAGCAAAGGAAGGTAAAGAATATAATCTAGGGATCCCTCTCTTGTTCCCTGCAGGACAGCGTGAGGTGCTATCTGTCTTCTGAGGCAAGTAGCCTGCTGACATTAATTGCCCAGACTTACATCGGAAGAATTAATATTTGGGTTAATTGGGTGGAGAGTTGCCAGCACTTGTGGAACTATAGTCAGCAGCTTCAGGAAAGATGAGCAAGGAAAATACAAAAGAATAACATGAACAAAAAATGCTTCAAGAAAAGATTATGTTGCAGGAGACAAAATACCTGCTGCAGTGTGAATTGGCTGCTATAGCTAACATAAAGTTCTCTTCCTTTATGCTAGTGCAGCCGACAGCAAAAACAAACAGCTGCGCTCATAAATATTATTGGTCCAGTCTAGCTGGTTCCAATGGCAATAGAGAACCACGTTTTCATGTGAATTTGTGAGCTGTTGCCAGATTTACCTGCTCAGTTTTGGACCTTATATATGCATGCAGTTGATGTCACAATCCCAATTGTGTCATGACATCAGAAGCGTCAAAGCTTCCTGATTAAAATGCTTGGATTGAAACAGAGAGACGTGATGCTGTAATTATGTTGCATAGAGGTGTAGAGCAGGTGCTTTTGTATTCCAAATTGATGCCTTGTGGAGAGAGATGCCAGCTTTGAAAATAAATAGGGGGAAATGAGAGTGGAGCTTTGGTGTCGCTTCATAGCTCCACCCTCACAAAGCCTCGCATCAAAAGAAGAATTGTCTGTAGTAATAAAACAGAAAGTGCTGGAAATACTCAGCAGGTCAGGCAGCATCTGTGGAGAGAGAAGCAGAGTTAACATTTCAGGGCTGTGACCTTTCATCAGAACTGGCAAAGGTTAGAAAAGAATTAGTTTTTAAGCAAATGAAGGGGTGGGGGGGTGGGTGTGTGGTGGGGGTTGGTGGGGAAGAGAACAAAAAGGAAGGTGTGTGATAGGGCAGAGGGCATGAGGGATTAAATAACAAAGCTGTGGTGAAAGACAAAGCATTAGTCCAGAGAGAGTGTTAATAGTGGAATAATGAGCAGCTCTGTCCATATGAAAAACAGGCACATGGTTTAAAAAATAAAATAAAATAATTTAAAAAATAGAAAAATATACAAAAAGGACAGTCATGCTCTGAAATTGTTGAACTCAAGGTTGAGTCTGCAAGGCTGTAGAGTGATAATCAAAATATCAGGTGCTAATCTTCGAGCTTGCATTGATGTTCACTGGAACACTGGAGCAGGCCAAGGACAGAAATGTGGGAATGAGATTAGAGGGGGTGTGTTGAAATGGCAAGCAACCGGAAGCTCGGGGGCATGCTTTCGGACTGAGTGGAGGTATTCCACAAAGCAGTCACCCAATCTATGTTGGTCTCCCCAATGTGGAGGCGACTGCATTGTGAACGGTGAATACAGTATACTAAATTGAAGGAAGTACAAGTAAATAGCTGCTTCAACTGGAAGGAGTGGTTGGGGCGTTGGATGGTGAGGAGAGAGGAGGTAAAAGGGCAGGTATTATACCTCCTGCGATTGCATGGGAAGGTGCTGTGGGAAGGGGACGAGGTGTCGGGGGTGATGGAGGAGTGGACCAGAGTGTTGCAGATTGAACAATCCCTTTAGAATGCTAACAGGGGAGGGGAGGGGAAGATGGTTTGGTGGTGGCATCAAGTTGGAGGTGACGGAAATGGCGGAAATTGTCTGCAGTGTTGTGTTAACAGGGCTTTCTCAGCAAGTAGTTTCAAGAAGTGATTTTGCTCAAAGACCCTGTAAAGGAGCTGATAACGCCCCTTTAATCACAGCTAGAGTTCTTTGCATGTTGTTTGTAGTATACAGCAAACATTTTTCCTTGATGTATCAATCAGACCTCATGTTTCATGTCTTTGTGTGTTTCCTGACTTAACATAAACTTTGTATTCAAAAGCAAACTAGTTGCCCTAGCACATTAAAGTCAAATCATTGAGTCTAAAAAAACTCAGATCTATGAAATAGGTGAAATCAGTGAAAACTTAGTCCACTGCAAAAGTTTGTTCATTTTATTTAACAAACCACAAAGTACAGCGTTCTTGTAATCTAGTTTCTTCAAATCCACAAATTCAGAGGGTTGGAAAGATTAACAATATGGTAGATGTCTTGGTCATCTGCAATTTTAATTTCTGGAGTCTGTAAATTCCTACAGTGGTAACTCATGACAAAAATGTGATCCTCAGTCCACAATCAGGAACTTTGTCAACCTGCTTAATGTAGGATTGAATGCTACTAGCACAAGGTTGTCAGTTTAATTATGCACTACTATAAAAATTGATGGCTTCATACTTTGTGATATTAATAATGACCATGTTATTCCTTTGCATGCTATTTTAAAAAAAGTGCTGAGATGTTTATTTGTTAAAATAGTGGCCAGAGTAATTTCAATTGAGTGCATAAATATACAAGTTATTATCATAAAATGCAATCAGGACCATTATCTCTTTAAGACTAGTAGATCACATGATTGATACAGGTGAGGGAAGCCATTTGGTCCATTTACCCCACCCTCTCTTCTACTATACAGCATCTGACTGTATTTTTGCCTCCCCTATCTTCTTAGAAGTCCACTTCACATTTTGATTACTCTTTGTGAAGCATTTCCTGACTAGAGTCTTGAATTTTTCTACTTTTGACCTGTGCTCCTTTGTCCTACTGTCACAGTTTAATTTGAAGTGACGTTTGAATTTACCCTTTCAGTATTATTTACTAGCTTATATGCCTCTAAAGGGTCACTTCTCAGTGTCTTCCTTTCAAGGTTAAATCATTTCTTGGATCAGTCTTGTGGCTTTCCCATGCTCCCCTGAGTAACCATCTGGCAGCTGTTCAATCCTGTGGCCATTATGATGTACCAATTTGATCATTTTCTTCAAGTAGTTCCCCCACCCCAATTGGGTTCTCTTTATTCTGTAATTATATGTGCAATGAGAAGCCCTGGGAGGGGAGTCGGGTCTTCTCCATTTTTTTTTAACAGAGACTTTGAAAAAGATCAACTCCTAGGCCCATCAAACTTTTTGAAAAGAAAAATTGATCTGATGAAGGAATTCAAAGCTATTTTTTTAAAGCAGTATCCCTCTCTCGTCAGAAGAATGACTTACCCGATTTTGTTGCAGCCTGTCGTTCAGCGCTGTCTTCTCCAGCTTGAGGTTTCTTCTTTTCCTGTTTGGGCCAGTATTTTTCTTTAACTTTCTCTCTTCCAGCTGTTTTCCTGTGGTCTTCAAGTCTGGATTTTCTTTCTTCTCACCACAGCTGCCACCATGCAATGAGAAGCTTTTTTTATATTGTCTGATGCAACATAAATGAGATGCGTGGAGTTCAGTTAATTGGAGACTCAAACAGGTTTATTAAACAGCTAACAACTATATATAGTACATAGCTAACTATTACAGAACTTGCCTCTTTGTGTTACAGTTACAGAGTGAGACAGGTATATAGTCACATGACTGCAACCTGGTACTTGGCTCATTAGCATACTAAGATCTTATAGGTACATTACTCTTAAAGGCAATCACACAACAATATGCATTACAGATCTTATGCTTCAAGAATAGGGTGAGTATAACTGAACACTAGATAACAATATCCCTGCATATTTGTATATTAGATACATTTGGATCACTAACACTCTGCAGCCTGGACAGGTTACCATAGCACCAGATTTTTCTGGGGTTCAATGACCCATAACATGAACTGCTGCAAATGAAATTTCTCTGGGATATTGCAGATATGTTAAGAATTTTATTCACATTTGGTTAGACCATGCAGGAACTGGTTTATATTTGGTAATCAGTATTAATTAATTTTTCATGGTAAAATTAAGACTGAGAGTGCATTTACATACAATAATTGAGCATCATGGATAAATGTTTCTAGTAGGTTTTTTCCCATTCTCCACCTGGAGGTATGAAACACTTTCTAGGTATGGTCTTACATGCTCCCAAGAATTTATGCATTGGTTGTTGATAGGCTATACAACTGCATGGGCATCACTTGCAATCCTCACTTGAAGCCAACACACATATTTCTAACAGTGATGAAGAGAAAGAACCCTGCTGATTCCCACCTTCCTAACCCAAGCCTACTGTAGTTCCTCTATTAATACTTAAAATGGTATTAGGTAGCTTAGCAGAGTCCAGGAAAAAGAACCTGGGATCTTCTTCAGCTGTATGGCCCAGCTCCTTACTGGATAAACATACTGAGTTTGGGGAAGTTTTAATAAATTACAAAAGGTTGAAAATGCTTTAATAAGTAATGCAACCTAGAATAAATGATAGGTACATTATACCTTTTAATAAACAGACTGTTTTATTTACCTCGTGTGCAGTAACAGGTATACAATACAGCTCAGCATGATTAATGTGTACTACAAATACAGAGACATTTACCAAGATATTGACACCATGACCAAATGACTTCAACTGTGTTTTCACAGGAGAGTTAATGCAAATAGTCTAGCTGCTGCTGCTACTTCCCTTGAGCTACATGAGTAGCCTTTGCTTCACCTGCAACACCTAACATCTACTTGTGTTGCTATGACAACTGGGTTACTGAATGGCGTATTGAGGCTAGTTGCACTGTGGCAGTCTCAATGTTTATTTGCTCAGAAATTTTGCTTTTGTGACTTGATCTGATGGTAAATACTTTCATTTTAAGTTTGTACAGCTTTAAAGAGGAATGTTTGCCATCAGTTGACTTTCGAAATATCAGACAGTTAAAAAAGGACTAACTTCAACGTCACTTTTTAAATACCCTTTCTGCAGATTTAAAAAATATTTTTTGCTTTAACAATGAATTTTGATGACAGATCAGGGAAATGATACGGAGGAATTTCTGAGTTTACCAGTTTGAGTTTCATTATCAGTAAAGAGTAGAGTAGTTGAGCAGTTGTATTGTTTTAGCTGTGTGTCTTAGTTCAGTTCACTCACACTGTTGGGGTTAGTATCTAAAGTCAGTCAATGATGTCATTAATACTGAGCGTTAAAACATATATATTAAAGATATTAGCATAGAAATTACAGTTGGCATATTGGTATCATCCCTGGATCAATGGTAGCACTCTTGCCTCTGAATTATATGATTATGGATTCAAGTCCCAGAGACTTGAGCACAAAGATCTAAGCTGTCATTCTAATGTAGTACTGTGGGAGTACTGCACTGTTGGAAGTGCTGTCTTTTGAATGAGATGTTAAATTGAGGCCCTGTCTGCTCTCTCAGGTTAATGTAAAAGATCCCATGGCACTATTTTGAAGAGAAGGGCAGTTAGTCCTGGTGTCATGGCCTATATTTATTCCTCAATTAAGATAATTAAAAACCTATTATCTGGTGTCTGCCATTATCACATGGCTGTTTGTAGGAGCCTGCCGTATGCAAATTGGTGGCCACATTTTCTACATTACAAGAGTGAATTCCAATCCAAAAACTACTCAATTGGCTGTAAAGCACTTTGGACCTCCTGAGGTTGTGAAAGACATTGTATATATGCAAGTCCTTCTCTTTTTTAAATGGATGAATACTTAATGCATTCATTATAACATTTCTCTTCTGCCATTTTACAATGAATGTTTCCACTAAAATAGCAGGGTATCATACAAACATTAAGCATTCATCACCTAGTGGGGCGGCACAGTGGCGCAGTGGTTAGCACCGCAGCCTCACAGCTCCAGGGACCCGGGTTCAATTCTGGGTGCTGCCTGTGTGGAGTTTGCAAGTTCTCCCTGTGTCTGCGTGGGTTTCCTCCGGGTCCTCCGGTTTCCTCCCACATGCCAAAGACTTGCAGGTGGATAGGTTAATTGGCCATTATAAATTGCCCCTAGTATAGGTAGGTGGTAGGGAAATATAGGGACAGGTGGGGATGTGGTAGGAATATGGGATTAGTGTAGGATTAGTATAAATGGGTGGTTGATGGTCGGCACAGACTCGGTGGGCCGAAGGGCCTGTTTCAGTGCTGTATCTCTAAACTAAAACTAAACTAGTAGTATCACCAGAATCATAGAATGATACAGCACAGAAGGAGGCCATTCCATCCATTGTTCCTGTGCCGGCTCTTTGAAAAAACTACCTTATTAGTCCCACTTCCCTGCTGTTTGCCGGTAGCCCTGCAAAAATTTCACTTCAGGACCTTATCCAATTCCCTTTTGAACGTTATTATTGTTTCTGTTTTGACCAGCATTTCAGGCAATGCGTTCCCGGTCATAACAATGGTCCGTGTAAAAAAAAATTGTCCTCTTTTTTTAGATTAGAGATACAGCACTGAAACAGGCCCTTCGGCCCACCGAGTCTGTGCCAAACATCAACCACCCATTTATACTAATCCTACACTAATCCCATATTCCTACCAAACATCCCCACCTGTCCCTATATTTCCCTACCACCTACCTATACTAGTGACAATTTATAATGGCCAATTTACCAATCAACCTGCAAGTCTTTTGGCTTGTGGGAGGAAACCGGAGCACCCGGAGAAAACCCACGCAGACACAGGGAGAACTTGCAAACTCCACACAGGCAGTACCCGGAATCGAACCCGGGTCCCTGGAGCTGTGAGGCTGCGGTGCTAACCACTGCGCCACTGTGCCGCCCTAATATCCTCATATCACCTCTGGTTCTTTTGCCAATTACCTTAAATCTGTGTCCTCTAGTTACTCTCCCTTCTGCCACTGGAAAAAAGTTTTTCCTTATTTACTCTATCAAAATGTTTCATAATTATGAACACCTCTATCAAATCTCCCCTTCACCTTCTCTGCTCTCAGGAGAACAACCCCAGTTTCTCTAGTCTCATCACATAACTGAAATCATTCATCACTGGTACCATTCTAGTAAATAGCTTCTGCACCTTCTCCAATGCCTTGGCATATACTGCACAGAATTGGCCCAAATACTCCAGCTGTGTTAAATTTCATCTGCCATGTGTCTGCCCATTTCACCAGTCTATGTCCTCCTGGCATCTGTTACCATCCTCCTCACTGTTTACTACATTTCCGAGTTTTATTTCATCGGAAAACTTTGGAATTTACTCAAGTCCTTGTCATTACTATAATAGTCATTTCTGGCTATTGCTGAAATAAGTAACAAACGAAGTATGCCAATCATAATTCTTTTGAGCTGCTTGATCTTTTTTTTTAAAAGTGCTGATGACACTACTTTCTCTGATGTTAGGTTGCTAAACATTTTTAACTTTGCTAAACTAAAGCCTCAATTTTAACGTGGGGTATGAGTGCGATATGCAGGGAATAGGACAGGCAGGAAATGTCCATGATGGTGCTGGCATGAGGCTCCAGCCATTCTAGTTCCCAGGTAACATTACCATCTTCCAGGAGGGATCTGAACACCACAGGAATGATGAGAAGTCCGGTGGGCAGGAGAAAGATTTTACGCAGCCGGAGGTTGCTCATGAGGGCTCGAGGAAACGGTTCCTGGCACTAAGGTGAGTGGGGAGTTCAGAGGAGATCAGTCAGGGAGGGGTAGGGAAGCTTAGAGCAGAATAGGCCCAACGTTTTCTTGTTCCTCTTAGCCCACAAGGAAACCTCAAAAAATTAAAATTTAATTTAACTGGTCTCTTCTGAGCACATCCAACTTCCACTACTGTGATCAATAGTTAAAATTGTACTGTGATCCAATGACATCATTGGACCCCAACATTTAAATGTCACTGAGGCTCCCACCTATCTGTGGCAAGTGGTGCTACACTGCCGAAAACCCGGCAATTAAAATAGTCTAGGGTGCCAAAGTGTCTGGAACACCCAGTGAAGTACTCAGTGATCAATTCAAACAACCCACTTGCCTTGTTCCCACCTGTTCAGCAGGGTCAAAATCAGCCCTTAAGTTTCTTATCAAAATACCAAAATGTTAGAAATTTCAATCTGTGCATCTTTACCGACATCCATACAGGAAATTCCATCTTACCCCAAACGCATAGAGCGGAAGCAATGTCTTCATGTAGTGGCACTTCTTCCCCTGGGAAATAGGGAAAAGTCTGCGTGGCAGCACCATGTGAACGAATTTCTCCCCCCCACAGGTCCTTAGACTCACAGGGCTGAATTAGGACCGTCGTAGGTCCCGGTGGCGGATCCAGAGGTGGGTGCTGTTGTCGCTTATCACGTGTGTGGCCAGCCCACCGCGGTGGACAGCCAATTATAAAGGAGGCACCATTCAATTACATGACGAGGGCGGGTGACGAGGTGCCGTTGGCGTCGTCAGCGGAGATGACGCAGGTGCTGGCGCCATCGTTTGAGCACTACCAGCCCGGCTTAAACTGTTGCTTCACTGACTGAGTTTGCTGCTGATTTGCCTTTGATGCTGCTGTCCTGCTGACTCCCCACTGCCTGGAGTCCCTGTGTTGTTACGCTGCTGCGCTGCTGACCAAGGCCTCAAAAGGCCAGAGTCCTCCAGAAGCCAAGATGGACCATGTCAGGCGGAAAACATCAGTCTGAGCAATGAATCCCAGGCTGCAAGGGAGCGGCAGGAGATCCTCCTTCCAAGTAGGGCAAGAAGAGGTTCTCCCGCCTGAACAAGCAAGCGTGGATGGAGATCGCAGGGGAGGTCAGCAGCTGTGGGGGTCACCCTATGCAATTGGATCCAGTGCAGGAAGAGAATCAGTGATCTACTTCATTCTGCCAAGTTGAGTGCTCCAAACCTCTCTCCTCTTTCTGGCTTGCTTGTGGCTATGCAGGAGGTAGTGCAACATGGGGAGGGAGTCACCACAAAGGTGATGGCAAGGGTTTAGGCATCACCACATCCTGGAAGATGCATGGATGCATCTCGGCCACAGGCCACCTTCTTTCACAGCTCAGTCCAATGACTCCCCTCAGAGCCGATGTGGGGAGGAACCATATAGGAAACCCCAGCAGAGGACGAGAGGCTGTCACCAACAGAACTGTTCTCTTGCTCTGCCTGCAAAGTCTTACTATGTCCCTCTTTCCACTTGCAGGGCAAACAGGCTCATAACACCAGGGAAACCTCAAGGACTAGTGGAGGAATAGTTGATATCTGGCCTCTATCCAGGGCGGAGGAGGAGGCACTGCAGCTAGCGGGGATTCCGGGTGGCTGCTCAATAGCAGATATTGAGACTGAGTCTCCTCACAAGAGAGTGAGGATTGTCCTCATGTGACATCCAACACATGTCTGAAGATCCACATCATGCTTGGTTAGCATGACAAGATCTGCACAGCCTAACCCACATATATTTGTGTTCTCTGATGCAGGTCGACATCCACAGGAGGCTCCAGCTGAAGGGGTGGGGGGAGCCGTCAACCCCTGAGGAGGAGCAGTCAGAGGATGCACCATCGCATGAATCTCCTGCACCTTCCACCAGCGCAGATACTTTCTCCTTGGTGGGTTTGCGCTTGGCCTTAGAATCAGGCTCACAAGCTGGTGAGAGCACTGCACACTTGCTATTGCAGCTAGCTGGGACTGTGACAGCTGAGGCCAATGACAGTCTGAGGACTGGGGGCTAGCCAGGCCCATGCTGAACCCCAGGCTGATGACAAGCCTCTGCTGTTGACAGTACAAGCATACTGGATTTGTAGAGAGAGGTAAGGCTACATCTGGCGGAGCTGCCAGAGGACCTGCACAGCCATGAGCGGATGATAGACGTGTCCATTCATGTCATGAGTGCTACCATGTCCCAGACATGCAAGCGCATGTCTTCCTCCGTAGAGAGGTTGGCGACCCTCCTGGAGAGCCAGATTCCGCAGATGCACGTAGACCTACACACCATCGCCTTGGCCATGAGCTCAACACAGCAGTGACAAGGCGGGAAAAGGGTGAGGTCCTTAGAGCCTTCTTCAGCTCCTCGTACTTCTCAGGTCATCAAGGAGGTTCAATTGAGCTTTGAAGGGGAGGAGAAGACCTCCACAGCTGGGGGCTCTACTCAGGGCATTCTGAGTGTGGGTAGCAGCTCCTCAGCCCCTCCACCAGTGAGCCTAGCTGCAGCACTTGCGATGCCTAAGGAGAGTCCTGCACATGTGCAGGAATCCTCTGGCAGCCAGAACCCTCCAGACCTCAGGCAGCCAGAGGACGTCCTCTGGAGTCATCACAGGCCAAGGAGCAGGCGGATCAGCAGCCTGCCTCCAGCCCAGTTGCTAGTGAAGGGGTCACACCTCATAGAAGGACACAAACGTATCAAGAAAATTACCTAAATGCACTTGGGGTTTCAAGGGTGTTTGACATTTGACTTTTGCTTTGTCTTATAAAGTTTTCTCATTATTGAAGTTAACTTATGGAAAATGCTTATTCTTTAAGCTTTAATTGTGAGATGCTGACTTCACCCATCCTCCTTAGTGGCTGCCAGTGTAGGCTTAGCCCTCATTTGGTTAGCGTCTCCCATGCATCATAGCGTGTGTTTAAGCTGGGCACTACACATGGAACACAAATACAAAGGAAGCGACAGACTGAATGCATCGAGGTGAGTCTCTGTTGATTTCACTCTGATATGACATCATGGTGGCTGGAAGTGGGTAAGTATGAGACTGCCTTTTGCCTCCTTGGCCCATCGCTCAATGTGCCTGGCCTCTGGTGCAAGGTGTTCAACATCCAGTGCTGCCTAATCATCATCCTCCTGCACGTCCTCCTCATCATTTGAGGAGTGACAGTCAATCATGTCCTTGTCATGCAAGGTCTTCCCCCTCTGCAGTGCTAGATTGTGCAGAATGCAGCAGATCACCACAATACATGAGACCCTCGCTGGGCCATACTGCAGGTCTCCACCAGATTAATCTAGGCACTGGAATCTCATCTTCAGCAGCCCAATGGCCTGCTCGAGGATTGGTCAGGTGGAGCAGTGACAAGTGTTGTACCTCACTGCTGCAGTGTGAGGACTCCTCACAAGCATCAGTAGCCATGTCTTCAATGGGTAGCCCTTGTCCCCAAGAATCCATCCCTGAAGGCGAGCAGTACCTGGGACTGTCGAAGTATGTAGGCATTGTGGCTGCTTCCCAGGAAGCGGGCACACACCTGCAGGAAACGCTTTCAGTGGTCGCAGACCAAGTGAACATTGATGGAATGGAAGACGTTCCCATTGATGAAGGCGGCTGGCTGGTCTGTGGGAGCCTTGATGGCCACATACATACAATCTATCACACCTTGCACCTGGAGGTGGCCCCAAATCCAATAGCCCTGTTGGCCTAACTGTCAGACCCAATCCAGTAGCACACATAGTTGCTGGACCTCTTGAACAGGGCATTGGTCACCTCTTTGATGCAGTAGTGGGCTGCTGCCTGGGAGAGCCCACACATGTCCCCAGTGGATCCCTGAAATGATTCAGACGTGTGAGCGTTAAGTGCAACAGTGATCTTCAAGGCCACGAGCATAGGGTGGCCACTGAATCCCATAGGGCACAACTCATCCTGTAGCATGGCGCATACGTCAGTGATGGCCTCTCTGGAGAGCCATAGTCTTCGTTGACAATGCCGCTCGGACATTTGGAGGTAGCTGATTCGAGACCAGCACACTCTCTGGTGCAGGTGAACACTTCTTGGCATGACCGCCTGCTGCTGCTGTCATCATAGAGCTTCACGGGCAAGCACAGCTGCCTCCTGGCTGTCCCTCCATCGGAGGTGCTGCATCATGCCACTGGAGTTCAAAAAGACAGGGCGTAATGGACCCATGCCAGGTGCTTAGTAGGCCTCCAGAGCACTGTCCTTGCAGGATGAATTTGCCTTGGCAGCTTTGCCTTTGCTACTCCTCTCAGCTGTCTCGCTAATGGCCCTTAATGCCCACCCTTGCTGATAGCCAACTCGCTCACCCAGCAGTATGGCCACCTGACCCTCTCACCCCAGCAGTATGGTCATCCGACCTCTCATCCAGCAGTAAGGCCACCTTATCCTCTTATCCAGCAGTATGGCCACCTGACCTTCTCACCCAGCATTATGGTCACACGATCCTTTCAACCAGCAGTATGGTCACACGATCCTTTCAACCAGCAGTATGGTCACCCGACCCTCTCACCCAGCAGTATGGCCACCTGACCCTCTCACCCAGCAGTATGGCCACATGATCCTTTCAACCAGCAGTATGGTCACCCAACCCTCTCACCCAGCAGTATGCTCACCCGACCCTCTCACCCAGCAGTAAGGCCACCTTACCCTTTCACCCAGCAGTATGGTCACCCGACCCTCTCACCCAGCAGTATGGTCACCTGACCCTCTCACCCAGCAGTATGGTCACCCGATCCTCTCACCCAGCAGTATGGCCACCTGACCCTCTCACCCAGCAGTATGGTCACCTGACCCTCTCACCCAGCAGTATGGTCACCCGACCCTTTCACCCAGCAGTATGGTCACCTGACCCTCTCACCCAGCAGTATGGTCACTGGACCCTCTCACCCAGCAGTATGGTCACCCGACCCTTTCACCCAGCAGTATGGTCACCCGACCCTCTCACCCAGCAGTATGACCAACTGGTGCTGCCATCCGAGACCAAGCCCGCCCATGCAGAGTGTACAGCATTGTAGGCCAACAATGGCCTCTGCTTCCCCCTCTTCCCCTATCCAGTGCTGGTCATGGCTGCCTACCCATCGCAACACTGAGGCCTCACCTCAAAGCCACCACCTTTCAACAGCCGTGGATCCGAAGGCACATGAGGGCCGCCTGTCGTCCACTTAACTCTAAGCCCCCATTCAATCATGATCAATTGCATACTGATGTATTAAAACTAACTTTTCTACAATTTAAATTGCACTCCCATCACGTCAGGGTGGCAACACTGCCTTGGTGCTTTCCTGCCACTGAGGGGCGGCACAGTGGCGCAGTGGTTAGCACCGCAGCCTCACAGCTCCAGGGACCCGGGTTCGATTCTGGGTACTGCCTGTGTGGAGTTTGCAAGTTCTCCCTGTGTCTGCGTGGGTTTCCTCCGGGTACTCCGGTTTCCTCCCACATGCCAAAGACTTGCAGGTTGATAGGTAAATTGGCCATTATAAATTGCCCCTAGTATAGGTAGGTGGGAGGGAAATATATAGGGACAGGTGGGGATGTGATAGGAATATGGGATTAGTGTAGGATTAGTATAAATGGGTGGTTGATGGTCGGCACAGACTCGGTGGGCCGAAGGGCCTGTTTCAGTGCTGTATCTCTAAACTAAACTAAACTAAATCCGGAACCGATGTCACACATTGGATTTCTAGGCGGATATGTCCAACGCGATTCTTCGGCCCCCCACGCCACCATTCCCACTCCTAATGGCCTCACTAAGTTCAGCCCACAGAGTCATTTTGGCACAGAAGGAGGCCATTTGGCACACCGAGTCCATGCCGGCTCTCTGTAGAGCAATCCAATCAGTCCCATTGCTCCGCTCTATCCGTGTAGCCCTGCAAGTTTATTTCCCTCAAGTGCCCATCCAATTTCCTTTTGAAATCATGTATCATTTCCACTTCCACCACCCTCGTAGGCAGCAAGTTCCAGGTCACTACCACTCACTGCATAAAAAATGTCTTCCTCACATCACCTTGCATCTCTTGCCCAAAACTTTAAATCTGTGTCCCCTAGTCCATCTACCAGGAACTAATGGAAATAGCTTTTCTTTGTCCACCTTATCTAAACCTGTCATAAATCTCTATCAAAACTCCCCTCAATCTTCCTTGCTCCAAGGAGAACAACCCCAGATACTCCAACCTAACCTTGTAGCTAAAATCCCTCATCCTTGGAACCATTCTGGTGAATCTCCTCTGCACCCTCTCAAGGACCCTGGCATCCTTCCTAAAGTGTGGTGACTAGAACGGACGCAATACTCTAGTTGTGGCCTAACCAGAGCTTTATAAAGGTTCAGCATAACTTCCCTGCTTTTGTACTCAATGGACAGAACTTTGTTATCCTGCTGCTGGGAGTGGTGGCGGGTGTATAAAATGGCGGCAGTCCCGCCTGTGATGTCAGTGGCCGCGCCAACACGTTATGCGGCAGGCAACTGTTTAACATCATGAGGGCACCCGTGCCCCCAATTACATGGCGGGGGCGGCAATGGCGCCATCTTTAAAAGGCAGCTGTGCATTTGCACTAGTGCGCTTTCATCAATCTCTCCCTGAGGCTTCACTTCTGTGTTGTTTAAAAATGTTTTTGTTCTCTACAAGCAGCCCCCATGGGCTCCCTCCCCACCCCTGCTTTCACAGACAAACCTCGGGCAGAGTTCTCCACCTCTCCGCCCCCATAAACAATCCACTTGCAGAGTTCTCCCACCCATCCAATTCCCCTAGATAACACCAATAAAGTTAATGGCCCTCTCAAGGCACCAAGGATTCTCGCCTCGGTGGCGCCAGCTTTTTTAAGATGCGAAAATGAAGGCACGAGTGCAGCATTGTCAGCCTGGTAAGATCGCAATGAATGAGATTCAAATGTATGCTAAATAGTATTTAACAGATGTAAATGATCATGCTGTCACGTCACTTCGCTGCCGCCGACAGAATTGGAAAGTAGCATTACAGTGTCGGGTTCTGCCGTGGATGTCTTCACATGGATTTTCCACCATCCCCACCTGAAATCCTCCCTTTCAGAGGACCATAAAATCCAGCCCAATACCTCTATTTATGAAGTTCAAGATCCCATATGCTTTGCTAATTACTCTCTCAATATGTCCTGCCACCTTCAAAGATCAATACACATGATCCCCCAGGTTCCTTTGTCCCTGTGCACTCTTTAGAAATGTGCCATTTAGTCTATATTGCCTCTCCCTATCCCTTCTGCCAAAATATATCACCACACACTTTGCTGTATAAATTCCATCTACCACTTGTCGGCCCATTCTCATTCTTCTGGCCTATCTATATCCTGTTGCAGTCGTTTGGTATCATCCTCACTGTCTGCCACCACGCCAAGTTTGGTATCTTCGGCAAATTTTGTAATTTTACTCTGTATTCCAATATCCAAGTCATTTACATATATCAAAAAAGGTTTGGTCCTACCATCCTTCAGTCTGAAAAATAAATTACCACGACTTGCTGTTTTCTGTCCTTAAGCCATTTTCTTTATCCAAGCCGACACTGACCCTCCTATTCCATGAGCCTCAATTTTGTTAACCAGCCTTTTATGTGGTATTTTGTTAAACACTTCCTTAAATCCATATAGACAACATCCACTGCATTCCCTTCATCAACCATCTCTGTTACTTCATCAAAAAATTCAACTAGATTAGTCAAGCATGATCTGCCTTTTACAAATCCGTGCTGGCTATCCATAATTAACTCAAAACTTTCCAAGTGCTTGTTAATTTTTTCCCTGATTATTGTTTCTGAAACCTTACCTCCCACTAATGGTGGGGGGCACAGTGGTGCAGTGGTTAGCACTGCAGCCTCACAGCTCCAGGGACCCGGGTTCGATTCTGGGTACTGCCTGTGCGGAGTTTGCAAGTTCTCCCTGTGACCGCGTGGGTTTTCGCCGGGTGCTCCGGTTTCCTCCCACAGCCAAAGACTTGCAGGTTGATAGGTAAATTGGCCATTGTAAATTGCCCCTAGGTGGTAGGGAATATGGGATTACTGCAGGGTTAGTATAAATGGGTGGTTGTTGGTCGGCACAGACTCAGTGGGCCGAAGGGCCTGTTTCAGTGCTGTATATATAAATAAAAAAAAAAATATTGTTAAACTCACTGGCCTGTAGTTACTAGGAATTTCCGTACACCCTTTCTTGAATAAGGGTGTCACATTTGCCATTCTCCAACTCTCTAGCACCTCTCCCGTATTTAGGTAAGATTGGAAGATTATGGCAAGCCCTTCCGTTATCTCCATTCCCACTTCCTTTAGCAGCCTGGGATGCAAGCCATCTGGACTAAGTGACTTATCCACTCTAATTGTAGCCAGCCTTTCCAGTACACCTGCCCATCAACTTTCACTCCATCCATTACCCCTACCATGTTTGCTTCTACTGATATTTTGCCAGCATTCTCTTCATTAGTAAACACCAATGCAAAGTACTCATTAAGTATTCTAACCTTACTCTGTGCCTCTAAGCATATAACACTCTCTTTGTCCCTAATAGGCCTTACCCTACTTCTTACTATCTGCTTACTATTTTGTGTTTTATTACTATTTTAATTTACTATTTTGGAAGATTTTTGGGTTACTTTTTATGTTAACTGCCATTTTATTCTCTCTTTATTTCTTAATTTCCTCTTCACGTCCCCTCTCAACTTATCATATTTGGCCTGGTTCTTGCTTGACGAATTCATCTGACTTGCATATTATCTATCTCCTTTGTCAACTAACGAGCCCTGGCTTTGGTTCCCCTTATATTTAGCCCTTGCTGGAATGTATCTAGTTTGTATCTGAAACATCTCCTCCTTAAAAGTCATCCATTATTCTGTGACCAGTTTTTCTGTCAGTCTTTGGTTCCATTTTACTCCGGCTAGATCCCTTCTTGTCCCACTGAAATTAGCACTTTTCCAATTTAGAAGTTCCTTTTTAGATTATTCTTTGCTCTTCTCCATTATTAATCTAAACCTTATGATATGATGATCACTCTTACCCAAGTGTTAGCCCAAATACACTTGGCCCACCTCATTCCCCAGCACCAGATCCACCAATGTCTCCATCCTAGTTGGACCTAGAACATACTGCTCAAGGAAGTTCTCCTGAACACAATCCAGAAATTACTCCCTCTCCTTTCCCTTCACTTTAACATTATTCCAATCAATATCTGGGTAATTGAAGACCCCCAATATCATCAGTCTATAGTTCTTTCACATCTCTGTGATTTCCTTGCAGATTTGCTCTCTCTCTCTCTATTTGCAGGCCTATAGAATACCCCTAGTTTCTTTTCTTTTGGGCCTCCTTATCTCGAGAGACAATGGATACGCGCCTGGAGGTGGTCAGTGGTTTGTGAAGCAGCGCCTGGAGTGGCTATAAAGGCCAATTCTGGAGTGACAGGCTCTTCCACAGGTGCTGCAGAGAAATTTGTTTGTTGGGGCTGTTGCACAGTTGGCTCTCCCCTTGCGCCTCTGTCTTTTTTCCTGCCAACTACTAAGTCTCTTCGACTCGCCACAATTTAGCCCTGTCTTTATGGCTGCCCGCCAGCTCTGGCGAATGCTGGCAACTGACTCCCACGACTTGTGATCAATGTCACACGATTTCATGTCGCGTTTGCAGACGTCTCTATAACGGAGACATGGACGGCCGGTGGGTCTGATACCAGTGGCGAGCTCGCTGTACAATGTGTCTTTGGGGATCCTGCCATCTTCCATGCGGCTCACATGGCCAAGCCATCTCAAGCGCCGCTGACTCAGTAGTGTGTATAAGCTGGGGGTGTTGGCCGCTTCAAGGACTTCTGTGTTGGAGATATAGTCCTGCCACCTGATGCCAAGTATTCTCCGAAGGCAGCGAAGATGGAATGAATTGAGACGTCGCTCTTGGCTGGCATACCCCTAGTAGTGTGATCATATCCAGGCCGCTTTTCCGTTATTGCCACTACATCATATGCCCACATAGCTATTTGTGCTTGTAGCTCACCAACCTTATTCACCACACTTTGTACATTTACGTACATGCATTCTCTCATCGTTGTATTCCTCGTAGTCCTTCTTATTCCGTTCCTATCTGATACGATTCCAATTTCTTTTTCTATTACTATCCAACATTCTCACTCCTTTATGCACCTTAGTCCTCTTTTCTAATTCTATGTGCTAGTACCCATCCCCCTGCCAACTTAGTTTAAACCCTCCCCCAACATACCAGTGAACTTCCCCACAAGGACATTGGTTCCAGACCTGTTGAGGTGTAACCTGTCCTTTTTGAGTAGGTATCCCCTGCCCCGGAAGTGGTCCCAATGCCTAAGAACCTGAAGCCTTCCCTCCTGCACCATGCCTCCAACCATGCATTGATCCTCCCTATCTTCCGATTTCTACTCTTACTAGCATGTAGCACTGGGAGTAAACCAGAGATTACTAGCTTTGAGGTCTTACTTTTTAACTTTCTCCTTAACTCCTGAAAGTCTGACCATAGGACCTCAATATCTGCTCTCTCTATGTCGTTGGTACCAATGTGTACCACAACTTTCGGCTCACTCCCTTCCCCCTAGAGGATATTCTGCACCCTCTCCATAATGTCCTTTACTGTGGCACCAGGGAGGCAACACAATGTGGGGCTCACACTGATGAATACTGAAACGCCTGTCTATCCCCTTAACTATGGAATCTCCTATAATGACTTCATTTTTACACTTTGCTGTTCCCTCCTGAACAGACCCTTGCCCATTAATGCCACAATCTAGACTGCACTCCTGCAAGATGTCATCACTCCCAGCAGTCTCCAATGCTGAGTACTGGTTTTAAAGTGGCACACACCCCAA
This sequence comes from Heterodontus francisci, assembly GCF_036365525.1. NCBI lineage: Eukaryota > Metazoa > Chordata > Chondrichthyes > Heterodontiformes > Heterodontidae > Heterodontus > Heterodontus francisci. The sequence goes on from NC_090382.1 coordinate 65,210,569, forward strand.
AGTCTCCTTCACCTCCCACCTCTTCCTAATCTTACGATGGCCACCCATCTACTATTCTGAACTCTCACTGCCTGTGGGGTTACCATCTCCTGGAATGCACGATCCAGGAAACTCTCATCCTCCCTGATGCTCTGCAGTGACTCCAAATGCCCCTCAAGCTTGTTTTACAACCAACCACTTCAGTCAAAGCCCCCAATAAAAATATACGATTCGATTGTGGTAGGACCAACGCACTGTTAATTCAATCCCGTCACTCCACAGATCGGCTAACATATCACTTAAAAGCTTTCCAAATTAAAGAAAGACCCAGCCAAATTGTACCATCTATTAACCCCTGGATGAGGCTAACCAAACCAGGTGACTTTAAATCAACAAATTAACTCTTTAATTAGAAGAACTAAATTCTTAAGCACTATGAAGATATAAACAACATTTAAAATCGAAAAAAAATTAGAGTCCTTGCAAATTTACAGTCCAATGTTGCTTGAAGTCCTCACAGGATGTTGCTCGAAGTCCTCGCAGCTGTCTGATGGGGAAAATTACTTCCACATAGAACAGTCCGTAGTCTACAATTAACAACTTGCGAACACTTTCGATAGAATCAATCTGACTTTAGAGTTTTTGAGGGATAAAAGATAGTCACAGTCTAACTTCCCTTTTCTTCAATTTAAATTACCAGAGATCTCTGTCTTGGCTTGATGTCTTAGAATTTTGAGAGATAATAATTAAACAGACTAAAATTCCATTCCTTCAGTTTAAATGGTTGAGAGCTCTTTTTCAGGTGTGCTCATCACAGCTGTCTGTGTCTTCTGTCTCTGTCTATCTGTTAGAACTAACTGTCTTCAACTGTCAGTTCAAAACTGAATTGTAACAAATGTATCGCATCGGGCTCACTCCCAGTGGCTGTTTCCATGGTATCGAGAATGCATCCTTTGAATCACAGTCTCCAAATGGCTGTTTCTCAGGCAATGAAAATGCACCTTCCTATAACTCCTAAGGCTTGCCGGCTCTTAAAGCAATACTGATCCCTTGCAAGCCTTAAAGGTAAACTGCATATTCCGAAAAAAAAAACCAGGACCATGACACTTGGAAATTCTGAGCTAGAGCTGAAGCAGCTGGAGACACGTCTTACACATGTGGTTCCCCAAGACACAGGAAGTGTCCTGCAGTTCCCACATGGCACAGGAATTTCAAGTGACAGGTCTCAGCTGCCCATCTGTAATCTTGAAAAAATCTCTATTCACTATTTTAGAATCTAGCTGGTACTTCGTTTAAACTATTAATTTTAATTAATGCCTCTAGACCTGCTCTGTGCTAATATTCATTATTTCTTCACCTACTGATATACTTATCCCAATTGAAATTTTTGATTTTCCGGCTCCAAATTTAAATGAATACCCTAGTTTAGAGAGAAAAAAGGAGAAATACTCCCCAACCAATTACTTACCTGCTTTCCTTTGACATCACACTCTGTTTTTTTTGCTGTTGATTTTCTCCCTTGGGCTCTCATTCTTTCTGTCTCCCATTGACTCCCCAGTGCTGCTTTTAACTGTGGGTCTCTGGTACTGTTTTTGCTCAGGCTCTCGCTTTCTCTGCATCTACCAAAAAAGTCAATAAGCTTCACAATACTTCAATGGGAGAATTAAAAAAGCAAATAAGCTGGAAACAACATACTGGCAAAACAGATTATGTTGCAAAATATAAATGTCTCACTTTTAATTATTTAATTTACTATCAAAGAGGCAACATCTGACCCCCATGCCCACTCCCGCCTTTCCAAAATGTAGCTCATGTAAATGGTGCCAGCCCACTACTTACAAAGGTCAGACAGGGACATATATTGTGCCACCTCTAAATCAAAAGGATGTGAGATCAAGCCACAATCCAGAGACTAGAGCGTATCATCAAAGATGACACTTCAGTGGAATTTCAGGGAGTGCCATACTGGCATCTTTCAGATGAGACATTAAACCAAGGCCCATCTGTCCTCTTCAGTAGTGCCCATATTTTTAGTGCTACAGATGCACACACTTCTGCACCAGACCCCATTTTGGCCAGGTCAGGAGTGCTGGCATTAGGAGTGTGTGACGGAGGTATACAGAGTAGGCAGATTGTGATATCAGCGTGTAATACTGATTTGACTCCAGTGGTGCCATCTTCGACCTCAGTGCTCCAGCTGATGCCTCTCTTAACCTTTCACAACTGAACATTCATTCAGCAACAGGATGGACCTCTCACCAGAGAGATCCGAAGGGATCATCAACCACTTCTAGGTTAGTTACTGATTGATTTTTACTGATTGTTGCTGAGTTAGTAGAAGTGCATGTAGGTTTGTACTGCTTTTTAGAGTTGGTGAATTCCACGGGGTGTGGTATGACACATGAAGGCCTTGGTTCTCACTTCAAGGGTTCTGCTCAGACCATTTGCTGTCAATCATGGGTGCTGTAGTTAACATTCCCCTAAGTCTGCAGCATAACAGGGAGAATGAGCAGAGGCAACACAGAGGAGGAGAGGCTGCTTAAAGAGGGAGGAGGAAGGGCGGTGGTGGGGGGGGTGGGGTGTGGGTGGGTGGGAAAAGGGCTCTTAGCAGGAGGCTATATCGACCCATGGTCTTCTGGGAGCAATCTACCTTCTTCAACTAAGCCAGAAACAGGGTGTGCAAAGGCTCCATTTCACTAAGGAGGTACTCTCTGAAATCTGCCACTGGTTGCAGGCAGACCTGCAGCCGCAGAACAAGCTGGAGACAGCATTGCTAGTGGCTGTAAAGGTGACTGTGGCCATGAACTTCTTCACATCGATCTACTTCCAGGCTGTAGCAAGTGACATCTTCAACATCTTGCAGTTCACTGTCTACCTTTGTATAAGGTGAGTCACCAACGCTGTCTATGCATACGGCACCCACAAAGCAATGAAAGTACAGCCAATAGCACCCTGTGCCATTGGGAAACCTGCTATTCTGACAAAGTCACATGCAAATTCAGAGAGGTATCACAACTGCAAAAGGTTCCACTCCCTCAATTTCCAGCTGGTGTGTGAACATAATTAATGCAAATTGCTTGTCAATGCTCAGTATCCTGGCAGCAGTCATGCTGCCTATATTCTGTGCCAGTCCGCTGCACCATCAGCATTTGAGCTACCACAAGAGACCAGAGGTTGACTGCTGAGTGACAAGGGTTATCTGCTGATCACCTGGCTCATGACTTCAGTGCACAACACAAGCGCAGGTGGGCAGCATGCATAAAATGAGCGCCTTGCTGCCACATGGAAATGTCACTGAGCAGACCATTGAGGTGCTTAAGCAAAGCTTCCACTGCATGGACCACTCTGGAGGTGTCCTGCAGTACTCTCCAGAACGTGTCTCATGATTTGTCCTGGTCTGCTGCATCCTGCACAACCTTGCCAGCGTGAGGGCACAAGCCTTGATACCAGGTATACGATGAGCAGCTGAGAATGAGGAGGAGGAAGAAAAGGAGGAAGGGTAGGACATGCCCAATGTCTGCTCTGCTCAACGCTGGCAAATTTTGAAAAGGGGCCTTTTAATGGGCATTAGGCCCCAAATGTACATATTTCAGGTTAACACCTATTCTAAGCACCCATCGAGATGCCTAAAAAAAGGACCAAACAAATTAGCAGTGGGACCAAAGCCTGAACAAAATTGGTGCAGATCAGCCCACTGCGATATTAGTAAGCTTTGTGCCTCTTTTACACCTGAAAAACAGGAACAACATATACCAATTTCTACGTCACTGTGTTGAAAGAAAGCATTTGTGCTACTTGGCTAGAAAGAGTTAAAGTGCCATTATCATTGTTAGACATATCGTACACCCACTGCTTTCTCCCTGATTTCACTGGTACATTGTTCCTGTGTTTGTTCACATTCTCCTTTCTGTCCAACTCTGTTCTACAAATACACTAGTTATCAGTATTAAAGAGTTAACTTTAATCATTAATACCTCCAATTTAGAACTTTTTCTTTCTATATTGTGCTGAAATATGGGGATTTATATGCTTCTTACTAAATAGCTCTGGACTGGCCAGGGTGAATACATTCCTGTTATTAAGTTGTATTTAAAAAATAAAATCTGTCTTTTAATGAATTTTAAATTCTATTTCACGTTTCAAAATAGTGTAGACAATGTATATCCTTTTGGGCAACCGTTTCAGTTCTCTCAGGATCAAATAACAACCTTGCCTAAAAATCTACAAACTGCAGTGTGACCATACTCCCTGATGAGCAGTGTGAAATCGAGGCCCAGCTCACCCCATGACCTCTCCACTTAAACTATGGTTGCCATGGACACCACACTCTATAAATAAAACAGTTATTCCCAGTATTTTTTGTTCCAGATTATGGAATGTGATCTATACAATTCCTACTAATCAACCATGATCAGAAAGCCCTAAAATATTTTTGTAAATGTTATTCTTCTGATATTATTCTGATGAATCACAGACACATTCAAGATTTTTAGCTTGGCAAGCTGAATTTTCAGGGATCAAAATAACTTTGTGCTGTGAGAGATAGATGGTTTCTTCTCAGCAGCTCACTGTGGTGAAAACATGCATGACAGTTCTTTTCAGTTAATCCAGCATTTATAGGGAAATCATTAAGGCTTTGTGTGAAGCTGTCTGCCAGCAGCCTTCTGCCATGAGTCAAGTTAATGATGTGGCAGGCATGCAGTGCTGGGCATGACCTGAAAGGCCTTCTCTGGAATTGTGTCACATGGTGTTGCTATTTTTTTTCCACTTTTGGGATCAATGAATCTTTTTCACATATTTTAATTCTTACAGTGCTTGACTGCTTTGCTTCAAAGAGACTTAATGATCATCCTTGCCAGCCAAACTTTCAGACATCATCAAGACCACTTATACCACACACAACAGTTCCTTTCTCTTCCTGTTATAAAGGGGCAGAAGATTAAATCTGAGTGGTACTGTCCTCAGCGAAACCATTTAAATTGCCTTTCTGATACTGACTGACCCATTGTTTTCTTCATTATTAAATGTCACTCAGGGACACAGAGGGCAAACTTTAACACACCACCACTAGCAACAAATCAGTGAAATTCTGGGGGTTTCCTTGTTTATTGCAAAACTTGATTATTACAGCCACATATAATTTGAGTTGCTGGAAAAGTTAGTTTTGAAATGCCTTTAATGGCACTTAAAGAAATAGTTAGCTGAAAGTCTGTATTTGTGCTTAATGTCCTTCCCATGTGAAACAACTTAACATCTCTCAAGACATGTCCTTGTGGGCAACTTTTGTGTGCCTAGCGCCTCAGTTGCACTGAAAAATGGAATGATAGGCACATTTTTTTTAAAAAAGCTCACACTGGCTGCCCAAGGCTCCCTTGGCTCAACTTTGAGCAGGCCTCAAAATGTGTGCCCAGTGCTCCTGCCAGAAACTGGTGGGAGCCTTATTTCAATATTTAAATCAAGCACCTACACCCTTTATAGAACCTTGATACAATAGGCTGAATCTTCTGTGCCTGCCGCAGAGGTCATCACCAATGCCCCCCAATCACATGGAGGGGGCAGCCTGCCTGTGCACAGGTGCTGACGCCATTTTTAAAGGGCTATCAGCCCTACCAGTAGATTTAAATATTTAAAGATAAAGCGATTTTAAAAAAATTTTATGCAATTATTTTGCCTCTTTCCCACCTCCAATAACCATAAAATTATTAATTTTCCCTTCCCCCCAAAATACTTACCTATACAATCTGACCTCCCCCCCCCAAAAAAACTTTAACCTCCAACCCTTCCCACCATCCCCTACACCAATAATGTTACTTTGACCCCGTTCCCCCCACCTCCCGCACTGAGAAACTTACCTTCTCCACCCTCCCTACCAGTGTGCTCCCTTGTTTCCCCGGACGGGGATCCAAAGGTGTGGGAGTGCCAGTCACCCGGGCCGAAGATTGGAGCGGGATGGAAGGCGGCGGCGTAAGTATATTTAATTCATTAATTTTAATTTATTTAAATATTTAAATGGTGGTCTCGTCGCCAAGCGGTGGGAGGGGGTGTCTGCTCGGAGGCCTCGCGGCTGCCAGAAATATCGGGCTAGGTCCCCCTGGCATCGGAGTGTGTGGCGGCCCTCTGCCAGAGGCATCTTCAGGCCCCCGCTGCCCTCCGCCACGGATCCTGACACCTGGGGGAGAGCTAAATCCAGCCCAATTTTCATGGACCAATGAATAGGATCTGCTTGACACATGCACTGCCCATTAGTCTCTGACATAGAGTGGCTTAATCTGGGATCCTTAAATGAATTGCTGCAGGCTGCTGCAAAAATGGGCCAATTATCCTTTTTATTTCTGTAGGGTCAGAAGAAGCATGAATGCTCCTCCTGGCTCACAAAAGTACTCCAGATTGCTTTTGGCCCCTTATGCCTGAGATCGCACAAGGACCACACTATTAGGCTTGGCATAGGAGCCAGCCAATTTCCCACCCTCCCTGATCTGTGAGCTCCCTCTGAGTGCCCACTCAATGCTTGCTGCTCACTACCATCATGCTAATGAAAGGCAATCACCAAGGTGGTTCGAGCCTTTTGTGGGTGTAGTCTGGCAGACAGCACAAGCTCAACATCTGCCACCTGCCTGATTAATGCACCAGACAAAAATTATCCCTTCATGTCAGGACTGCAGAGATTTGAAACTGGCTACACATAAAATGATAAAAACAAAATATTGAAAATGTAGACTTAGGTCATTTGGACTCAAGTCAGTTAAACAGTATAAGAAGCTCATAGATTTACTTCACTATAAGGAACGTATGCCCCAACAGCAGCTAATCTTCATTCTAGCCTACACAGTGTAATGTAATATAACATACTAGTACACATGTATCCTATTAGAATGTCTAAGGTCAATGTTATAGATTTAAACAACAGTGTAATTCTGCATTTAAAACATACTTCATAAGCAATGAATTATAATTCTTATAAATGTATTAGTCTTTTAAAAGTATAAAAGCATATGGGGATTTGAACCAAACATTCCATGCCATGTTCTATGGCAGTCAGATCAAAGGAATCCCCACTGACAGACTGTCAGTAAGAGAGGTTTAAAACCAATCTATCTCAAGATTTATTGACTGGTGTTGAATTCTAATGTTTTCAACGGGCATACATTCCCAGGTGTACTGGAAGGCTTCCTTAGTTCTCAGTGGGATTGCTACTCAAGCAAAGCTGACAGAACTCTCTTTCACCTGTGTAACTCTCTGGGTCATTGCACACTCTCTAATGACTCATCCACAGAGAACAACTAGGAGTTAAACTTTATTAGGGTTGTCCAACTGATCGGTAAAGTTTGGAGGATCCAATTTTATTAAAGTCTAAATAAAATCAAAATAAATATCATAAGTCTTCCTGTAATATTTACTACAATTCAAAAGAATAATTTATACTTGAAATTAACTCAAATCCATGTGGGATCTATTTGTAGTTTTGATGGTCTGTCTAACCAAAGTGAGCATAGCCCACAGTTTAACACAGGATGCCAAGTTACACTATATTTATCTATATTATCTCTTCATTTACCTATTCACTCCATTCACACAGTTATACAAACAAACTTAATTCTCTGTTCATTTATAGGGATTGTCTCATCCATTTCCATGTTTAGGACTAACCTTTTAACAGATGGGAATCTGTAATGGCTAACTATCTAGTCAAGTAACAGTCATCCACTAAGTAAGGAGAACAGATTGTATAAACTTGTTTTGTATTCCTTTGAGGTTAGAAGGTTGACAGGGTGATCTAATCCAGATGAAGGGATTCGGTGGGGTAGATACAGAGAAACAATTTCCTCTGGTGAGGCAATCAAAAACAAAGGAACATAATCCTAAAATTAGAGCTATACCACTTAGAATGGAATTCAGGAAGCACTTTTTCACAGAATGGATGGCGGAAATTGGGGACTCTCCCACAGAAGGCTGTGGGTACTGGGTCAATTGACATTTTCAAAACTGAGATTGGTAGATTTTTGTTAAGTAAGGTTGCCGAGAGATATGGATAAAAGGCAGGTAAATGGAATGAGATACAGATCAGCCATGATCTAATGGAACAGAGGCTGACTGGCCTACAATATAAATATATATATAGAGTTATATATATGGAGTCATAGAATCATAGAGTTATACAGCATAGAAACAGGCCCTTCGGCCCATTATGTCTGTGACAGCCATCAAGCACCTATCTATTCTAATCCCATTTTCCAGCACTTGGCCCATAGCCTTGTATGCTATGGCATTTCAAGTGCACATCTAAATACTTCTTAAATGTTGTGAGGGTTCCTGCCTCAACCTGCCCTTCAGGTAGTGTGTTCCAGATTCCAACCACCCTCTGGGTGAAATTTTTTTTCGAAAATCCCCTCTAAACCTCCTGTCCCTTACCTTAAGGTCTAGGCCCTCTGGTTATTGATCCCTCCACTAAGGGAAAAAGTTTCTTCCTATCTATCCTATCAATGCCCCTCATAATTTTGTATACCTCAATCAGATCCCCCCTCAGCCTTCTCTGCTCCAAGGAAAACAACCTTAGCCTATCCAGTCTCTCATCATGGCTGAAATGCTCCAGCCCAGGCAACATCCTGGTGAATCTCCTCTGCACCCTCTCCAGTGCAATCACATCCTTCCTATAGTGTGGTGACCAGAACTGTACACAGTACTCCAGCAGTGGCCCAACTAACGTTTTATACAGTTCCATCAAAACCTCCCTGCTCTTATATTCTATGCCTCGGCTAATAAAGGCAAGTATCCCATATGCCTTCCTAACCACCTTACCTACCTGTGTTGCTGCCTTCAGTGATCTATGGACAAGTACACCAAGGTCCCTCTGACCCTCTGTACTTCCTAGGGTCCTACTTATCCATTTTATATTCCCTTGCCTTGTTAGTCCTCCCAAAATGCATCACCTCACACTTCTCATGATTAAATTCCATTTTCCACTGCTCTGCCCATCTTACAGCCCATCTATATCGTCCTGTATATATACGACACATATTCCCATGTAGGAATATGAATAGCTGGACAAATATACATAAATATGTACTTGTGAAAGAAAAATGTAGTCTTCAAAAATACTGAACAAAAATATAGCAGAGTGCCCAATTAGCATATAAAACTTTGGGACAAAATAAACAAAAGTACAATTTTGTTAAAATATAGATTTTTAAAAGGAATAAAACCAACAGTGTAAAATTAGGTTCTCTTTATTTATAGCCAGTTAAATAATTATAATCTATGATAGCCTGCAAAAACATCTGTACAACAAATGACTAACGTCCATTTAGTTAACTCTCACTGACAAGGTTTACATTTTCTTCAATAAACTGTGTAGATTTCAATTCTGATTATTGAGGCAAAAAGTATTTCTCTGATTTTTCTAAGGTAAAATCTTAACCACATTATCAAACCTTTGCACGGCAGAATAATTACCACTGCAACTACTTTTATTTCTGACACCTGTGTTTATGCTACTGACTCCTAATGTATGGCTCTTACAAAATTGGCAACAACCGCCCAGTAAACTAAGTTTGCTAAGACTGGTCATTGGGAAGACCAGATTTTTTTTTTTAGAAAAGGACCTTCCTGGTTGACTGCATTAACGAATCCAGCAAGTTAGCTACAAGGTTGCCACCCACTTCACAAGAGCCAGCAACATAAACATAGAGTTTTAAATCAATAGGATTTCAGGATTTCCGGACAATAGAAACAGACACTCAGATGGTTTTCTACCTTTCCAAGTATCTGTTACCTAATCCCTATTCTTCTGCCACCTTGAGGTTCCTTTTATCTTTGTTGTAAAATACTTCTGGCACACTTAAGGAACACAGCATACAAGTCAGTCAACATATGAACTCTGGTTTGTTCATTAATGCCCTCTCATCTAGCTTTTGGATTTTCCTTATAACTTTGGGCATTTTTAGTTATTTAACTTCAGAACTTTCTTTTACAGGTGCACTGTAACATACATTGAATTTTCTGAAAATCCACAGGGCTGAATATAAACAGACTGTTGCTTTCATTTGAAATTTCTATCAGTGTGATCTGAAAATGGATGCAGTATTTGGTTCAAACATGGGCACAATGATTGGGTCTTTGGACAAAACGGGCAGCTTAATTTGATGCATAATATTGTTTGTGCAGTTATCTTGTAGACTGTTAAAATTCTTCAATAGTTCTACGACTTTTCCTCATTCTATTGCTTTTGTGCCTGATGACTGTATTCATCATTTGGTCTTCCTGACAATAGTTCTACACAAGGGTATACTAGTTAGGCTCAAAGCTGTGGAGAGTCAAGGTCACTCTTGTGAATGGATAAGAAATTGGATGGATTGGAAAATAATAGGAGTTTGTCAGAGGAGTTGTGATTTAGGTATGGGAGAAGGTCTAAATGGAGTACCCCATGGGACAGTTTTGGGACCATTGCTGCTTCTAATTTACATCAATGACCCAGAATTCAAAATCTTATGCAAACTTGCCAAATTTGTCACAATACCATACTAAGAAATGTAGTGAAATCAAATAAGCAGCTCAGAAATTACAGAATAAGTTGAACAAAATATGTAATGGCAGTTGAAATATAAAGCTGACAAGTGTAATGTATTGCACATTAGAAAGGAAAATAGGCAACATATACACTCCATGAATCATGCTGAAATATCTAAGGAAGAAGTTGAAAGAGACTGAGGACCTCAGCAGACTCAATGCTCAACATGTCCAACCATTGTACAGCAGCAATTAGCAAAGACAATAGAGTGTTGAACTACATAGCCAAGAGAATAGAATATAAATCAGAGGAAGTAGTGAGTAAACTACTGCACTCTGGTCAGACATCACTTGAGTATTGTGTTTCATTCTGGTTGCTGAGAAACATAGGAGACAGACAGGCACCAGAGATGTGCCACAAGGCTGATCCCTGCTGAGTTAGAAGGAAAGCCTGGAGAAATTTGAGTTTTTCAGCCAGCAAAAGAGGTGCCTGAGAGCTGATCTTATAAAGGTATATAAGATAATAAGGGATTAGAAAAAGGTAAATGCACAATATTTGCGTTAAAGTGAATTATGAGAACATGGCAAAAAGAAACAGGTTCAGACTAGTCAAATGTAAATTTATGACTGATACCAGGAAGTTGTTCACACAAAGATTGATCTATTAAACTTCTAGATAGAGTAGTGGAGGTGAAAACCATGGAATCTCTATGAATGAATTAGATACCGCTAGGAGAGGGAGAAAGGGGACTGTATGGTCTTTCCACATTGGTAAATGAATCAAGATTTATCAGTGCTATGATGTGATCATGCACTACTCTTATTGAAAATTAATATCTGTGAAAATTAGATTAAAATTTGTGAAAAGTAACCTTTGTAAACATTAACAGGGAAGTTAGCTTATTTTTAAAAATACACATTTTTAAAAGCTCTAATACATACTCTGCTTATAAAAAAATGACTATATTTGCCTTCTTTGTTTGATAATGACCTTTTTAAAATACTTATTTATGACCCACTAACAAAATGCTAAGAATATACAGTTTCTAAACAGGTAATTTTATGTAATATGTTTTTTATTAGTAGGAAATGCAAAACATTCTTGGGGGAGGGACTTTAAACTGCCTACCATCTGTTTCTTGCCTGAAAAGCAGGTAACCGAGAAAATCTGATGGGGCCCTAAGATACCTATTTTCCCAAGAGATTCATTTTATATGGGAGTCCAGCATTCCCACTCAAAAGAGACAGGAGGCTGTTTAAATATGCAAATCAGGATGTAGGAACCCGATAGCAATTTTCATGAAGAAATGGAGAGAGCATGCTCGTTCCAATTTTTCCAGGCATTCAGCCACCGAACTACTGGAGGTTGCTAAGAAAAAGTATTGTTTGTTCAAAAAAAAGATTTTTGTGGGACCAAGCGGAACAGTCATGCTACTAGCCCATTCTCATTGCCCCTCCTCAACCTGAGCATCTGATTTCCCCTCCAACAGGCCCTAACCTGCCAGCCAATTATTGACCCTGTTTGGCACCCAAAATTCATCAGTAACATTTAAATGAAAACTGTACCTGAAAATAGTTTAGACTTCCCAACTGTGGCCTTTCCTGGGTGCACCACCAAAACTGAGCCCCTTTTCTGCCCAACTTAAACATCTCCCCCCACATTATCTAACATACTAATTAATCTCCTCTAGCATTACACATGGGGTGTCAAGGCCAAGTGCAGTTTTCAGATAAAGCAGAGTTACTGGATGCAGGAATAACTGGACTGAAGGGTAGATGGGGAGGGAAGAGGAAAGAAGACCAGGGGTAAGGGGAGAGGAGCGGATGGTGAGAGGATGGAGGATATGAGGATGGGAAGTGAAAGTGGAAGAGTGGAGGAAGAAGGAGAAAGGGTAGGGAAGGGAAGGGAGGGTTGGAGAAGGAGAGGCAGAGCGGATGGGACATGAGAGTAGCCAACGGGGAAGAGAGGAGAGGAGAAGGAGGAAAAGGGAGAGGGAAGGGATAATGGAAGTGAGAGAGGGATGAGATAGAGGAGGAGTCGGGAAGAGAAGAAAGTGGAATCTGTAGAGGAAGTATGGAGGAGAGGGTTCTTTTGCTATGACAGAGCCTAACATAGGAGTTTTCAATGTATTTTGAAATGGAATATAGTGACCCACTCATTGGACTAGATTTTCCGGGTCCCGTGGAGGCAGGGTATAAGGCAGGACCGGGAGCAAAATTGGAAAATAGAGCAACTGGTTGGCTATGTGACCTTTCCTGCCTCTGAGTGACCTTGCTGGAGACAGGGTGAATTCAGTAGAGGCTACCCACTTGGCAGCAGTGGGTAGCCAATTAGGCCCATTTTTGGGCTAATGGTCAGAAAGATGCTGCCATCTCTGGGATATTTGAAACGGCAGCCAGGCCCTCTGCAGAGGCTTTTTGAACTGGAGGCAGCTTCCCGGCAATAGGCCAGGGCACCATTGCTGCCTCCTCTCCATCTCCCCAGCATGGACCCGCTGGGTGCGACAGCCACAACCACGGCCGCAGGACATCCTGTGGAGGGGCTCCCCCTCCCTGCTGATGGCCTGACAGCTATGGCCACAACAACATAAAGAAGCTCTACACCCTCATGAGATTCCAACAGTCCCTTGGTCCAAAATCGCCACTGACTTGTTTTCTGTTATGGGGGACGACTTTATCTTAGTCACTGATTATTTCTCCAAATTTCCATTTATCAGACAGGTAAAAGACACTTCAAGCACAGTTGTCGCAGACACACTAAGTGCCATATTCAGTCTATTCGGTGCACCTGAAGAAATCATTTCAGACAATGGGCCACAGCATACGGGCAAACATTTCAGGGATATGTGCGCCAAATCGGGTGTATACCATGTGACATCCTCACCACATTACCCTTGATCTAATGGTCTTGCCAAGCAAATGGTCCGCACAGTCAAGTCACTTAGCCTGAAGTGTAGGACAACGAAACAAGATTTTCATGTTGCCATGCTCCACCTCAGAGCTACACCTATGGATATGGGCTTACCGTCACCAGCAGAGATCATGTCTGGCAGACAAATGAGAACGACTCTGCCAAGCCACCATCTGTCCAGATTCTCCGAGATGCAGGAGACATTGCTCGAAAAACAGGGGAGAATGAAGATGGTGCATGACCAACACACACGGACGGAACTGCCTCAGCTACACATAGGACGATAGGTCAGAGTCATACACCCCACAATGAGAACATGACTATCTACAGAGGTATCCAAAATTTGCAGTGAGCCTAGGTTCTACAAGATTACAACACCTAGCAGAGTGGAGTTGAGAAGGAACCATAGCCAACTAAGAGAAGTGTGCAATACCCCAATTATACACAGCGGACTCGAAAGAACACACTTGACGATGAGGGTGTGATGGAGCAACAGGGCAACAACCAACATAGTGACAACATGCCTGAAAAGCCAAAACAGCCTAGGGTGACTTCTGCATGTGTAAAATTCATAGTCTCTACTCTGTGTAACTAGTTTTAATGTTATCTAATGTTATGTGTTTTTACTTTTAGCATACAGGACTTATCTTTAAAAAGGAGGATGTTGTATGCTTGCCTTTAAGAGTGATGTCCTTTTAAGATCTTAGTATGCTAATGAGCCAAGTACCAGGATGCAGTCATGTGACTCGGAACCAGGGTCTCTCTGCAACTGTAACACCCAGAGTAAAGTTCTGAAAATAGTTTGCTCTGCTCTGTATATAATTGTTTAGCTGTAAATAAACCTGCATGAGATCTTCAACCAACCGGACTCCACGCATCTCATTTATGTTGCATCAGTCAACATAAAAAGAACTCATTACACTTAATAAACAAATTATTTTCCCCCATGTCCGTGGCTGAGTCAATAGTTTTGTCAAATGTCCGTGTTGCAACATGTTGGTGCCTATCCCTGCTGGAAACATTGAAAGTGAAAAATAATGTTTGTGAATTAAAGTTCAGTGCTTCTTGCTGCAGGACTTCTTACAAGTTTTCGATTATCCCAGTGCTTCACTTGCCATATGCTGACCTCGCACATCACAATGTGGCTCTAACCAGCAGGAAGACCCCCTCACCAGTGCTATTTAAAGGAAACATATAGGTAAGTTGCTGGTTTATTATTTCAGGCTGTTGCTTGCATCTGGACATTTTTTGGTCTTGCAATGTTGTTATTCTTACATCACAAATAGACTGACTGCAGATGAAAGTGACTTCATGGCTGGAAGGCGAGAGGAGCAGCAAGAAAGACACTAAAGAACAGGAGAGCTGCCAAAAGAGGGAGGAGGAGGGCATAAGGGGGTCACATCCACAGAGGCTCTTCAGGGAACGCTTCTACACAAACTTTACTCAGGAGTAATGTGTGAGAGTCATGAAAGAATCTAAAGGATACTTGACAAACAATAACGACAAAGCATGGCGGGGTGGAGTTTCCATCTGTTTCTGCTAGTTTTGTGCCCAGGTTTCAATGAATTGGCCTAACTAGTGCTAAAGATCAGGGAAGTTAAAATGCCCCGAAGCACTTAAACTAATGTTTTCTGTGATCATTTATACTGGTTTAGGATTTAGTTTGCTAAAATCAGTTCCTGTCCATAAAACTAGCCAACTCCCTACATTCAAAATGCATGATTCCGCTGATTGCATTGGTTTTGGAATGCTTTTCAAATTGTGCTCATTTTCTTTGCCGTACAGGTACAGGTAAGCACGTTTTCAAAGGCTTTTCAGATGAAAAAGATTTAATTTATTGAGAAGCTGACTGGTGTACACCAGTTGAACTATTAAATGATACAGTTTAATTCTTTTAAGTCATTTTCAGCTATTTTAAATCAGGTTACAAACAGATGGAGGACTGATTACCCTCATTAAAATGCTTAACACATTTTCATTTGTATTTATAAAACTGCACCAGGTTACCACTCTTAAATACAAGGAATATTTTAAATGGTAAAAAAGAAACAATTACATTCTATTATGCTGCGCAATTGTGCTGGTTCATAGAAGATTTTGCATTTGTCATTATGCAAATAAACTTTTGCAGAAACATGAACTGTAACCTAAACAGTGCAACTTCAAATGCCCTTTGGGTGTAATTTCCCAATTGTTGCCTAAATGGAAACTCTACCCCGATTACCTTTGGCACTAAATCGCTAACAACAAGTGTGGGAGAAAGAGAGAAAAATAGTTGATCTATGAAGCAACAGGAAGGCAAAGGATAATGCATACATGCATACTATAGGCCAGGAAGGGATAATGCAAAAGGGACAGGACAAGTAAGTTTAAGACAGAGGAAGTTTGACATCAAAATGCAACACAACTTTCCAAACAGAACTTTGAAATCAAGGTAGGTGGTACAGAAATATTCCATAGTTGCCTATAATGTTGAAAAATAAAATAAAAATATTTGCTCTTTGCCTTGCGAGCCACATCTCTTTGTAAAGACAATCTGCAGTAATTTGTCCCTTTCCCAAAAAATCACTAGCAAAATCAATGGTATCTAAGAACGATTGATCAGAGTATGTGAGATACTCATAGGTGCAACATGAAGTTGCAAAAGACATAAAGGGCTGAATTTTATTCTCCTGCCACGTGTGCTGCCGTGCCGCCGTGATCTACCATGCGGCAGCTCAAGATAATACACCGGTCGGGCTGTCCACCCCCCACCATCAGCTGACTCTGCACTGGTGCTGGTGTCATTTTTAAAGGGCAGCCAGCCGTGCTGCTAAATTTAAAAATTTAAAGCCGTGCACTGCAAAAAAAAGCCCCTTCCCCCCCAATAACACTTACATATAATAGTTGCCCTCTCCCCCGTCCTCAAAACACTTACCTGCAAGATTTGACCTTCCCCCATCCTCAAACTGTTCAAAGTGCAGAGGTCACCCCTTCCCCCGCTCCCCTACACTCTTAATGCTGTTTGGAACCCGTACCTCTCATCCCACTACACTAAAAGTCTTAAGTTCCCCCCTTCCCCACCTCAGTGGTGCCAGATTTCCCTGGATGGGAAAATGAAGGAGCGTGAATGCCAGCTGGCGCATGGAAGATCCCGGGCAGCCAGTAAGATCAGTGTGAATCCTATTTAAATTTGTTCATTTCTTTAAATTACATATGTAAAGCTGGGTCCTGTCGCCCAGTGGCTGGGGTGCCACCGCGGAGCCTCGCGCTGCCACCAGGAAGATCGGGCCCGGCACTCCCAGTGTCAGACTCTGTGGCGGGCCACTGCCGGTACAATCTTCCAGCCTCCCCACCACCGCCACCGCCACGGATCCCAACGTCAGGACCTCAACAAAATCCAGCCCAATAATACAAATTAAGTCACAACAGATGGACTCAGTTTTTGAATTACTTTTCCATCAGAACAATTAGCCTTTAAATTTGTGCTGCTTAAAGTAAGACAGACAACAGAAGTGATGGCCCAGTGATGTAATGCAAAACAATACTTATCATTTCCAAAACAGCATTATTACTGAACTGAGGCAATTATAAACAAAATCTGTGCTATGTTTCCACTATGGAAAAAATACATAATCACAGGTAAGATCTGGAACATATCAAGTCATGACTTGGGATTGGAGTGAGTTTATAGATAAAAGCCCTCTTTATATCAAACTTTGTGTAAATATATTATGGTGCTTTGAAATAATAGACAGACAAATGTAGAACCAATTTTTGTGAATAATCTGAGCTAAACATATAGAAAAAATGTATTTGGTTTACTCAAATATAGGGACAAAAATATCTTTAACAGCTGGAAAAGCAGGAAAGCAGCAGTGAATAAGTTTATCAGTCAGGGTGACACAAAAGGAGTTTTTGTAAGCGGAACTATACATAAAGTTTGAAACAGAACAGAAGCAGAAATCATGCTAACTGGACTTTAGTAATTTCAAAAGATATGTTCATGCATGAAAAGTGTAGATCATAAGTCAATCAATGCAGAATTAAAACACACAGACCATGAAACTGGCCTCCAGAGTGCCACTGGTGCCGGTTGCATGGAAGCCGTGAACTGGTATAAAGTCAGCTGGAATGCATTCAGCACAGCCTGCATGGCGTGCCCTGACTGACAGGGTGCTAGCGCGGGTGTGCTGTGTGTGCGCTGGAAGCATGGAGAGTGGGCAGATTGTGGCATCAAACAGCAACTAATGCTGATTTGGAGCACAGTCTGCCATTTTGAACTACACCGGTCTAATTAACACTGCCTCCTAATCACTCAGCTGAACATGCATTCAGCTACATGACGGAATCTCCACAAGCGCTATTTAAAGGGCTAACGGTCCAACTGCCAGGTGAGATGCTTTTGCCTGTCTTTTGCAGGTGAAAAGTTAGTGGAAATACTGTGTTGTGTTATTGGAGGAGTTTTGCTAGCATTTGGGATTTTCAAGGGAGTGGTGTTCGATTCTGACAAAGAGGTCAGAGTAGTTGATTGGTCTGTCAAGAGAAAGCCTGCTTTCAATAGTGATGGTTGTTGTTGCAGTCCCTCATGGGCTGCAGTATGATATGGAAATGGAGCTCAGGCAGTAAGGGCAAGCTGTACGCAGAGGCAAGAGGAGGAGGGTTCCCAACAGAAGGCCCCACCCACCTTGGCTTTTTAGGGAGCACTTTTCCTACTTCCACCTTAGCAGGGAGTGGTGTTTGAGGTGCCTGCATTAACAGTGAGGTGGACACTGAACGGTGCTACCTCCTCCAACCTGATCTGCAGCTGCACAGCAGGGCAAAGACAATGCTGACAATGGCTATGAAGGTCACCATCGCCTATGCAAGCGGATCCTGCCAGGTGGTAGCAGGCGACATCAGCCACACCTCACAGTTCGCCATCCATCGCTGCATCAGGGAGGTCACAGAGCCCTGTATGGAAGGAGAGGGGATTTCATCGGCTTCTCACTGACCAGAGGAGAGAGATCGCTGATTTGCCAGACTGGCAGGAGTCCCAATGGTGCAGAGTGCAATTGACCGTACGCATGTGGCTCTGTAGGTCCCACATATTAATGGGGAGATGCTCCATAACTGAAAGGGCTACCACTCTATCAACATGCAGTTGGCGTGCGACCATAGAGTAATTAAGTCATTTATCTCATAGAAAGAGGCCATTCGGCCCATCAAGTCTATCCCAGCTCTCCACAGAGCAATTCAGTCAGTCCCACTTCCCCGAATCCTCCTTAGAATATAGAAAACAGTAATATCTCCTATGCCAAAGTTCACAATAAAACAAGACCTGATAACATCCTTTAACAATGTCTTTATGTGGGGTTTACTGTGTATTGTAAAAAAGCTTTGAGGTGCTTGCAAAGTTGATTTTTTTAAAGGCTCTGTAAAAGAAAAGATAAGGAAAGTGCAATCCCTCTCTCAGGCTGATTGATTGTTTTCAAAGGCTCCCCTAGGCTGATCAGGTCCGTGCCATTACAGGAGCCACTTGACAGCAAAAAGCGCGGGAATGCTCCATTCATACAGCTGGAAGCTAGAGCTATAAAAAGAAACACATTAAATCACTTGAGCATGAAGAGCTATCATTCACTCAGGCTGAGTTTTAAAAAAAATCTCATAAAACTCAAGCGTGAAGAATTTCCTATTGAACAGCTGTATAAACAAACAGACTAGAGTGCTGGAAGCTAGATAAACAGAAAGCACTTACAAACAACTACTCCTACAATCAAAGCAGTCAAGAGATTTTCTTAAAGGGAAGATAGTACAGAATCGCACAACCAGGTCTTAAAGCAAGTTTTAAAACAAAAGATCAGCAGGAACATGGATACCAATTTTCGCAGCATGAACTGGAAATCCTTGGATATCCTATCCAAATTCAAACTGCACCAACAGAGAATGCAATTGTGCTTTACAGACCAAGTAATTGTAAAACCAGAAAAACAGGCTGTAAAAATAATGATAGCAATTGGAAACGATGGATTACACAGAATAAATACCTCAGGCATATCTGAAGAGGACCAGAAATATCCCACAAAGATATGGAAAGTGCTGGAAGATCAACTCAGATTAAGAGAATTGATGTCCTATAGGCAACAGTCACTGGAATCAATGGACCAGTTCATCAACAGATACCGTAGTAAGGGTAACAAATGCGATTTCTCAGAAGCTGAGCTATCAGACCGAATAATGGAGCTGGTGATTGTATCAACGCCCATTGAAGCATTTCAGAAAGTCCTCTTGGGGAACAAGAAAGGGCACAGCATTGATGCACTACTAGAAGATTGTGGAAAATATGAACCCATTGTAGCTGGACAACAGCACCTGCAAGCATTAGATGTAACCAACAGTATCAGTACCAGGTCAAAAAGAGCAAAAAAGCTGTGTGGTAAGTACGGTCTGTCCCATTCACAGTGAAATTGCCCTACAATTCTAATCCTGTGCAAGGCACATGGTGTAAAAGGACACTAGGCCTGCCTATGCAAGAATTCTTGCTCCAAATACACAGCTAGAAGTCACGGTTGGACTCAAGCAAACAGAAAACAAGGCAACAGCAGCAAGGAAAGCACCAGAGTCATGCATAAACGCAAGCCAATACATGACATCCACAGTCAAACAGACCTGAGGCAAGACTCAGGTAGGAGTAAGTCTCAGTCAAAAGATGATCAGGCATTACACATTGTGAACCTGACACATCATGTTGATGAAGTCCAACAACTGGAGGCTTTTGTCACTATTAACATCATGTGCCCAAAGAAAGGTGGCAAACATACATTCAGGGTCAGGATTGACACCGGCCCTAGTGCAAATATCTTACCAGACCGAATCCTCAAAGATATGTGCCAGAGTCACTGGAAATCAATGATACAACCGACAAATGCCAAGTTATCTGCATACAACGGGTCACCCATCCTTTGCAGTGGCACATTAACAATGCAATGCAGATACGCCAAGACAGCATGGAAACCGCAAGCATTCTACCTGGTAGACATGAGCGGACCAGCAGTGTCAGGACTACCATTGTGTAAGGATCTCAACATCATAACTATCTATAAGAGTATTGCCAAGAGGAAATCTCCAAGGACAAGAACCGGCTCGCAGACTCTGGCCAGAATCAAACAGTGCAGTCTGGAATTCCTGCAATAGCACATCTATGCTGCGCCTTCACTTCTGCTCTCTACAGAACCGCCAGCACCACTGAGCCAGAACGGACAGGTACCTCCATGAGACCAAGTACTCCTGCTCAACAAGTCCTCAACCTTGAGCCCCAAGCCTTCAGACGCGGAGAATGAGGAAAGCCGAAGGACACGCAATGTCCTGAAGAGGCAGAGGAGGAATGAGTTGAAGCACTGTCTGTTGGCTCTTCAAGATGAGGTGCTTGAAATTTCCAAGAATGACAAGGGCTCAAAGGTGGTCATCTTGAGAAAAGCAACAGAGTATGTGAGCAGACTGAAGGCAGAGCAACAGAAATTGAATGCAGAGAGGGAGAAACTTCAGAAAGAACAGCCACAGATGAGACACAAACTCCCTGAGCAAGAGGTGTCAAACCACTGAGACGACATATGGACTTTTGAACCTCTATGTTTGTAAAGCTCATTATCTCTATCCATGTAAATAATTTTGATGTTATCTAATTTTATGTATTTTTACTTTTAGCATACGAGACTTTTCTTTGGAAAGAAGGGAGATGTTGTGTGATTGCCTTTAAGAGTGATGTACATTTAAGATCTTAGTATGCCAATGACTAAATGCGAGGATGTAGTCATGTGACTACAAGCCAGAGTCACTCTGTAACTGGAACACCAAGAGGCAAGTCATGTAAATGATTAACTCTGCAGTGTTGTCATGCAGACCCCCACCTGCCAAGAATGAGGCATATTAATTTTGTCATATGAACATTGATTTTAAACTGTTGCTGGAGCGAGGAAATGACTTGTTAAACAGATCAGCCGTGGCTGGAAAAAAACATTTATATACTAACAGACAGTGCTTGTGGAGAAAAAGGGCAATTTCCTGACACATACAACCCACAATGGACTTTGATCACCAGACCGTGAAGGTGATGAAGCTCACATTCCAGGATGACTGCTAAAATGGCCAAATCTATAAACAGATGTGGTCAAACCAACTAGTCACATGACTATCCTGCTGGGCAACCTGAGTTTTTTAGAATTGTACAAACAGTTTGAGAAAGGGAGAGACTGTTTGCTCCTGGACTGAGAAGACCTTTCCTGTCTGCTCCCATCTCTTTCTCACAAGCCTCTGGACCCATTGAGGACTCATGAACCTCAAGAGAGAAAAGTGTCCTACATCGAACAAGGTTTAAGAAGAATACTGGGCCCCAATGAAAAGCAAGACCTACCTACAATCAAGGACTCTACAGCGAGCTCAAAGAACAGCAGCCAAAAACATCTTCAAACTTTTGCACTTTATTTCTTCTGCTCTTTTCTGTTTCTATCTGCATGTGTGTATCGTGTATGCATGCTAGCATGGGCGTGTTGCGTATCCGTAGGTGTTAACCGAATTAGAGTTTAAGCTTAATAAAGTTCAACCTTTTTTCTTTAAACTTAAGAAAACCTGTTTGGCTGGTTTCTTTACCTTACAATTGGAAAGCAGTGAACAAGGATTCACTAAGGGGGAGCTAAAAAATGATGTGTTTAAAATAAAATCCTGTTACGGTAAGACCAGGTGAAGGCTGAGAGGGAACTCGAAACCCCTTTCTCACCTGGTCATAATATTGTATATACTTGTTTGCTGTTAATAAACCTGTTTGAGACTTTCAATCATCTGAACTCGACGCATCTCATTTATGTTGCAAAAGATAACATAAAAAGCTTCTGATTACAATGATGGGCCAAGTGGCTTCTATCTGTACCGTAAACGTTCTATAATGCTATGAACAATGCTTCCAATAATACATAAAACACTGAACAATTCACTTTTGTGCATTCCGTTAGTGCCTGTCTTGCGGGTGCCTTTGCCTGTCCTAGTGCTCCTACACAGTGCTATCCCAGTGGCTGCTGGCTTTCACTGGGGGAGATTGCAGATGACCCTACATGATGTCCTCAAGTAGCTCTGGGCCTTGAGGGCCCGGCTTCAGACTGCACCATCTCGGCTTGGGCTACAGCAATCTGGGCAAAAGCAAAGGCACCAGCAGATTGGCAGTGGTGGGTGCATGAATGCTGCTTCCTTAGAGAAGGCAGCAGGCTTGTGCATCACAGACCCATTGACACTTCTCCAGAGTGACGCCTCAGCAATCCTTGTAATCTGCCGGAGCACAGCTTGCTGGACTGTTGTGAGAACCTGCAAGCCCCTTTGAACACTGCTATCCACAGCCATGGTGGCAGCAGTCTGCGCATACATGGCAACAAGCATGACCTCAGTATGAGCTTCCACTGCAGCTTCCATGGTGGGTGGCTTCCTCTTGTGCTGCAAAGGAAGCTGAGATATGGGCCACTAGACACTGCATTATGCATAATGATTAGGTCCACAACTGCTGCCATGGGGTTGACCGCCACTTCCACATTGGAAAGGATAGGCTCCAAGCTCTGCATGAAGCCTGTGCCAAGTTGGAGCCAGACTCCTCTGTGTTCTTTGACAGTGACAGTGATGGGCATGTCTGGCAGATTTGCCAATGCACCAAACATCACGGTATGCATGCCCATCAGTGTTCTCCTGTGCGCCACCCCATCAAAGTCCTCATCTGAGTCCCCTGCAGCAGCATTCGTGTGCAACCTTGCCCTCCGGTGAGCTGGTACACGAACTATCCTTTCCCCTGGTCTGGCTGCAGGCCACTTGTGGCTGGCGGCTCGCCACATACTGATCCCCAACTCTATACTAACCTTTAAGATATGTGCAGTGCCAGTATCAGAACTGGTAGCCGCAACTGTCAGATCAAGTGACGATGCTTCTTCATCAAAGGGCAATTGTAGCTGTTGCCCTTCATGATTAGGTTGCAATGGCCGGCCAGGTGGCAGTTCTTTGGTACCTGAAAACAGAAATGCAGAAGGGGAAGGTTGGGGTGAGAGAAGGGGGATGGGATGGAAAGCAAGAAGTCCATGGGGATACTATCTGCAGCTTGCAATTAATGCCAGATATCAGGATGAGGGTGAGGTGGGTTTTGAGAAGGGGTTTAAGGAATCATCCTGAATGTTCACAGTGACACCGGGTGCAAGGTTCTCAGTCACAGCTAGCTCCATGATGCGCAACACTGTCCCCTCCAGAGGGCTCAGGAGATGCAGGCATGCATGTCCCTCGCGGCTCCTATGCTGCTCCATACTGTTATCGGCTGCCTTGTTCTGCAAGACAGCAGGAACAATATCAATGGGTATGTTGCAATGTAGGTGATGTGCCTTCCATAGCTGAATAGCTGGTGTATGGAAGCAGCGAGAGGTGGGTGTGAGCCGAGCAGCATTGGTATGTATGGTCAGGTGGAATATCTGAATGTTAGGCATCTGATTGCTGATGGGTGAGTGATGGGAATGAGGTGCATTGTCCAGTGTGAGGAGTTGGTGGTGTGGTGGGTAGGAGATGTCATGTGAAGATGCATTTGCTTGAGTACCAGTGTGAGATCATTGAACTTCTTCCAGCACTACAGCCAGGTCCTAGGGGCCAGACTCCAGGAATTGGCTTCCCTGACCACCTGCTCCCAATCTCTTCTCAGGGTGTACCTTGAGAGCCTCCTACGGACACATGGGGCTGGATTTTTAAAGCCTGCTGGGGTTGGGAGTGGGTGCAAGCGTGATTTGAAAATTGCGTTCTCGGAGGTCAGCATCGGGTCCAGCCACCTCCAAGAATGCAAAGCTATTTTGAGGGCCACTGGGAGGGAAGGAACACCAACCCCGCACCCCTCCAATTAAGTGCCCATTGAGCTCATCGAAGAGCTCATTAACAGGCTTGTCAGCAGCAGTGCACAATTTGTAAATGCTGACGACGGGGAAGATGTCATGTCTGGAACATGACAAGGTTCTGAAGATGGGAACAATGCGGAGGGCCATAAGAGCTTAGGAAAGGGCTGATTAACAGAATGCAGAGGCAGAAAATAAAGTTCAGCTGTCCAGAGGTGTCTCAGAATAGCCATTGCTGGAGCTGTAAGACTTGCTGTTCCCTGTGGAGAGTGGTAGGAATCTGGAGAAGGACATGAGGCCTCTGGAATCACTGGGGCAGCTGGGGTTAGCAGGGGAAGGCCTGGTGAATGCATGAAGTCCAGCTGAGGGAGTTCAGATGAGAACAGGAGATTAGACAGAGCAACTAGAATGAACCTCTGGACAGCAGGAAGCCAGAGAAGCACAGTGGAGGGTTGCAAAGGGAAGGAGATGCTACCCTTGGCATCAGGTCTACCTCCCAAGAGTCAGCTACTTGCAAATGACCGAGTGCCAATGCTACAGGAGGCTGCACCTATCCAGGCAGATAGTCGTGGACCTTTGTACTTTGAAACACAATGACCTGGGGCCTCATGGCCCCCATGGCAGTCCCTTACCTGCAGCCGTCAAGGTCACTGTCAACCTGAATTTCTATGAACCAGGTCATTCCAGGGATCAGCCATGGACCTAGGTGGCATCTCGCAGTCAGCAGCTCATCATGCCATCAGGCAGGTCATGGATGCCATCTTCAGGAGGGCGGGGCTCTATATCCACTTTGACACAGAGGCACAGAGGCCTTTGGGCTTTGCTGCCATCGATAAATTCCCTCAGGTCCAGGGCATCATCGATTGCACCCATGTAACTATCAAGGCACCGACTGACCAGCCAGTCAGATTCTTGAGCAAAAAGGGCTACAATTCATTGAATGTCCAGCTGGTCTGTGACCACAGGAAGCAAATCCTGCAGGTCTGCAGATGGTTCCCAGGCAGCTGTCATGACTCCATCATCCTGTGAGAGTCCCAGGTGCCACACCACTTCAGGCCCACATCCAGACCCCATGAGTGACTGCTGGGGAATAAGGGTTATCCCCAAAGGAGGTAATTCCTGACACCCGTCTGCTATCCAGACATGGATGGAGAGAGATGCTACGACCAGAGCCATCTCTAAACACGGACCTGCATTGAGCAGACCATTGGCCTCCTGAAGACACGCATCCGTTGCCTTGATCATTCGGGTGGTGCCCTCCAGTATGAGCCAGCCAAATCTTTGCATATCGTGGTCGTCTGCTGCGCCCTACACAACATGATACTGGAAAGAGGCCAAGAGATGGGTGAAGAAGAGGAGCTGGATCATCACTCCACCTCAAAGGAGGAACAGGAGGGGGAAAAGCTCAGTCCCAAGGCAGCGGGTGACCAGGCAGCAGAGGACGCCCTACCATGCTGTCCAGACCTCAGGGTGAACTGCAGGCTGGCATGGCAGCAAGGCCCATACTGATTCTGCCGTGCTTCACCTGTTCTGCCTCAAGCCCTTGCAGCTGATAAGCCCGCAACTCAGCTTCCAACATACGGAGCTATTTTACCACTATGAGGTTCCATTGGTAGTCATGAACATGCAGGTGGAGCGTTACCCCATCCACTATTACCCAACAATGAAAGGCATGGACACATAGTAGACTCAGATCCCCAGGTCCCCGCTACTGGCCCCACAATGCGACTTCCCCTTTTTGAAAGGAAACATCAACAACACACTAGTTAGAGTGATGAAAAAAAATTATATTGTGAAGCTTATGAAAAGACAGCCAGATTTGCACAATTACACCCAGGGACCCAATAAGTGAATATTGCACTGTGGTGTCTTCCTCTCCCTAACCCTTCTACGGGGTGCTTCCCCTGTGGCAGAGGATGAGGTAGAGGCAACCTGCTCCCTACTCTCTGTCCCCACCTGCGATGCCTTTGAATTCCGTCCTCATCTTGGAGGTGCCCTCCAGTACGAGGCAGCCAGAGTTTCGCATATCATGGTCATCTGCTGCATCCTGTAAAACATGACACTGGAAAGAGGTTGGGAGATGGATGAGGGGGAGGAACTGGAATGTTGCTCAAACTCGGAGGAGGACTGGTCTCCTCCACAGGCAAACGCATCTGCGTCATGGCAGGGGCTGCCTCTGTCACACACATGCCTCCTGAGTAGGAGGGGCAAAGGGCCGAGGAGTGATGTCAGAACCTCCTGAGGATGTGCCCCATCATCTGCCACTAGGACCATCTCAGCCCTTTCCTGGCGGTTGTGGATGCTGGAAGTGGCGACTGACTGGAATGCAGCTGGTGTCCATTCTGACCACCTTTGCAACATCAATGACACTGAGCGGTCAATGCTGCAGAGAGTCTCACTCTTTCTGTGCATATCAGCATGCTGCTCCTGCACCCACTCAGAGTGGTGCTGCATTCGGGTCTCCAAGAGGTTGTTCAATCTCTCAATAGAAGAGCTCACGTGCTCGAAGCCCTGGATCATGACGGAGCATAAGCATTGCATTTACTTCTACATTGCATGTCCATGGCTCTGCAAGGCCTCAGGGAACTCTGACAAATGGGAACTTATCTGTCTCTAGTTCTCGAGGTAGGCCCTTCTTGGCCATAACACCCGAGGACCAGCATCTTCACCCAGCAAAGCATTGCTGTGTCTGTCCTCTGTCCTCCGAGAGGCTCTGCCCACAGGGACTCTTCCTTACCCTCCTCCTTCTCCTTTCATGTATGATGTGAAGTTCAACCAGTGCTCCCCTCTCTATGCTACTCTGTGGCCTAACTGAGGTGTCTCTGCGTTAGTGGAAAGTGCTGAGGTAGGATGTGATGGTGCAATTTCCATCGATACCCCCCAGCTGTGGATTGCAGCACTGATACAGCAGGTTCACTTTGCAACTGGCCCTGTGGACAATGGTAAAGAGAACTGGTCTTCCTAAACAATTTTCCCAGGAGAACCAGACCCTCATATGACAGCAGACTAAGACCCATAACTCGCATCGAGCAGGAGTCTCCTCCATGCCCTTCACTTCAAAAAAGAGCTATCCAATGACCCTGTTGCTCATGGCCACCTGTCTTGCCACCCCCCACTGAATGCCTCAAAGGCATCCTCGCGATCTGCAGCACCACCTCCTCCACTGCTTTGGGAGTGTGGAGCTGGGCCACTCCACCTCCCATTCTGACCATCTCCCGCATGTTATGGGCTCTCTTCTCCTGCAGGGTGAGAGGAGAAAGATTCATAAGTAGGCTGCCTTCCCTCATCTCTTCCAGCCTGACATACATGTGGGCCGATATTTCCCTGAGTGTTGTCCCCATCTGACTCACTCCCAAGTGCATTGAGAATTGGTGCCTAATGAAGCGGGTGCCGCTGGTCACTTACCTTACCAGACTGTGATAGGTCATTGAACCTTTTCCAGCACTGGAGCCAGGTCTTTCTCGTAGGTCCCCGGCTCGTGACCTCTGTGGCCACCTCCATCCACTCCCTCTTTGTCTTGTTGGGGGGATTCCTCCTCCCTGAGGCTGGGTAGAAGACCTCTCTCCTCTCGTATACAGCCTCAATGAGAGCCTCCAGAGAGACATCCAAGGTATGGGGTGCTGCCTGGGGATGCATGTCCACAGAGGCCCGCCAAGCTCCCTGGTGCTGCATCTGTAATGGCAACAGCGTCCAGTGATGGCTGCTTGTCTTTTAAAATTCCGACCTCCAGACTGCTTCTAGCGCCTCTAATTTGGCGCCAGACTTGCTTCCAGCCCAATTACTGAGTTTCTGCTGACACAGCAAGGGGTCAGGACCCGGAAATGCTCTGGGTGTCATGTTCCCGACCCCGTAATGAAAACTTGGCCCATGTGTCTCTCCTCCTTTCGACCTCCTATACTACGCCTCCAGGGCCACATCAGAAAACCTGGGAGGCCTCTCTCTTGCCTGTTGCTCCATTTGCTGTGTTGTTCCTTCTATCCAAGTCTTCTACAGACAGTCTGCAGCGACTGCTGTACGATGGAATCCCTTCCTAACAGCACTGTAGGTGTAATAAATGCTGGCCTTGCCAGCGACGCCCACATCCCGTGAATGAATTTTAAAAAATGATTTCAGCTCCCCTTTAAGATGGGCAGATTAGCTGTGCATCGTGCTAGTCACCCCTGTTGACGCATGTAGCCAGTCAGCAGCACATTGCATACTGGGCTGCATGCTGAAATCATTTGAATGAGGAGGCAGCATAAAGTTTACGTTCTGCCTGCCTGAACAGGGCTGGGTTAATTGCACATTGTGATTTCAGCACCCAAAAACCGGCCTCAACTTTCAATATTTTCTATAATGTCTTCATGTTTTTAAGACAATTGTTGCTTGGTCAGAACACTAATTTGAAAAGCTAAATAAGATGTACAGATCAAGCCATATAATTGAATTGGTAAAGGAAGCATGTAGCTGAGCCACACAGTCTAGATGGCCTCAGGTTGATTTGGTCTATCCTGTCTTACCTGATCCCACTGGACGTTGCAGTAAAGTAAGCTAGCCTTTGTCCCTGGGTGAGGGAAGAGGGATATCTGCAAGATTTTCTATTCATGAATGCTTTTCAGCAGCTTCTGCTAGAAAATGTGTATGTTTAGATGCTTGCAGGCTCATCTGTGATGCCTGCCAACACTTACCACCTGGAATGACATTTGTAATATAGCCACTTGGTTGACGTATCAGGGTGCATCTGACCCCTGTAAAACCACATGAGCCAACATCTCTAGAAGAGCTTGACGAGAGCAACAGGGGAGGCAAACAAAAAATCTCAAGGTTTTCCATAATATTTGCAGCCCAAAATCATTTGTTACATTCTGACTAAGAAAATTGCAAATCTGATACACAGATGGTATTAGGACCTAGGAGAAGGCTTTCTCATTTCTAGTCCTGGACATAACTGAACCGTCAGTGCTTTCAGGATGTACTATAATAGGGTTTAGAGATTTCATCTATCTTGTTGGCCTTTTCATCAATCCTGACTCCAGATGTCTTTCTGCCTTTCCCCAGCTGTCTCTTCAGCAATTCTGACTCCTGCATGGTGATCAGCTGCCACACGATTCCTGGTGTGCGTTTCACAGCATCAGGCTCCCTCTGCGTCACTGTTCATTACCAATTTGTATCTTGCAGCACAACTGTAGGTCATGGAGAGCAATAGGCTAGCAGATCCAGTAAGAAATTGGAACGAGTAAGAAAGAATATGTAATGAGCCTGATAGAGGAAATTCTAACTTCACTTTTAAAAATCTGCTCTTAGGATACTAAAGAGTAGAAGAAAAGGATTTTTAGCTTTAATTAAAAAAATCAGATCAATAAAAAGTAATACATTTAAGAAATACAATTAATACAATTCCACCTTCACTATGTTTGCCCATCACCCCTGTGCTCACTGACCCACATTGGCTCTCGGTCAAGTAATGTCTTGATTTCAAAATTCTCATCTTTGTTTTCAAATCCCTCCATGGCCTCACCCCTCCCTATCTCTGTAATCTCCTCCAGCCCCACAACCCTCCGAGATATCTGGCTCCTTTAATTCTGGTTTCTTGAGCATCCCTGATTTTAATCGCTTCATCATTGGTGGCCGCGCCTAGGTCCTAAGCTCTGGATTTCCCTCCCTACATCTCTCTGCCTCTCTATCTCAGTTTCCTACTTTAAGATGCTCCTTAAAAACTACAAAACAACTCTCTGCAAGCTTTTGGTGGTTCGGTGTCATACTTTGTTTTATAATGTTCCTATGTTTCACCTTGGGATGTTTTCTTATGTTAAAGGCGCTTTATTAATATGTTGTTGTTGGTGCTTGTAATGTTCAAGTGGATGCAGTGCTTTCTTTCTTAATGTCAAAGCTGCATCCATTAAAACTGTATACATACACTATGGGGTTATTTTAACTCGCAGCAGGTGTCAGGCAGGCAAGGTTGGGACAGTGCCAAATACACCTGATGTCATCAATTTGAGGCCGGGCCTATTTTAACTCTCGGGCCTCATTTACATTTGATTGGAGGGCTGCCCACAAGATCAAGTGCAAAATGGACTGCTTACCAGTTTGTGGTGTGCCAGGAAGCCTGCAGGAATCCGCCAACTTCGCATTTAACTCAAGCATGTTCATTAGCACGCGAGAAACCCCCATGTGACAGGTGGGCTCTTGCCATTAACATCTGCTAAAAAGCAATTGAGTGCATTTTTAACCCTGGATTCTGGCTTTAACTGCCAGCAGATGCGTTTCTCAGGCTACTTGAAACTCGCCAGTTGAACAAAGCGAGAGGACAGTGGGGATTAAAAGGGCTGAGCAATTGTCAGGCTGGAAAGCCTTTAAATACTGAGATATGATAGCTGCATGTTTGCCTAAGTGAAAGTATTTTCCTCACAGGACTTGTTCTGAGAGTGTACTTTCACTGCTATAGAGGTGATTTCCAAAATTTTGGAGGTCATTTTTTTCTACTTGGAGTTTTGCCTTTGATCTGCACTTGCCAGCTGTCAGCCTGCTCAGCAGCAGGGAAGCAGTGTATGCAGCTCTACCTGGACCTCTGATAAGGAACAAGAGGAGCAGAACCAGCAACACCACCAGCAGCAAGAGTTGCCTCCTCCTCAAACACCTGCCACTCCACAGACCGAAGGGGTGAACACAGAGTTCTAGTTTGCAGGAGTCGATACCCTCCAACACAGTATATACAGACAGAGAGGATTAGCTTCCTGAGCATGACTGAGCACCAGTGCCTCAGGAGGCGCAGAGTTTCACGTTAGGTCATTATTGACAACTGCATCCTCCTGGAAGAAGACCTCATGCCATCAGGTGGGCATACATTGCCAGTGACAGTCAAGGTCACCACAGCTCCTGAGTTTCTTCGCCGCCAGCTCCATACAGGGACCTGCTGGTGACATCAGTAGAATCTCACACTCTGCTGCATACAGGTGTCTCTCCCAGGTGATATATCCCATGTTTGTTAGGGCCACCACTTATGCCCACTTCGCTATTGATGAGGACAGCTAGAATGAGAAGGCCCTCAGATTTGCTGCTCTGACATGATTCCCACAGGTACAAGGAGTGCACCCATGTGGCAATCAAGGCCTCCTCAGAACAACCAGCAGTATTCATCAAACGAAAGGGATTCCACTCCATTAATGTTCAGCTGCAAGATTTTCACACGTGTGTGCAAGATACCCAAGAAGCTGCCATAGTGTCTTCATTCTGCACCAGTTAAGTCTCCCACAGATATTTGCACCTCCAGCAGAGTCAGTGGATGGATACTTGGAGACAAGGCCTACCCTCTACAGGCTGATGACACTTGTGAGGAGCCTACCACTGACACCCAGCAAAGGGACAACAGAAGCCATATCGCAGAACAGCAATCTTTGAGCAAGCCATCGGGATGCTGAAGATACGATTCAGGCACATGGACAGATCTGGGGCAGCCTTTGGTATGCACCAACAAAGGTGTCTAGAATGACAACACAGCACAGCAGGAAGGACTGGAGATGCAGGAGGAGGCTGTTGATGACTACTCTACATCTTCGGAGGAACATGAGGAAGAGGAGGAGCAACAGGAGCCTGATGTGGCCAGGATACCTGCAGCCTCTCATTTACCTTCCAGGATGCACAGAACACACTCACAGGCACACTTCATCTAATTTGATATAGTAAAGGCCTGCTAGGGTCTGCAAATAAGACCTGGCCCGAGCCCAACAGAACCCTATCCGACTCTGAGCCCAAACCGGCCCGAGTCCTTCCATTTTTTCCCGTGCCCGACCCGACCATCAGTTAACTTACCTTCCGTTTTTCACTTTGTTCCTTACCTGCACAAACTTAAAATAACTGTAGCAAAACCACCTTTAAAGTACAAAAAGTAAATTAACATTAAAGTCACTTACCTGAGGTGGTGATAGAGCGTGTCCGATCCGGCCCAACCCGACCCGAGCCTGAATGCCGGACCCAGAATTGTGAACCGACCCGACCCGACACGACCCGAACCCGACACATGTCATCGGGTCCTGTTGGGTTCGGGTCGGGTAGCAGGCCTTTATGATACAGTGCAGCCATCTGGCACACAAATGCTGAACCCACCCACCCACCCCCAAAGCATTCCCACAGTTAACAAACCATCCATCTTACTGACACCCATTGCTTGTCTTCTACTCTTTCATACCATTTTCCTCAAGGCTGAAGACCAGGCGACAGGCAACAATGAGGATGACTGGGCAATGGAGTTTTGAAATCAAGTTTATGATGCATCAACATCAGAAATAAATGTAACAATTTAACACAGTGTTTAACATCCAAGTGATTCCCTTGTGCAACTACAAATTCTTTCTTTTCCATTTCCTACTACTCCTATGTGGTGCTATCCCTGTGGCTTCAGCAGAGCTAGAAGCAGGCTGCTTGTTCTTCTGCTCTGACTGCTCAGATGTCCTCTGGGTTTTGGAGCCCTTGAGGGTCCCACCAGAGATTGCCCAATCTACATCTGTGCAGGGGCAGACCTGGCCATTGGGGCAGGGGGCAGCACGTGTGTCTCTGAGTGGGGTGGTGTGGAAGCCAAGGGGGGAGGAGCGGAAGATTTTAGAGTAGAGTCCCCATTTCCATGTCCTTCTCTCCATCTTCCCTCTCATGGTCCAAACACACTTTTCTGCAACCCAAGAGCACCATGCTGCACTTCACATGGCTGAATGCCCGAGGCAAGGCTTTCCTCCATCCTACTTAAACTGGCAGTCTGAGTGTGTAGGCCATTGGTTAGAGCCAACATGCACTCTGTTATCTGCTGTGTTTGAAGTTCCATGAAGGTGGCCACTCTTTCCATGGAGGTAGACATCAGGGCAAAGGCCTGAGACATCATGGCACTCAAGGTGGAGACGGACTCCTCCAATCTCTCTCCAGTGGTGTGCAGTGCCTCTGGAAATGCTGACAGAACCTCACCCATTTTCTGTTGCTGCTCCAGAATAGCCCTCTTCATCGATGAACCCCGAGGCTCAGCACCTGCATCCAGCTGAACAGAGCAAGGACTCCTCTCTACTGTCCCTGTCTCCAACACCTGCTCTTGCTCATTTGTGGTGTGTGCTTCACTATGTGATATCCCAACTACCTCTCTTGGAGGTTCCACCAGGGTGTGTGTATCTGAGCTGATGCAGGGTATGCATGAGTCGTATGATGGTGTTTCCTCAGAGTGTGTGACCTCCTCTGAGGAGTCTTCATCCTCCTCAGCCACCAGCTCTGCGTCATGCTTGAAGGACCTGTGGGAGATGAAAGATATAAATTGGAACTGACAAAGTGTGACGCTTCTTAGTCCTCATTGTGCAGATCATCAGTTTTCATTGCCAGCTGACATCAATTCAACATGAGTGGGTGTTGTATGCCATGTGGCTGTGTCTTATTTCATTCTATCACCAGGTAGCTGGGCGACTCCCATCCATCACCAATGGCCATGCATGCCAAGACTCTATTTATCTCCAGTACATCATCCTCCGCAGTGTTCAGGGTCATGATGACTGGAAGGCCACGCCCAGTTCTCTACCTCGCCCTGCTGTTTTCACTCTCTTTTCCTGCAAGGGGAAAAAGATTAGTTATGAGTGTGAGAAATGGAATGTATTGAGAGGATAGAAGGGCACATTTGGGGACGGTGACTCTGGGGGACGGTTGTGAGTGGCAATAAGATGAGGGTGAATATCAGTGGTGGCTGTTCAGATGGGGATATGAAGAGGTGCATCAAAAGAGAAGAATGGAAGGACCTGAAAGGTATGATGGTCTGAGGAGCCCTGTGCAGGAGAAGACTGGGGAAGTCATAGTGAAAGGGTTTACATTCATGCTTGTGTGTGAGCTGTGGTTCAGTGGTAGCACACTCACCTGTGAGCTAGAAGATTTGGGGTTCAAATCCCACTACAGAGAATGGACCACAAAAATCCAGGTTGACAGTCCAGTGCTACCCTGTTGAAGGTGCTTTTTTGGCATTAAACTAAGGCCCCATCTGCTCTCTCTGGTTGACGTAAAAGATCCCATATCAAAGAAGAGCAGGAGAGTTATCCCCAGTATCCTGGCCAATATTTATCCCTTTATCAATATTACTAAAACAGATTAATTGGCTTTTGCTGTTTTGTGATGCTGTGCATAAATTAGCTGCTGTGTTTTCTACATTACAAAAGTGACTACACTTTAGAATAATTCACTGGCTGTAAAGCACTTTGGGATGTTGTGAAAGTTGCTATAAAATGCAAGTCTTTCTTTTGCACTTGAATGTGCCACTCACCTTTCCTGCCCTGATCAGGTCATTGAACCTCTTGTGGCAATGTATCCAGGAGCGAGGCTCCTCATTCCAGCTGTTCACCTCCTTTGCCACTTCCAGCAACGCCTGCTTGGTCTCTGAGGCAAGCTTTGTCCTCCAATCTCTGGTAACAGAATCTCCCCTGTCCCCTGCTGGCCCTTACAGGCCACAGCATGATGCCCAGGAATGTATCAGAGATCTGTGGTGCAGCCTTTCCTCATTGAGAGTCCATCACTCAAGGAGCTATCTCTCGACAGCTCCATTCTGACCCTCACAAGGTCCTTTTAAATAATGAAGCTTCAACAGTCAGGTGCGAGTTGTCATCAAGCCTGCCAGCCCGAACTGGTTGTGAAACCCAGAAGCAGTATGCTAATATAAAAGCAAAATACTGCAGGTGCTGGAAATCTAAAATAAAAACCAGAAGTGCTGGAAATACTCAGCAGGTCTGGCAGCATCTGTGGAGAGAGAAGCAGAGTTAATGTTTCAGGTCGGTGACCCTACATCAGAACAGAAGCTGCCAGACCTGCTGAATCTTTTCTTTTGGGCCTCCTTATCTCGAGAGACAATGGACACGCACCTGGAGGTGGTCAGTGGTTTGTGAAGCAGCGCCTGGAGTGGCTATAAAGGCCAATTCCAGAGTGACAGGCTCTTCCACAGGTGCTGCAGAGAAATTTGTTTGTCGGGGCTGTTGCACAGTTGGCTCTCCCCTTGCGCCTCTGTCTTTTTTCCTGCCAACTACTAAGTCTCTTCGACTCGCCACAATTTAGCCCTGTCTTTATGGCTGCCCGCCAGCTCTGGCGAATGCTGGCAACTGACTCCCACGACTTGTGATCAATGTCACACGATTTCATGTCGCGTTTGCAGACGTCTTTATAGCGGAGACATGGACGGCCGGTGGGTCTGATACCAGTGGCGAGCTCGCTGTACAATGTGTCTTTGGGGATCCTGCCATCTTCCATGCGGCTCACATGGCCAAGCCATCTCGAGCGCCGCTGACTCAGCAGTGTGTATAAGCTGGGGGTGTTGGCCGCTTCAAGGACTTCTGTGTTGGAGATATAGTCCTGCCACCTGATGCCAAGTATTCTCCGAAGGCAGCGAAGATGGAATGAATTGAGACGTCGCTCTTGGCTGGCATACGTTGTCCAGGCCTCGCTGCCGTAGAGCAAGGTACTGAGGACACAGGCCTGATACACTCGGACTTTTGTGTTCCGTGTCAGTGCGCCATTTTCCCACACTCTCTTGGCCAGTCTGGACATAGCAGTGGAAGCCTTACCCATGCGCTTGTTGATTTCTGCATCTAGAGACAGGTTACTGGTGAGAGTTGAGCCTAGGTAGGTGAACTCTTGAACCACTTCCAGAGCGTGGTCGCCAATATTGATGGATGGAGCATTTCTGACGTCCTGTCCCATGATGTTTGTTTTCTTGAGGCTGATGGTTAGGCTAAATTCATTGCAGGCAGCCACAAACCTGTCGATGAGACTCTGCAGGCACTCTTCAGTGTGAGATGTTAAAGCAGCATCGTCAGCAAAGAGGAGTTCTCTGATGAGGACTTTCCGTACTTTGGACTTTGCTCTTAGACGGGCAAGGTTGAACAACCTGCCCCCTGATCTTGTGTGGAGGAAAATTCCTTCTTCAGAGGATTTGAACGCATGTGAAAGCAACAGGGAGAAGAAAATCCCAAAAAGTGTGGGTGCGAGAACACAGCCCTATTTCACACCACTCAGGATAGGAAAGGGCTCTGATGAGGAGGCACCATGTTGAATTGTGCCTTTCATATTGTCATGGAATGAGGTGATGATACTTAGTAGCTTTGGTGGACATCCGATCTTTTCTCGTAGTCTGGAGAGACCACGTCTGCTGACGAGGTCAAAGGCTTTGGTGAGATCAATGAAAGCAATGTAGAGGGGCATCTGTTGTTCACGGCATTTCTCCTGTATCTGACGAAGGGAGAACAGCATGTCAATGGTCGATCTCTCTGCACGAAAGCCACACTGTGCCTCAGGGTAGACGTGCTCGGCCAGCTTCTGGAGCCTGTTCAGAGCGACTCGAGGAAAGACTTTCCCCACTATGCTGAGCAGGGAGATTCCACGGTAATTGTTGCAGTCACCGCGGTCACCTTTGTTTTTGTAGAGGGTGATGATATTGGCATCGCGCATGTCCTGGGGTACTGCTCCCTCGTCCCAGCACAGGCATAGCAGTTCATGTAGTGCTGAGAGTATAACAGGCTTGGCATTCTTGATTATTTCAGGGGTAATGCTGTCCTTCCCAGGGGCTTTTCCGCTGGCTAGAGAATCAATGGCATCACTGAGTTCCGATTTGGTTGGCTGTATGTCCAGCTCATCCATGACTGGTAGAGGCTGGGCTGCATTGAGGGCAGTCTCAGTGGCAGCATTCTCCCTGGAGTACAGTTCTAGGTAGTGCTCAACCCAGCGGTCCATCTGTTTGCGTTGGTCAGTGATTATGTCCCCTGATTTAGATTTGAGGGGGGCGATCTTCTTGATGGTTGGCCCAAGAGCTCTCTTCATGTCATCATACATTCCTCTGATGTTTCCGGTGTCTGAGGCCAGCTGAATATGACTGCATAGGTGTTGCCAGTAGTCGTTTGCGGAACGCCTAGCTGTTCTTTGTGCAGTACTTCTGGCTGCTTTAAGTGCTGCGGATGTTAAATCGCTGGGGGCTTTCTTGTAGTTCAACAGTGCAATGCGCTTAGCGGCTATGACAGGTTCCAGCTCTTCATTATGAGATTGAAACCAGTCTGCATTTCTCTTCGCACTTTTGCCGTAGGTGGTCAAAGCTGACTCATAGATGGCGTCTCTGATGTGGGCCCACTTGGTCTCAGCATCCCCTATGGGAGTGTTTTGAAGGGCTGTTACAAGTGAATTTAGAAATTTTTGTAACAGCTGTGGGTGAGAAATTCTGCTCGTGTTGATGCGCAGGTGGCCCTTCTGCTTGGAATGATGCAACTTCTTTGGTCTGAGTCTAACCTTGCTGCACACCAGGGAGTGGTCGGTGTCGCAGTCCGCACTGTGGAAGCTGCGTGTGATTTGAACACTGTTTAAGGCGGCTCGCCTTGTGACAATGAGATCTAGCTGGTGCCAACGACGCGATCTTGGGTGCCTCCATGAAACCTGGTGACAGGGTTTAGTGTGAAAGAACGAGTTGGTGATGCAGAGGTTATGATAGGTACACAACTCAAGCAGTCTCTGCCCGTTCTCATTCATCCTTCCAACGCCATAGCGCCCAAGGCAGGAGGGCCATGAGTCATGGTCGGCCCCAACCCTGGGACCTGCTGAATATTTCCAGCATTTCCTGTTTATATTATAGCAGAATGCTAATGCTGTGGCTCAGTTTAAAAGCCACTGAAAAGCCTGCAGCTCAAATCTTCGGGTTCCCGACATGCTGCTGGCCTCACCTTCTTCGAGTGGGTCCAAACATTAAAATTCCCCTCATTAACTCTCTCCCTCTCTTTCTGCAGGATAACACAGCACACATGAAGGAGAGGAGTTGGACTGGCATCATGATCCCGAAGAAGACACCTCAGAGGAGGACAATCCTCCTGAGGATGTATCATCAACTTTTCCATTGCTTCCAAGCACCAGCATATGATTGGTACTCCAGGTGGGTTAGACAATGAGATAAAGGGGTCTGCACTTGGTAAAGCCCCCCGTATAAGTGAGCAGGAGCAGGGTAGTGTGTTTGGGACAGCCTAGAAGACAGATCCCTGGAGGGCAAGATCCTTTTCCAGCTCTGGGTGACAGAGATGGGTCCAGCAATGAGGAGAAAACAGTTTGCTTCACAGAAGCATTTATATCAGGAATTGAGTATTAGAGTTCGTAAGCCTTTTAAGAAAAGCACTAGAGATTGATTAATTGGGTGACAAAAGAATTCATCAATATTGGCCCCGATATTTATTCCAGGCTGTGATGAGAGCGGGGAAAGGATTTCCAGATGGGAAACCCAGAGTAAGGGTTTCGTGCACGTTCTGTAGGATTTAACAGCAGGATGTCTTTTATATTGTAACGGTAGGTTTCCTGCTCGACAGCCAGTCTGATTGATAGGCTAGCTGCTTGGCAGGTGGGAAAGCAGCTGCGAGTAGATGGCAAAAGGAGTGGGGGGAAGTCAGAGATAGTGGGGTGGTGGGTAATCAGCGATCAGTGGGGGTGGGAGGGTTTGTAGATCATGGGGTGGTGGGGGTTTCAGAGATTGCTTGGATATCACAGTGGGTGGGGGTTGTTGGGGTTTGTGTGGGGGGTTGCGAGTAGGACGATCACGTGATATGTACAGAGCAAAGTTTTTTGGGCCTGGAGGAAATACTGTGCTCCTGCTGGTCCACAAGCAGGGCCGTAAGTCCACTTACCTCATGGGACCAGCGTTTCTCCTCTTCTTTTACCTGCTGGGATCCCCAAGTCTTGGGAAACCTGGCTAATATGAGTTAAAAATAACAAAACAGTTAAGACAGAGGCACGAAGCTTCAGAAGATTTCAGTGATGTACCCAGATTCTGATTAGTTGCCTGCACCCACTGCCCCAGCACCACCCCCGACCCCCGACCCCTGACCCGTACTTGTTAAAACCAGCAGCGGGCAGGTTGAGGCTGTGTTTGAAATTTAAAATATTTTTACTTCCCACCCGATCCAAACCCAGTCATCTTTGTGGATTAAAAGTACCCCCAATTTGTGTTTGGAATTAAAATAAGCACCTGCATTAAATTGCAACTTGGTCCATAGCTACTTTTCATTACAGCTTTTTAGTCTGCAAGAATGACATTGATATAGAGGTTGGCTGAATGGTTTCAATGTTCATTATGCAGAATTAAGGGAGTGGTGAGTCCAAAGCCTTTGACCTCGTCAGCAGACGTGGTCTTTTCAGACTACTAGAAAAGATCGGATGTCCACCAAAGCTACTAAATATCATCACCTCATTCCATGACAATATGAAAGGCACAATTCAGCATAACGGTGCCTCATCAGACCCCTTTCCTATCCTGAGTGGCGTGAAACAGGGCTGTGTTCTCGCACCTACACTGTTTGGGATTTTCTTCTCCCTGCTGCTCTCACACGCATCAGGGGGCAGGTTATTCAACCTTGCCCGTCTAAGAGCGAAGTCCAAAGTACGGAAAGTCCTCATCAGGGAACTCCTCTTTGCTGACGATGCTGCTTTAACATCCCACACAGAAGAGTGTCTGCAGAGTCTCATCGACAGGTTTGTGGCTGCCTGCAACGAATTTGGCCTAACCATCAGCCTCAAGAAAACAAACATCATGGGACAGGACGTCAGAAATGCTCCATCCATCAATATCGGCGACCACGCTCTGGAAGTGATTCAAGAGTTCACCTATCTAGGCTCAACTATCACCAGTAACCTGTCTCTCGATGCAGAAATCAACAAGCGCATGGGAAAGGCTTCCACTGCTATTTCCAGACTGGCCAAGAGAGTGTGGGAAAATGGCGCACACTGACACGGAACACAAAAGTCGGAGTGTATCAAGCCTGTGTCCTCAGTACCTTGCTCTACGGCAGCGAGGCCTGGACAACGTATGTCAGCCAAGAGCGACGTCTCAATTCATTCCATCTTCGCTGCCTCCGGAGAATACTTGGCATCAGGTGGCAGGACCGCATCTCCAACACAGAAGTCCTCGAGGCGGCCAACATCCCCAGCTTATACACACTACTGAGTCAGCGGCGCTTGAGATGGCTTGGCCATGTGAGCCGCATGGAAGATGGCAGGATCCCCAAGGACACATTGTACAGCGAGCTCACCACAGGTATCAGACCTACCGGCCGTCCATGTCTCCGCTTTAAAGACGTCTGCAAAGGCGACATGAAGTCCTGTAACATTGATCACAAGTCGTGGGAGTCAGTTGCCAGCGATCGCCAGAGCTGGCGGGCAGCCATAAAGGCGGGGCTAAAGTATGGCGAGTCGAAGAGACTTCGCAGTTGGCAGGAAAAAAGACAGAAGCGCAAGGGGAGAGCCAACTGTGTAACAGCCCCGACAACCAATTTTTTCTGCAGCACCTGTGGAAGAGTCTGTCACTCTAGTATTGGCCTTTATAGCCACTCCAGGCGCTGCTCCACAAACCACTGACCACCTCCAGGCGCTTACCCATTGTCTCCCGAGACAAGGAGGCCAAAGAAGAAGAAGAGTGGATAACAAGGGCTATTAATGCTGAGGGGCACTTTCCTGACTTTTCAGATTAGGAATTTGAGGAGGTCACTGAAATATTGTTCTATCAACTGCTTCTGGGCCTCTCTAGCTTCAATGCACTGTCTTGCCCCTCCTGTTTGTGGTTCTGCCTTGCGTCATGCTGGCCCCCACCTGCCAAGCATAAGGCATATTAATTTTGCCACATAGACATTAAATTTCAAACTGTTGTTGAAGTGAAGAAAGGACTTGCTTTAAAAAATTGCCAGATCTTGACGAGAAATACATTTGCATATTAACAGATAGTATTTGGAAGGACAAAGCAGCCATTCCCTGGCATATTCAACCCACAATGGACCCTTGGCTGGAAAGACATTTGCATGTTAAAAGACAGTGCTTGGAAAGGACAAAGGACCATTCCCTGACACATTCAACCCACAATGGACTTTTGATCAGCAGACGTTGAAGGTGGGGGAGCTCACATTCTAGGTTGACTGCTAAGATGGCCAAATACACAAATGGACATGGTCAGACCAGCTAGTCACGTGACTAACCTGCTGGGCAAACTGAATTTTTTGAATTTGTACAAACAGTTTGGCAGAGTGTCTGTTTGCTGCTGGACTGAGAAGATCTCTCCTGTCTGCTCTCATCTCTTTCTCATAAGCCTCTGAATCCACTGAAGACACATGAACCCCGAGAGAGAAAAGTCTCCTACAGCGAACAGGGTTTAAGAAGAATACTGGGCCCCAACGAAAAGCAAGAACTACCTACAATCAAGGACTCTACAGTGAGCTCGAAGAACCGTAACAACAACTCTTCAGATATTTCCTCAAACTTTTCACTTTATTTTTTCTTCTGCTCTTTTCTGTCTCCATTTGCATGAACGTCTCACGTATACATGCTAGCATGGGCGTGTCGTGTATCCATAGGCATAAATTGAATTAGAGTTTAAGTTTAAGAAATTTCAACTTTTCTTCTTTAAACTTAAGAAAGCCTGTTCGTGCTGGATTCTTTGCCTTATAATTGAAAGCAGTGAACAAGGATTCACCAAGGGGGAGCTAAAAACACAGTGGGTTTAAACATAAAACCCTGTTACGGTAAGACCAGGTGAAGGCTGAGAGGGACTCCTAGACACCTTTCTCACCTGGTCATAACAGTAACCTCGTGGCCCTGCATATCCCCCACTCTACCATTACCATCAAGTGGGGAGACCAACCCTGGTTCAATGAAGAGTGCAGGAGGGCATGCCAGAAGCAGCACCAGGCATACCTCAAAATGAGGTGGCAGGACTACTTGCTTGCCAAACAGCAAAAGCAGCATGCGATAGACAAGGCTAAGTGATCCCACAACCAATGGATCAGATCTGAGCTATGCAGTCCTGCCGCATCCAGTCATGAATGGTGGTGGACAAGTAAACAACTAACAGGAGGAGGAGGCTCCACAAATATCCCCATCTTCAATGATGGGAAGCCATGCAAATCAGTACAAAAGACAAGGCTGAAGCATTTGCATCCATCTTCAGCCAGAAGTGCTGAGTAGATGATCCATCTTGGCCTCCTCCTGAGGTCTCCAGCATCACAGATGCCAGTCTTCAGATAATTTGATTTAGTCCAGGTGATATCAAGAAACAGCTGAAGGCACTGGATACTGCAAAGGCTATCGACCCTGACAACATTCTAGCAATAGTCTTGAAGACATGTGCTCCAGAACTAGCTGTGCCCCTAGCCATGCTGTTTCAGTACAGCTACAACACTGGCATCTACCTGACAATGTGGAAAGTTACCCAGTTATGACCTGTCCACAAAAAGGAGGACAAATCCAACCCAGCCAATTACCTCCCAGCAGTCTGCTCTTGATCATCATCAAAGTGATGGAAGGGGTCATCGACAGTGCTGTCAAGCAGCACTTGCTCAGCAATAAACTGCTCACTGACGCTCAGTTTGAATTCCACCATGGTCACTCAGCTCCTGACCTCATTGCATCCTTGGTCCAAACATGGACAAAAGAGCTGAACTCCAGAGGTGATATGAGAGTGACTGCCCTTGACATCAAGCCATCATTTGACCGAGTATGGCATCAAAGAGCCATAGCAAAACTGGAGTCCATGGGAATCAGGGAGAAAACTCTCCACTGGTTGGAGTCATACCTAGCACAAAGGTCAATTATCTCAGTCCCAGGATATCACTGCAGGAATTCCTCAGAGTAGTGTCCTAGGCCCAACCATCTTCAACTGCTTCATCAATGACCTTACCTCCATCATAAGGTCAGAAGTAGGGATGTTTGCTGATGATTGCACAATGTTCAGCA
This sequence comes from Heterodontus francisci, assembly GCF_036365525.1. Lineage (NCBI taxonomy): Eukaryota > Metazoa > Chordata > Chondrichthyes > Heterodontiformes > Heterodontidae > Heterodontus > Heterodontus francisci. The sequence continues at coordinate 65,253,532 of NC_090382.1, forward strand.
CCATTCGCGACTCCCCTTGATATTCAATGGCATTCCCATCGCTGAATCAACACTATCAACACCCTGGGGGTTACCATTGACCAGAAACTGAACTGGACCAGTCAGGTGTATGAAGGAATACTCTCCACTTGCCTGGATGGCTGCAGCTCCAACGACACTCAAGAAACTCGACACTATCCAGGACAAAGCAGCCTGCTTGAGTGGCACCCCATCCACCACCTTCAACATTCACTCCCTCCACCACCGAAGTGTGTGCCATCTACAAGATGTACTGCAGCAAATCACCAAGGCTCCTTTGATAGCACCTTCCAAACCCACACCCTTTACCGTCTAGAAGGGCAAAGGGAGCAGATGCATGAGAACACCACCACCTGCAATTTCCCCACCAAGCCACATACCATCCTGACTTGGAACTATATTACCATTTTTTCACTGTTGCTGGGTCAAAATCCTGGAACTCCCTTCCTAACAGCACCGTTGGTATACCTACATCCCAAGGACTGCAGCAGTTAAAGAAGGCAGCTCACCACCACCTTCTGAAAGGCAATTAGGGATGGTCAATAATTGCTGGCCTAGCCAGTGACTCCCACATCCCAGGAACGAATAAAAAAAATTATGATTTTGATGAAGGGACCGAGTGTATTGTAGCCAAATTTGCAGATGATACAATGATAGGAAAGCAGATTGTGAGGAGGACACAAATTGTCCCCAAAGAGATATAGAAATGTGAAGTGAGTGGGCAAAAATTTGTCAGATGGAGTATAACGTGGGAAAATGTGAGGTTGTCCACTTGGGCAGGAAGAATAAAAATAGCAAAATATTATTTAAATGGAGACAGACTGCAAACTGCTGCAGTACAGAGGGATCTAGGTGTCTCGTACATAAATCACAAAAAGTTAGCTTGCAGGTACAGCAAGTAATTAGGAAAGTAAATGGAATATTGGCATTTATTGCAAGAGTAAAAAGTAGGGAAGTCATGCTACAACTGTACAGGGCATTGGTAAGACTGCACCTAGAGTGCTGCGTACAGTTTTGGTTTCCTTACTTATGGAGGGATACACTTCCATTGGAAGCAGTTCAAAGATTCATTCAGCTGATTCCTGGGATGAAGGGGTTGTCTTATGAAGGAAGATTGAGCATGTTGGGCCTATACTCATTGGAGTTTAGAAGAATGAGAGGTAAACTTATTGAAACATAAAAGATTCTAAGGGGGCGGCACAGTGGCGCAGTGGTTAGCACCACAGCCTCACAGCTCCAGCGACCCGGGTTCAATTCTGGGTACTGCCTGTGTGGAGTTTGCAAGTTCTCCCTGTGTCTGCGTGGGTTTCCTCCGGGTGCTCCAGTTTCCTCCCACAAGCCAAAAGACTTGCAGGTTGGTAGGTAAATTGGCCATTATAAATTGCCCTTAGTTTAGGTAGGTGGTAGGGAAATATATAGGGACAAGTGGGGATGTGGTAGGAATATGGGATGAGTGTAGGATTAGTATAAATGGGTGGTTGATGGTCAAAGAACAAAGATAATTACAGCACAGGAACAGGCCCTTCGGCCCTCCAAGCCTGCGCCGATCCAGATCCTCTCTCTAAACATGTCGCCTATTTTCTAAGGTTCTGTATCTCTTTTCTTCCTGCCCATTCATGTATCTGTCTAGATACATCTTAAAAGACTCCATCGTGCCCGCGTCTACCACCTCCGCTGGCAACGCGTTCCAGGTGCCCACCACCCTCTGCGTAAAGAACTTTCCACGCATATCCCCCCTAAACATTTCCCCTTTCACTTTGAACTCGTGTCCTCTAGTAATTGAAACCCCCACTCTGGGAAAAAGCCTCTTGCTGTCCACCCTGTCTATACCTCTCATGATTTTGTACACCTCAATCAGGTCCCCCCTCAACCTCCGTCTTTCTAATGAAAATAATCCTAATCTACTCAACCTCTCTTCAAAGCTAGCGCCCTCCATACCAGGCAACATCCTGGTGAACCTCCTCTGCACCCTCTCCAAAGCATCCACATCCTTTTGATAATGTGGCGACCAGAACTGTACGCAGTATTCCAAATGTGGCCGAACCAAAGTCCTATACAACTGTAACATGACCTGCCAACTCTTGTACTCAATGCCCCGTCCGATGAAGGAAAGCATGCCGTATGCCTTCTTGACCACTCTATTTACCTGCGTTGCCACCTTCAGGGAACAGTGGACCTGAACACCCAAATCTCTCTGGACATCAATTTTCCCCAGGACTTTTCCATTTACTGTATAGTTCACTCTTGAATTGGATCTTCCAAAATGCATCACCTCGCATTTGCCCTGATTGAACTCCATCTGCCATTTCTCTGCCCAACTCTCTAATCTATCTATATTCTGCTGTATTCTCTGACAGTCCCCTTCACTATCTGCTACTCCACCAATCTTAGTGTCGTCTGCAAACTTGCTAATCAGTCCACCTATACTTTCCTCCAAATCATTAATGTATATCACAAACAACAGTGGTCCCAGCACGGATCCCTGTGGAACACCACTGGTCACACGTCTCCATTTTGAGAAACTCCCCTCTACTGCTACTCTCTGTCTCCTGTTGCCCAGCCAGTTCTTTATCCATCTAGCTAGTACACCTTGGACCCCAAGCGCCTTCACTTTCTCCATCAGCCTGCCATGGGGAACCTTATCAAACGCCTTACTGAAGTCCATGTGTATGACATCGACAGCCCTTCCCTCATCAATCAACTTTGTCACTTCCTCAAAGAATTCTATTAAGTTGGTAAGACATGACCTTCCCTGCACAAAACCATGTTGCCTATCACTGATGAGCCCATTTTCTTCCAAATGGGAATAGATCCTATCCCTCAGTATCTTCTCCAGCAGCTTCCCTACCACTGACGTCAGGCTCACCGGTCTATAATTACCTGGATTATCCCTGCTACCCTTCTTAAACAAGGGGACAACATTAGCAATTCTCCAGTCCTCCGGGACCTCACCCGTGTTTAAGGATGCTGCAAAGATATCTGTTAAGGCCCCAGCTATTTCCTCTCTCGCTTCCCTCAGTAACCTGGGATAGATCCCATCCGGACCTGGGGACTTGTCCACCTTAATGCCCTTTAGAATACCCAACACTTCCTCCCTCCTTATGCCGACTTGACCTCGAGTAATCAAACATCTGTTCCTAACCTCAACATCCGTCATGTCCCTCTCCTCGGTGAATACCGATGCAAAGTACTCGTTTAGAATCTCACCCATTTTCTCTGAGTCCAAGCATAACATTCCTCCTTTGTCCTTTAGTGGGCCAATCCTTTCTCTAGTTACCCTCTTTCTCCTTATATATGAATAAAAGGCTTTGGGATTTTCCTTAACCCTGTTTGCTAAAGATATTTCATGACCCCTTTTAGCCCTCTTAATTCCTCGTTTCAGATTGGTCCTACATTCCCGATATTCTTTCAAAGCTTCGTCTTTCATCAGCCGCCTACACCTTATGTATGCTTCCTTTTTCCTCTTAGCTAGTCTCACAATTTCACCTGTCATCCATGGTTCCCTAATCTTGCCATTTCTATCCCTCATTTTCACAGGAACATGTCTCTCCTGAACGCTAATCAACCTCTCTTTAAAAGCCTCCCACATATCACATGTGGATTTACCTTCAAACAGCTGCTCCCAATCTACATTTCCCAGCTCCTGCCGAATTTTGGTATAGTTGGCCTTCCCCCAATTTAGCACTCTTCCTTTAGGACCACTCTCGTCTTTGTCCATGAGTATTTTAAAGCTTACGGAATTGTGATCACTATTCCCAAAGTAGTCCCCTACTGAAACTTCAACAACCTGGCCGGGCTCATTCCCCAACACCAGGTCCAGTATGGCCCCTTCCCGAGTTGGACTATTTACATACTGCTCTAGAAAACCTTCCTGGATGCTCCTTACAAATTCTGCTCCATCTGGACCTCTAACACTAAGCGAATCCCAGTCAATGTTGGGAAAATTAAAATCTCCTATCACCACCACCCTGTTGCTCCTACATCTTTCCATAATCTGTTTACATATTTGTACCTCTATCTCACGCTCGCTGTTGGGAGGCCTGTAGTACAGCCCCAACATTGTTACCGCACCCTTCCTATTTCTGAGTTCTGTCCATATTGCCTCACTGCTCGAGTCCTCCATAGTGCCCTCCTTCAGCACAGCTGTGATATCCTCTTTGACCAGTAATGCAACTCCTCCACCCCTTTTACCTCCCTCTCTATCCCGCCTGAAGCATCGATATCCTGGGATATTTAGTTGCCAATCATGCCCTTCCCTCAACCAAGTCTCAGTAATAGCAATAACATCATACTCCCAGGTACTAATCCAAGCCCTAAGTTCATCTGCCTTACCTACTACACTTCTTGCATTAAAACAAATGCACCTCAGACCACCAGTCCCTTTATATTCATCATCTGCTCCCTGCCTGTTCTTCCCCTTAGTCACACTGACTTCATTATCTAGTTCCTTACAGGCTTTTGTTACTACCTCCTTACTGTCAACTGACCTCAATTGGTTCCCATCCCCCTGCCACATTAGTTTAAACCCTCCCCAACAGCGTTAGCAAAAGCACCTCCAAGGACATTGGTTCCAGTCCGGCCCAGGTGTAGACCGTCCAATTTGTAATAGTCCCACCTCCCCCAGGTCGGCACAGATTCGGTGGGCTGAAGGGCCTGTTTCAGTGCTGTAACTCTAAACTAAGGGCTTGACAGGGAAGATGCTGAGAGGATGTTTCCCCTCGTGGGGGAATCTAGAACTAGGAAGTAGAGTTTCAAAATAAGTAGTCTCCTGTTTAAAATAGAGATGAGGAGGAATTTCTTCTCTCATGGGGTCATTAATTCTTTGGAATTCTGTTCCCGAGAGAGCAGTGGAAGCTGGGTCACTGGATATATTCAAGGCTATTAGACAGATTTTTGATGTCCAGGGTTATTGGGGGTGGGGAGGGGGATGGGGGTGGGGCGGTGGCGGCAAGCAGGAAAGTGGAGTTAAGGCCATAAACAGATTAGCCAGATCTTATTGAATGTCAGCGCAGGTTCAAGGCACCAAATGGCCTACTCCTGCTCCTATAGTCTTCAGCTCAATGACAGCTAAGTTTTATTATGATTTTAAATATTTTAAAACAGTTATGACACTTACTAAAACTCTTATAAATGTTTAAATACTTATAAAAGTGTGAAAAGAGTTGTAAAAGTCTGCGGGGTGTGTCCCTCAAGTGTCAATGCCACCAGGCTCCTTTCCCCCTTCCCCACTTGTGGCTCCACTTCCACCTCCACCTGGCTCCCTCAGCTCCTCTTCTCCCTCCCACAAATGTCAGCTCACCATGCCCCTCTCCCCACCCCCGCACCCTCAGCTTGCCTGGCTGCTCTCCCCGCAGCCCGTCCTCAACCCTCGCTCCCCTGGTTTCTCTCCACCTCTGGCTCTTCTATTCTGCCAATGTTGGCACATCCACCTGAGCTTTTCCTCTCTCATTATGTCCAACATGGGCAGGACTGAGGAACTGCGGGCGAGGGGAGGGAGGTGCGGGGAGATGAGAGGAGCTGAGAGGCCGAACAGAGGTGGCGGGTGGCGAGAGGAGCCAGGGTGGGCGGGCTGGGGAAGAGGAGCTGGGGGTGAAGAGGAGCCGGGGGAGCCTGTGTCATGGGGGCGGGGAGGAGGGGTGGTGGAAGAGGAGTCGCAGGAGTCAGACTTTATTTGTGACCCCCTTTCATACATGGCAGTGAATTGTGAATCATGAAGAACTGTCATTTTGATATTTTCATCCACCCTGCCTGACAGATTTATTTTTCACTTTTTTTTAGTTGCTTTGTTGACTTACGCCTGTGATTATGAGCCCAAACTCTTTGCATGTAAAAACCAGTGCAAGTTGTGGGCAAATAGGCAAAATTCTTGAATTAATGGCCCCTGCCACTTTAAGAATTGGAACCACGGGACCATCAGCGTGGGGAGCCCACTGAGGCACACTACAACCTCTGGATTTCAGCGTAAGTCAAGTCATTGGAAGTTGCATTGCCCTTGCGTCCCTCAATTGCAGAAAACGTCTCAGTATTCACCGCTATTGAGAAAGGAAATTCCAGGCCATTAACTCTCTCTACAGATGATGCCTGACCTGCTGAATATTTGCAGCATTTTTTGTTTTTATTTCAGATTTCCAGTGTCCACAGTACTTGGTTCTTGTCTTCAAAGTTCTCGTCCCTTGCCTGTAAACCTACAAGGTACCATCCAGCCCCTCCCCTTCAAAAGCTCCAAGGTATCTTTCTCTCTGCATCAGTACATCTTTTCGAGTGGCACATGACCTGCCTTTGTTTCTACCCTTATTTAATCCTACTGTCCATACTGCTGAGCACCAATCTCCACACTATCACAATGCATCTACGCTAGGAGTTTCCAACAGCAAACTCTTTGTTTGATAGGTCTAATGTAATAAATGTAAGTCAGAACATGACTTTTAACTATACTGATGGAAACACAAGAAGAGACAACAGCACTTTGTTTTCAAATATAAATTAGAAAGTAATAGAATAAATGCAAAGGAGAATAAAAGTAAATCATGCAGTTAAAATAAATAGTCCAAGCTTTTAATGTGAAAGGCCTCTATGGGGCAACCTTTATTATTCATATAAGTGCTGGCTGGGAATTCCCTTTTTAAACTTCTAATGCGACTTCCAGTGGAATTTTGATTCTTGCCAAGACATCTATCTCTAATCCAACATTTATAGTTAAAAAGCCAGCGGGATCACTTCAGGAAGCCCAAATCACACTTTGGCTTTGTAGCACCATCTCGTGAATATAATTTAAAGATCTTCACTGATCAATGCACATGGAGTGATATGAAGGGAGATCGGTAGAATAAAATATGAGTAAAGAACACTGGAGCCTTTTTAAATGTTCAAAAATGCTTCAAGCAAATTTCCAGCCTCAACTCAGTATGGGGGCAGGCAAAGTGGGTGGGGAGAGAAGTAACCGCTGAGGACTAAAGGATAGAAAACACAAAATAGAGGCATGAAGTGAAGTCTGTGAGCAGATGGTGGAGGAACAATACCTCTAAGTGCCTACCCTGTTTTCTGTGTTTGATGGCTGGCAAAGTGCATAATTCTTGCCTAAAGTGGGTGCAAGAAGGGTTGCCTTGTTTAAAGTTTCAATTTACTGTCTCCAGATGATGGGCATGGTATAGAAACATAAGTACCCAATTTGGTTCCACATTTGGAGCCAGTCTGAGTCATAACGTAACTATATTAAAACTAGAGGTTTTACTCCACTTAATGCGCTGTCCTTTGTAGTAGCACCAAAGATAGAAATAAAAACAAATCCTGACCACACTGTTGTAATATCCCTGCATGAAGCCAATGTCAGAGACAAGGGGTTCGAAATTGGTTCACGTCAGGAATAATCCCAGTGCCAGAATGAGTAGTCCTGAGGCACACCTGATAATTGAGTCTCAGGTCTCATTCGCGTGAGATTGGTAAACTTCAGACACCCAGCTTCCCCAATTAGCGCGCCAGCAAAGAGGATTTTAATTTTGTATCACTGCAACATCCACAGTATCCCTCAGGCAGGTCCTGGGCGGAGTGGGAACTGATTGGGAGGAAGGGGATTTCTGGGGTGGCAGTAGTGGGGGTTGTGATCAGAAGGAAGGGGAGCAACCGGGAAAGAGGCCGGAAAGAGTGGTCCTCCTGAATGTGAGCCACTACCTTTTTGGCAGCGGCCTCCAGTAGTTCCTTTAAGGCTTTTATGCCGGATGTAGACTACGTTTTCCAGAAAGCAGCTGACCTGATATCGACTGTATTCAAGGTAGCCCAATTTTGAAAATAGGGCTTCATAGGTTAGACACTTATTTGCATATGCAAAGTTCCTTATACCTGTTTTAGGCATAGGCCCTGGATGCCTTTTTTTCTACCTTTACTAATATGGTGGGCAGTACATAATGGGCGTGTGTGCCCCGCTCACCATATTGGGTGCTTACTGCTTAGGGATCCATTTTGCACCTGAAAAAAGGCACGGCACCATTAAATTTCTAGGCCCACAACTTTCATCAGATAATTTACTCTCTTCCATTGAAATCCTCGCTAATATTGTTCTACATCAACATTTTCAATACTTTTATTTGCATAATTTTTCCAAAGTTCAGAAATCGAAGGACAATTGTGGGTTTTTGAAAGTTTTCTTTTGCTTTTGACCTTTAATTTCTCGATTGTTGGCACAAAATTCAAAAAGATTCACTCAGGTCCAGCTGAGAGAAGATGAAAGCCAAAGAATAAATGGTGTGATTTTGACTTCAACTTGCTCACTGTAAATTAAAACTGTTTGTTATTCAAACTGTACATGCATAGTACTCATTGTGATAAATATGAAGTGTAAGCAAATAAAATCATTCATATAATGTACAGAATTAGAAAAAGTGTATGATCATAAAGACCAACAGAAATGATTTATACCACAAAAGTGGCTGTCCTGCTAATTTAGTCATGCCTTTGTCATGAGCAGAATAAAAATCATGTCCCATGCGTCTCCATAAAGTATTCAATTTATACCATGTATTCAAAATTAATCTGGCAGAGAATAAAGAGGATAAAGTTAACTAGGTAATGGGATATGAAAAAATGGGTTTAAATATTATCTAATTTCTGGCCTAGTTACAGTGCACCTGAAGGTGAAAAGAAGCATCTAAATTTATCGCAAAGAAGGAGGCCATTCAGCCCATCACATCTGTGCTCTTGGCTACTGCAATCCAAAACTAATACGACTGCCTTGTTCTCTCCACATTGCTGTAAAACCCTTTTGTTTTTTTAAAATACTTTTATCTACCTGCACTTCCATTTTCAGGGAATTATATACTTGAAACCTAAGGTCTCCCTGTTCAACCGTTTCCTTTAGTGTCTTTTTATTGAGTGCAAACTCCCATTCCTTGTTTTTTCATGCAACGTGCATTAGCTCACACTTATCCATATTAAATTATATTTCTCACCTGTCTGCTCATTCCACTAATCAGTCTGTCTTCCTGACATCTTTTATGGTCTTTCTTGATTTTTGCTTTTGTATAATTAGCAACTTTCAAAATTCTATTCCTAATATCCAATTCTGACTCATCTATATATACTGAGAACAAAAGTGGATCAAGCAGTGACTACCTCGATCCACAACATGCCACCATTAAAGTCTGGGAGATTTTAATTCCTGGACCTTATCTCCATAGGTCTCCTATTCGAAACCAGTGAGAAATGGCAGCTGGCCAGTGAATGGGAACAGAATGTTGTGTGACAGGAAGCCGGAACTGGGGACTGAAAAAATTATTCTCAACACTCAGGTAAGGTGCTAGAATGGGGTTCGACAGGGCTTGTGATCGGGGAGGGTGGGAAGTCCGGGCAGGGTAGGCCTAAATTTCCTTGCAGGGCATGGAAGAACACGTCATGATGATGTCATCAAAACCCAATCTGCATATTTCATGAAGGACCCTAATGGTTTCCAATTGCTGCCTTTCCCGCCTGCTCAAAGGAGCAGGCCAAAATCGGAACCTTCGGGAAGACAGCGGGAAAGGTGATTAGAACAGCCCACCAGCCTGCTTTCCACCAGCAGGCAAGGTTAAATTCACCCTTCAAGAATTTGGTCACACCTTACACAGCACTAATTGGTCTATAGTACTTGCTTTATCCTTCTCTCCCTTCTTGGACATAGCTGATGATTTGCCTATTGTCTAAGTGGATTAAGAATGTGTACCACTTGAACAATCCCTTCATACTTATTTTCAAAGGAAAACAGTTTGGTAATTACAACATGAAATAATGTCATGAAATATGAGGGATAGTTCATAGAGGTTAAACTATAATGAACATTTCTCAGCAGAAGCATAATAAGCAGAAAACAATTTCATTGTTATTTTAAAATGAAGCTTCAGAAATATTACATATAGTTTTCATGCCATTGTTGATCCATGTTCTTCTGCCTTGCTGTTGGTGAGCGAGTTTCCTTGTAGGTCATACATTTCTCATTATGATCCTGGTCCTCATGTTTCTACCATTTTTTATCATCTTCAAATACCTGTCGAGTACAAAAAAATTTTAATGTGACATTTTTGAAACCATTTTTGCATTTATTGTAAATGTAGTATCTATAAGAATTCTTTTTAAATGATCAAAATATTTAAATAAACATTTATCAAGTGAGTATAAAATGTTAAGTTTAATCATTCCCATTGCAATCAGGTATCAAAGCTAAATTATTCTGCTGCACTATTTTATTTGCCTTTAAAATCCTGCATTTTTGAAGCTTTGTAATAGACACAATTCATTACACGATTATATAAATCTGAATACACCTAGAATTTGTTGTGATGTTGCAGTGTATTGACACTAACATATTGCACCACATAGTGATAGGGCTGTGGTTCATAACCATAATTTCTTACATGGCAATTTCAGACCTCAAGCTATTCATCAGTAGGGCATGCTGAGTAGAGCCAAGGGACTTCTTTACAGGAGGAAGGAAAGAAAATTGAGAGCAATATCACTAAAGGTCCTGAAAAAGGCCATCTGCTCACCTTCTCAGCTGGGAAATAGTGAATGATGTGAAGGGGAGACTGCAATTATGAGACAAATGTATTCACTATAAATTCCTAATATTAAAATTTAGCTTCTGTGACAAGAGATCAAGCATGAACTACTAAAAGGGACAAATGTTCAAACATGTTTTGCCATTAAACTAAACCAAGAGGACTTAAACTATTAAGAAGGTGAACAACAAAGTGAAAATGTCTCTCTCTCAGGTTTATCACTTAAAGGATCTTGGGGCTAGATTCTGCTGGTAGTGTTTTTCAGTCAATTTTAACATTATAATAGTAATTTATGAAGCCTGTATTTAGCAATAACAATAAATACTCAAGAATTTATATCATAAGTGCTCCAATTATTGCACCACTCAATCATTTCTAAATACAACTTATGGTGCATATTTTAATGTCTTATATTGGTTGGTCAGGGTCAATTTAAGATATGACCATTTTTGAAGGTCAATGTTCAAATACTGATGACTTGTGGATTCTTGATTAATATTATTGCTTTTGTTTCCAACAGAAGACTTCATATTAAACATTGGGTATAAAATTTCAGTTGGTTGCACTGAATAGGTAGCACAAATTCATGGGTATGCAACTTCTTTTTAATATGCAGTCAGAATACCTGAACTCCCATAGTAAGTTCTGGGCTACAAAAAAGTATAGTAAAGCTCAGTACTTCACAGTAACTCCCTCTGAAATTGTTCCAACTGACCTTGCAAAGATGCCTATTCATCACTCGAGCCAATACTTGGTCAATATGTAGCATTACATCCAGTGGGAAAATGTCAATTTTGGAACAATATAAGTTATTTTCTGCCCTCAATTTGTTTTTGTTAAATTGCTGGCTTCCCAGTCTCAAACTTACTCAGAATTCCTAAATACAGCATTTTTATAAAGTGCAAAAAGTTTATCTGATATGTACGGCACACTTATAAAAAAAGTTTCATAGTTACTGTAAGTTAACCTTGTATTGTTTTTCCAGCAGCTGTTATACTTAACCTTTATACTTACTCCATAGAAAATATTCATACCTGTGCATTGTATAAATCTCAATTGTATTTCGAGGATTGGAATGCATAAAATTTCTTACATTATGAAGATTGTACATAATAGAAATAAAAAAGACCCATTAAAGATATAATTACAATCAGGAATGAATGTGTTTTATTTATGACAAGAAGTATTTTGGCAATTTTATGTGAGAATTTATCCGTATGGATTTGCCATATTAGCCTTAACTACACAGACAATCCTGGAACATCAATCTATAGAAAACAACTTTGTTTACTACAATTTATAAATAAGCCAAAACACTGCAATAGTAAGCTTTTTTTGCTCTTACATTGCATAATAGCATACAGTACCAAACTATTGTATTGTAGCCTCATATTTTTGATTGGCTGAAACAAAAATAAATCACAACACTGTAGCTATGCAGCCTCAAACTCAACCAATCAAATCACTGAAAATACTCTTTGAATTTTTTTGTCTGTGTGTCATTCTGTTCTCCCTTTAAACTGCTAACTACAGCTTCAAAATAATGTTTCTAACACAATAAAAAACAAAAAGAATTAAATCTAGTAGGGTGAGTGTTCTGTGTAGCCTGGAGATATCTCCCTGACCTGGCAGGGTCACTTACGCATGAGAAACAGACTCCTGACCTCCCAGCCAGATTGGGGTGGAGACTTGTGGCAGCAGGCCCCTGGGGCCTGCCACAGTGAAAAGATTAGACAGCTGTGAGTTGTCTAAAAAAAAAATCTGCAGAAAAGTTTGACTTTTGTTTCTGTGTACAGCTATGTTCTCAGAGTGCTTGCACAGGCCCTTCTTGCAATTGAAGCCATCAGGCCCAACTCTACAAGTCTAACCATGCTGAAGCCTAGTAGACAGTTGCATTTCACCCTGCTGGAACTGGACCTGGAACACATCAGGGAAGAAGGAAAGCAGCACTGCATGCTTCTAAGCAGCTTTCTGCACCCACAAATACAACCAATACTTCCAAAAATAAGGTAGAAGGTCTCGACCAAAGTCAAGATTGCACAAGGAAAGACATGGCCTCCTCTATGCTAGATGTCCTGTTTCCCTTTTGCAAGACTCTCCTTAAACCGCCTGCAGGCCTCTTATCTCCAAGCGGGGCAGCAGCCACTCTACGCCCATTTCCCACACATTCCCAGGTAGGAAGTGGACAGCAGCATTCAAATAAGGAGTTAAATCACCCAAGCCTGAAATTTAGACCAGCAAGTATATTTCACACTCGCTCTGCCTGCAACCTGTTCCAGGTAAAAATCGCTAATATACAAAATAACATCCAAATTTAAGTATGTTACAAAGCTATACTGCAAGTATGTGGTTCAGATGATTTCAGGCAATTTATTTGTTTACAATTTCTCCCCTCCACTCCAATCATTTACATAATCTTGCCATACTTAATGCATTTGTTCCATCTGTTTTTATTTATTCAAAATTATGCAAGTTTGTAGCATAGAAGGAGGCTATTTCTCTCATTATGCCAAACAATATCATACTAATCCCACTACCCTGATTTCTCCTCATAGCCCTGTATCTTCCATTGCTTCAAATCTTTCTCCAATTTCCCCTAAAGCAAAGCAAGGGACCCTGCCTCAACCCCTCCCATTCCATTTTTTCAACAATTCCACTTTTTGTTGCCAATTTAAACATTATGCAACAGGAAGAAACAGTGATATTGATATGATGTGAAAAAAGGTTCTGAATTGTAGTAGGAACACATAACAGGAAAGGACAATATTTACAGGGACACTGGTGGTCATTTTTTATTTTGGGCACAGGTGGGAAACTGATGTTAACCAATACCCTGCCTGTTATACAACCTGCCCAATTTTCCTTTCCAATGAAGACAGGGTGTATAACGAGCAGCCAATTAGCTAACACCAGTTTTACGCCCCCGACAGTGGTAAAAATCGGCTCCAGTACTGTCTGCAACATATTATATAGAAAATATGATTGATAAGGTGATACAAGGGTGATAACACAAGCAGAGGTTTCTAATAAACAAAGAACAAAGAACAGTACAGCACAGGAACAGGCCATTCGGCCCTCCAATCCTGCGCCGATCTTGATGCCTGCCGAAACTATGGGCACTTCCAGGGCCCATATCCCTCTATTCCCTTCCTATTCATATATTTGTCAAGATGTCTCTTAAACGTCGCTATCATATCTGCTTCCACCACCTCCCCTGGCAGCAAGTTCTAGGCACTCACCACCCTCTGTGTAAAAAACTTGCCTCGCACATCCCCTCTAAACTTTGTCCCTCGCACCTTAAACCTATGTCCCCTAGTAACTGACTCTTCCACCCTGGGAAAAACCTTCTGACTATCCACTCTGTCCATGCCGCTCATAACTTTGTAAACCTCTATCATGTCGCCCCTCCACCTCCGTCCTTCCAGTGAAAACAATCCGAGTTTTTCCAACCTCTCCTCATAGCTAATGCCCTCCAGACCAGGCAACATCCTGGTAAACCTCCTCTGTACCCTCTCCAAAGCCTCCACGTCCTTCTGGTAGTATGGCGACCAGAATTGCACGCAATATTCTAAGTGCGGCCTAACTAAGGTTCTGTACAACTGCAACATGACTTGCCAATTTTTATACTCTATGTCCCGACCGATGAAGGCAAGCATGCCGTATGCCTTCTTGACTACCTTATCCACCTGCGTTGCCACTTTGTGACCTGTGGACCTGTACGCCCAGATCTCTCTGCCTGTCAATACTCCTAAGGGTTCTGCCATTTACTGTATACCTCCCACCTGCATTAGACCTTCCAAAATGCATTACCTCACATTTGTCCGGATTAAACTCCATCTGCCATTTCTCCGCCCAAGTCTCCAACCGATCTATATCCTGCTGTATCCTCTGACAATCCTCATCATTATCCGCAACTCCACCAACCTTTGTGTCGTCCGCAAACTTACTAATCAGCCCAGCTACATTTTCCTCCACATCATTTATATATACTACAAACAGCAAAAGTCCCAGCACTGATCCCTGCGGAACAGCACTAGTCACATCTCTCCATTCAGAAAAACACCCATCCACTGTTACCCTCTGTCTTCTGTGACCGAGCCAGTTCTGTATCCATCTTGCCAGCTCACCTCTGATCCCGTGTGACTTCACCTTTTGTATCAGTCTGCCATGCGGGACCTTGTCAAAGGCTTTACTAAAGTCCATATAGACAACATCCACCGCCCTTCCTTCATCAATCATCTTCGTCACCTCCTCAAAAAACTCAATCAAATTAGTAAGACACGGCCTCCCCTTCACAAAACCATGCTGTCTCTCACTAATAAGTTCGTTTGTTTCTAAATGGGAGTAAATCCTGTCCCAAAGAATCTTTTTGAATAGTTTCCCTACCACTAACGTAAGGCTCACCGGCCTATAATTTCCTGGATTATCCTTGCCACCCTTCTTAAACAAAGGAACAACATTGGCTATTCTCCCGTCCTCTGGGACCTCACCTGTAGCCAATGAGGATGTAAAGATTTCTGTCAAGGCCCCAGCAATTTCTTCCCTTGCCTCCCTTAGTATTCTAGGGTAGATCCCATCAGGCCCTGGGGACTTATCTACCTTAATGCTTTGCAAGACACCCAACACCTCCTCCTTTTTGATAATGAGATGACTGAGACTATCTGCACTCCCTTCCCTAGGCTCATCATCCACCAAGTCCTTCTCCTTGGTGAATACTGATGCAAAGTACTCATTTAGCACCTCGCCCATTTCCTCTGGCTCCACGCATAGATTCCCATCTCTGTCCTTGAGTGGGCCAACCCTTTCCCTGGTTACCCTCTTGCTCTTTATATATGTATAAAAAGCCTTGGGATTTTCCTTAATCCTGTTTGCCAATGACTTTTCATGACCCCTTTTAGCCCTCCTAACTCCTTGCTTAAGTTCCTTCCTACTGTCTTTATATTCCTCACGTGCTTCATCTGTTCCTAGCCTTCCAGCCCTTACAAATGCTTCCTTTTTCTTTTTGACTAGGCTCACAATATCCTGTGTTATCCAAGCTTCCCGAAACTTGCCAAACTTGTCTTTCTTCCTCACAGGAACATGCTGGTCCTGGATTCTAATCAGCTGACGTTTGAAAGACTCCCACATGTCAGATGTTGATTTACCCTCAAACAGCCACCCCCAATCTAAATTCTTCTAATGACATCATACAAGTAACTTCAAAATGCTGCCAGTTTGGGGCTCACTATTGATGCGTGCAGATTGGAAAATTGGGGCTGTAATGCTATTGTCTGAACTCTGACCCAG
Organism: Heterodontus francisci; assembly: GCF_036365525.1. Lineage (NCBI taxonomy): Eukaryota > Metazoa > Chordata > Chondrichthyes > Heterodontiformes > Heterodontidae > Heterodontus > Heterodontus francisci. The sequence continues at coordinate 65,269,359 of NC_090382.1, forward strand.
CTTGTGTCTAGCCAGCAGGGCTCAACGCAACAGGAGAGCTTCACAAAATTACCCCACATAAATCATGATGGCGAAGCTTGAATGCTTCATGCAGTTGATATAGTCATCAGTATCTTGTAATCATGGTACAGCCCATAGCGTGGTCTCAGTCATTTTTCAAATTATTAATACATCGTTCATCTTTTCTCATTGTTGAGCTTTCGACTTGAGAGTTGCCCTGTTATTTTTTCCAGTATTACTTTTTTCTTTGCTCCCATCAACTAGAACTGTTCCTGAATTTTGACATATGGATTTACATCAGAAGTTAGAAACCATTTTATCAGAAAATGAAATGTACAATTCTACTATAGAAGAGGGCATTTTTCCAGGACAGTCGATACAACCATATGAATTCGGAGCAGAAAAACGCCATTCGGCCCCTCGAGCCTGCTCTGCTGTTCAATAAGATCATGGCTGATCTGTTTCTGTCTCGAATTCGACACTCCCATCTACCCCCGATAATCTTTGATTCCCTTGCCTAACAAGAATCTATCTACCTCCACCTTAAAAATATTCAATGACCCCGCCTCCATCACCTTCTGAGGCAGAGAGTTCCAAAGTTGCACAACCCCCTGAGAGAAAAGATTGCTCCTCATCTCTATCCTAAAAGGGCGATCCCTACTTTTAAAACAGTACCCTCTAGTTCTGGACTCACCCACAAGAGGAAACATTCTTTCCACATCCACCTTATCAAGACCATTTAGGATCTTATGTACCTCAATCAAGTCTCCCCTCACTCTCCCAAACTCCAGTGAAAACAAGCCCAGTCTGCCTAACCTTTCCTCATGAGACAACCCGCTGATTCCAGGTATCAATCGAGTAAACCTCCTCTGAACTGCCTTTACGCATTTACATTCTTCCTTAAATGTAAATGATAAAGAAATTATACACCTTATAATATATTTACCTGCATGTGTATTAATGCTTTTTTATTAACATTGAATGTTTTCTTCTACATGAATATATATTTAATCAATGCTGACTGATTTTAATCTGAAAGTGGCCTCATTTCACTACAGTATGTTCATATGGTAATGTTTGTGAATTTCCCCCCCATTAAATGAGGACTCAAAAGCATGTTTCAGTTGTGACCCCATTCTAACCTTGCAAGCTGCGTATACTTTGTCTTTTCCATTTGGTTTAAATTGTTCATCTGTATTCCAGGTGTCAGTATCTGAAAATATCTTTCTTTGATTTTCTGTGAATCTCCTAAAACAAGGATAATTTACAATATTAGCTTACATTATCTTGTTAAGTCTGTCTCAGTATAAAATTTGAATTAATGGAACACTAAACTTGAACTACATTTAGTGATTTTTAAACTTTTCTGTGTGTGGGACTTCCTGCAAATAGTTGCACACTTCCGGGAACACCCTGTCAATCTTCACAGAACCCTGTTCCAATTTTCAAGACAGTATCAGCTTCCCAAAGAAAAACAATGCTATCATTCCAAAAAACAAGTCTTATTAATATAGAATGACCGAAATAATGGGTCAAGTTTAGCCCACACCCCCACCTGGCAGTAATGCTGCATGGGAGGGTTTAGAATTGGCCGAGGTTACACTGTATCCACCCAATGGCATCACGTCTTCACTGATGTATACTCCTGCTGCAGGCAGGCGGGGGACTAATTTAAACCTAAACCTTGTGGCACGGTGACATCATCATTGCCATAACATGATTTTAATGAAGATTCGAAGGAGAAAGGTCAGTGTCAAACCCCCCACCAGAGAATTCTAGTAGGATGCAGTAGGGTGACAAGAAGATGCCATGATAAGTTGTAATCTTTATTGTTCAGGAGAATTCAGGCAGCTAGGAGGGTTGGCTATACTAAAATGGCAGGTAGTGTACCTTATAATTAACACATGCATCCTATAAGCCATATTGGAGGTTTCGGAAGCTGTTAAAAGCCCAATGGGCAGTGTGCAACCTCATTTCTGGGCTGTTGATCTTACAGAAATACAAGATAGTTAATAACAAGAATGACTACTTACATAGAAAAAATGTCCCAAGTCACTTTACAGAGGCAAAAGGAAAAAAATGAATGTCAGCCAAAGAAAGATTTTAGGAGGGTGATCAAACTGGTAGTTTTTGTAGGAGGGTCTTAAAGGAGAAAAGGTGGAAGGGTGTAGGGAGGAATGTCAAATTGTGCTGTAAATGAAGGGGGAATCAACGATGTCAGAATCAGAGTAATGGAAAGCTTGGGGGATAGAATGAAAGCTATAATGCTGGAGGAGGTTATAGAGTTAGGGAGGGACGTGGCCATGAAGGGCTTTAAACACAAGGATGAGTACTTTAAATTTGAGGCATTGCAAAACTGGAAGCCAACACAGATTAGCAAGGACAAGAGTAATTGGTGTGCAGGACTTGGTGTAGGATAGGATAGCAGCAGCGGAGTTTTGGATAAGCTAAGGTTTATAGCAGTTGCAGGATGGCAGGCTGGCCAGGACAGCATTGGAATAATGACAAAAACATAGATGAGGGTTTCAGCAGCATATTGGCTGAGGCAAGTGTAGAGGCGGATGCAGAGGCAGAAGTAGGTGGTTTTCTGATATAGAGGATGTGGGGCATGAAACTGAGCTCGGGGTTGAATCAGAAGCTGATGTTGAGAACAGTTGGGGTCAGCCTGAGACTGTGGCCAGGATGGGGATGGAATAAGTGATGGGGTCCAGAGTTTATGTTGTCATCCAGAGGCAGCATGTAGATAAGGAACATAGGAAGGATCAAGGATAGATCCATAGGGGAATCATTGCGGATGATACTCTGACTATAATCGAATAGGTATAAGTGGAACCAGGCATGGTTGTCCTCCTGAACTGGACAAACAAGAATTGGTGTTGAAGGAGGATGGTGCGGGCAACTGTGTCAAAGGCTGCGAAGCGGTTGAGAAAAATAAGGAGCAGTAATGTACCACGGTCACAATTACAGAGCATATCATTTGGGACTTTGGGCAGAGCCTTTTTGGTGCTGTAGCACAAATTTAATTTGAGAAATTCAAACAGGGAGTTGCAGAAAAGATGGACACAGTTTTGGAAGTTGGCAACATATTCAAGATAGTGAACAATATGGAAAAGGGAAACCCAGATTATTATTTTACAATGTGAGAATAAAGCGAAAGAAGCATGCTGAAACTTATAAATATAAATTTAAGACTGGTATCAGTAAATTCTTCTTCACAAAAAGAGGTAGATCTTCAATTTGTGTGTTAGTGTAAAATTGTGAGTCAGTAGCCTGTTTTACATCTCTCCCAAATCTGTGTATCTGTCACTGACCATCATCTCTGAAGGTTTAGGCTCCTTTTTAGTCTCGGATAAAGTATAGGATAGGTGAAAAGAGATCATAAATTAATAACTTCTGCAACCTTCAACCTGATTTCCAGTGCTTATACACAGCACGAAAGTACCAATAGAATGGGCTCAGTTGAGTATTTTTGTTTGTGATTTGATTAGAATACTGATGAAGCAACGTTACTGCTGGGGATATCACTCCTCTAAATGAGCATGCTGCCATTGGAACATAATGTGGGGAAGGGACAGTACTGCTACAAAACTGTTCCACAACCAATATGTAATTCCAGATTGCTGTGTTGTACTTGGGGCAAAGACCACACTGCAATTTTAGAACCAAGTGTGGTCATTTACTATTTTTTTGTAAGTACATATATTCTTTTCTTTCAGAAATTAAAATGCTGTATCTATATATATTTAGCTTGTATAGTGACATGGCAAGGAGATTTAAATTGCTGCGCTTTTTTCCTTCACTAGGTATGCACACTTAAGTCTCCATTTCAGCTCCCTGCCCTCTCTCCTCCGAATTCAGTTGTGTCTAATTTGGTAGCAGTCTTGTCTGAGTCAGAAGGTTGTGGGTTCAAGTCCCACTCCAGAAGATTTGAGCATAAAATTGAGGCTGACATTTCTGTGCACTACTGAGGGAGTGCTGCACTATAGGATGTGCCGCCTTTCAGATGAGATGTTAAACTGAAGCCCTGTCTGCCCTCTCAGGTGGACGTAAAAGATCTCATGGCACTATTTCAAAGAAGAGCAGTCAAGTTCTCCCTGGCATCCTGGCCAATATCTATCCCTCAATCAACATCTCTAAAAAACAGATTATCACATTGCTGTTTGTGGGAGCTTGCTGTGTACAAATTGGCTTTCACTTTTCATACATTACAACAGTGACTACACTTCAAAAGTAATTCATTGGCTGTAAAGCACTTTATAAATGTAAGTCTTTCTTTTTTTTCTTCTGTCCTCTATACCTCTCCCTCATTATAAACTCTCCCACCTTTATTCATGACCACCTTATCCATCTTGCCATCTCACATCACTTGACTGCCATGGTCCCAATCACATAACTATCACTGATGACTTCTTAACCATCTAACTATCCATATCTCCTGCCCTCAATACCATTTCCTTCTGCACCGCTCTGGAAATACTTTCCATCAAGTTACTTACAACCACACACTCAAACTGCTTTCACCGCAACATCTTTGCAGATGTTGATTTGCTCAGAATTTCATTGCCTATACATGTTAAGGAGGACTGTACAATTGATATCCTTCCAAGTTGTAGAATATCCACAGGTGCAAGGAGCAATGGATGGAACATATTACAGTCCACACAATTTTATGAATAGATTTAAATTTATTAATGTCCAGTTAGTTTGTGATGCCTAACAACTTATCCTACTAACCCATCATTCCAGCCCTAATGACTTGAAGTCATGTATTTGCAATAGTTGTTTGGTTGCCAGATCCATCCTGTGAAGTCATGACTGGTAATTCTAGTAAAGGTTTCACAGAGAGTGGGGGATAACAGATACAACGAGACTCATGCCACTAGAAGATGTTACACGAGCAGGCTATAGGAATTCACAAGTCCCATTTTAAGTGCCTGGATAAATCTGGATGAGCCCTACAATACAGCTGAGTGACCATCTCAAGAATCATTATAGAATTCTGCATAATATTGCAATGAAAAAAGGGTCACTGCTTTCAGAACCTGAAGGTGATGAAGCAGGAATGGAAGGAAGTCCATATCAATAGCATGAGCAGAGCGCACAGGAAGAAGAGGGTATGGAATAGGACAGCCAGAGAAAGGAGGGCCCAACTGATAAACTAGTTTTTTCAATTAACAAAGGGTCACTCATCAAATAAAGTCAATTCACACCTCCCTTTCTCCCTCCACACCCTCACAAAGTCACTTGCTGTTAAGGACCTCTGCTGAGCTCCTTCATAAGACAGAAGTCTACATTTCCCAAGTAGTGTTTACTTTACAGAACATTTACCAGAAAGTGCCAAAAATGCCAAATCACCCTAATAACAACTGTTTTTTAAAGAGTGTTATGCCAGCTAACTTAATTGCTCAAGTTCCTAATCTACTGCTCCTACAAGATGCTGCTCGAGGAGATGAAATTGAGAGGTATGTGCCAGGGATGGACCTGCCCCTGAGTATTAAAGGCCTGAAGTGACTCTTGTCTCAGGGAAACAACTGTCCAAGAAGGACCAGTTTCTGACTGTCATTCTCTTGCAGTAGCAAGGTATGCTGGGTCCTTGCCTGAAGCTCACAGGTGTGAAAGAATTGGAGGGGTCTTATGCAGCAGGCCCAATGTCACTTACTGGAAAGGCATTGACATTTTGCACCCAACACTCTCTGATGCTGGGCACAGGCTCACAGGAGTTGCTAACAGATACAAATAGGAGCCATTCAGTATAGACCAGATGGTCTGAACCAGTCTTGGAAGCTTTGTGAAAGGGTCCTGCTCAAGGATCCACAAAAACATAAGAACATAAAAAATGGGAGCTGGATAAGGCCATTTGATCCTTCAAGCCTCCTCCACCATTCAACAAGATCATGGCGGATCGTCTACCTCAACTCCACCTTCCCACACTATCCCCATATCCCTTAATTCTTTCAGTACACAAATATCTATAGACCTCTGTCTTGAATATACTCAACAACTGAACATCTACAGCTCTCTGGAGTAGAGAATTCCAACATATTTACAACTACTTGAGTGAAGAAATTTCTCCTCATCTCAGTCTTAAATGGCTGAAGCCTTCTTCTGAGACAGTAATCTTGTGTTCTGGATTGCCCAGCCAAGGGAAACATTTTCGCAGCATCTACCCTGTCAAGCCCCTTAATAATTTGATATGTTTTAATTAGATCACCTCTCATCTTCTAAACTCCAGCAATATAGGCTTAATGTACTCATTCTCTCCTCATAGGACAATCCCTTCATCACAGGACCCAGTCCAGTAAACCTTTGTTGCACTCCCTCCTGGGCAAGTATGTCCTTCCTTAGCTAAGGAGACCAATACTGCACACAGGGCAAAATTTAATGTGGCCATTTAAAGCGGGAATGGTGCCATGGGGGGAAATGGAGAATCGTGTCAGAACTGTCCGCCTGGAAATCAGGCATTGTGACATCGGTTCTGGATTTTGTCAGCAGCGGGAAAGCACCAAGGCGACAATGCCGTCCCACTCAATGGGAAGTTATTTTAAATTTCTGAGAGGTTGTCTATAATGCATTTACATATTATTTGTGATTTAATGGTTGGCTCTTGATTTAGTGGATGGCAGGCAGAACTCAGGTGACTTTGGTTTTACGACCATTAAAACGAGGCTTCAGAGCCTCGATGAGGAGGCAGACCTAGGCATTGCTGCATCGGTGAAGACGCGGGGGGTTATCAGGCCACTGTCGGACTGTGTTGCTATGTACACTGCAAGGGGGCTCGGGGTGCTGTGAGCTCTGGAAAGAGGACCAGGGACTTGGGGACTCTGCAAGGGGGATTGGGATCTTCGGGACTCTGCTATGGTTTTGTGTGGGTTAGAGGGCGCCTGAAATGGGTCATGATGCTGCTATAAGTTTTTTCGCTCATACAGCTGAAAGAGAGGGTCGGCTATCTGCAAGGTTGGCCTTTGACTGCCATCAGGGACTCCGCCAAGAGATCTATCAAAAGAACAGTTGCCAAGGTCGGGTCATTTCTGCATTGACAGTGCACTGTAGGCCCACAGGTCACCTGGCATAGGTCTCATGCTCCCTGTGTTTATGGACCCCCATGGTGTAATGCAGCGCCTCCGACGGAGAGAGGGCCAACAGGCTGCTGCACCTGCCCGTGAAGCTCCATGATGAGAGCAGCAGCAGCCAGCAATGCCAAGAATGACCCATCTGCATCAGAGAACGTACTGGACTCAAATCAACTTCCTCTAAATGTCTGCGCGCCATCGTCAGCGAAGACTGCGCCTCTCCAGGGAACCAACACCAACCTATTCGCCCTGCTGCAGGACGAGTTGCAACCTATGTGCTTTGGGGGTCACCCTATGTCAGTGGCCCTGAAAATCACAGTGGCACTGAACCTCTATGCATATGGCTCTTTCCAGGGATCCACTGGGGACATGAGTGGCATCTCCCAGGCAGCAGCCCACTGCTACATCAAGGAGGTGCCCAATGCCCTGTTCAAGAGGGCTGGTGACAATGTGTGCTACTGGACCGACCCTGATAGGCCGAGAGGGTCATCGGGTTAGGGGCAATCGCTGGATTTCCCTGTGTGCAAGGTGTGATGGATAGTATGCATGTGGCCATCAAAGCTCCAACAGACCAGCCAGCCGCCTTCATCAACAGGAAGGGCTTCCATTCAGTCAATGTTCAGTCTGCGACCACCAAAGGTGTTTTCTGCAGGTGTGTGCCCAGGAAGCAGCCACGAAGCCTACATACTTTGACAGTCCCAGGTGGCACAGCTTTTCAGGCCCCACCACTCGCCTTCAGGGATGCATTCTCGGGAACAAGGGCTACCCATTGAAGACCTGGCTTCTCATGCCTGTGTGGAACCCTCGCAATGCAGCGGAGGAGAGGTACAACAATTGTCACGGATCCACACGAGCGACCATTGAGTAGGCCATTGGCCTACTGAAGACGAGATTCCGCTGCCTCGATCGATCTAGTGGAGCCCTGCAGTATGCTCCTGCGAGGGTCTCGCGTATTGTGGTGGTCTGCTGTGCTCTCCATAATCTAGCAGTGCAGATGGGGGAGCCCTTATATGATGATGAGATGTCTGAGAGACACTCCTCTACTGACAAGGACGATGCAGAGAAGGGAGAGGAGCAATCAGCATTGGATGCTGAAGATGTTGCACCAGAGGCCAGGCAGATAGAGTGATGTGCCAAGGTGGAAAGAGACATCCTCCTAAACACCTGCTTTCAGCTACCCTGATGTCCAACCACAGAGTCTCCAATTAAGACTCACCTTAGTGCACGTAGTCTGTCTTCTCCTTTCCATTTGTGTTCCCTGACTTTTGACCAGCTGCAAAGTGTGCTAGTGCCCATGGTAGAACAATGAGGGCTGTGGTCACATTGGCATTGCATTAAAGGGGAAGGGGGAAGTCAGCGACTCACACAGTCAAGGCATAATAGAAAAATGCCTCCTGACAATAAATGTTAATGATTATTGAAAAGTTCTTTTGTTACAATCAATAAAGTGCATATGTTCTGCACCTATGAGTCCCAGATGTGGCAAGGTGGATTTCTTAATATGTTTGCGAGTGCTCCTATGCGATGTGATCCCTGCGATAGCAACATCGCTGCAGGCAGGCTGCTGATCAGGCTGCCCTTGGCCTGAGATGAGTTTGGCGGGCGTCTTCTAAGTGCCTGAGGCCTGGAGGGCCCGGCTGCCTGATGGTTTCCTGCACAGGTGCAGGTCTCTCCTTACGTGTCGCGACTGCTGGAGCTGGCCTCACTGGCGGTGAGACTGAGGAGCCGCTGTCCACACTCGGAGTGCCCTGAGGGGAACCCCCCCCCATCCCCCAGATATGCAGGTCAGCTTCTCCTTCTCTCTTTCAAGGCTCACTTGAATCTCCTTGCTCACCAGAGATGGACGAGGAGCAGGAGAAGTCTCAAGGCTTCTGGTCCTTCTCTCGCTTTGCCACTGCTACGTTGAGCACATGGCCAAGGCAATGGTGTGCAGATCTGCGTGTATCTGTGGAATCAGGCTCGCCATGACGGTCACCAACCTCTTGATGGAGGAAGCCATGCGCTCACATGCCGGGGACATGGCAGCACTCATGGCATGGGTGAACTGTCCACCCAAAGCTACATGTGGCCTCTGGAATCTCAGCCAAATGTTGCCTTACCCCTCTTTGCAACTCCAGCATGCCCTGTGCTGTCAACACTATCATCTTCCCGAGCCTCGACTGTCTCAGTCTCAGCCTCAGCCAGCTGTTCAGGCGCATGTGCGGTGCTCTCACCAGCTTGTGACCCTGATTCTAAAGCCGAGCGCAAACCCACCAAGGTGAAAGTATCTGCACTGGAGGAAGGTGCAGGAGATTCATGGGACGGTGCATCCTCCGACTGCTGATCTTCCTGTATAACAGAACACAAACATGTGAGGGTTAGGATGAGCAGATCTAGTCATGCCAACCATGCATGGTGTGGGTCTCCAGAGTTGAGCTGTATGTCAATGGAAGTCAATCCTCATTCTTTTGCACAGAGGCTTCTATGTCAGCATCCGCTATGGAGCAGTCATCCGGAGTCCCTGCCAGTTTGAGTGCATCCTCCTCCACCATGGAGAGAGGCCTAATATTGGGGATCCCTCTGCCAGTCCATGATGTCTCTCTTGTGTGGTGGGCTCTCTTGTCCTGCAAGTGGAAAGAGGGAGATAGTCATACTTTGCTGAAACATCAATATGACAATTCTGCTAGTGGCAGCCCCTCGACCCTTACTGGATTTCGCACATAGCTTATCCTCCCATCAGCTCTCAGGGAAGTTAATGGGGGTGAGCTGCGAAAGAGGTGGCCTGTGGCCAAGATGCAGCCATGCATCTGTCAGGAGGTGAAGCATGACCCCCTTTGCCAGTGCTTTTGTGGTGCTTCCCTCTCATTGTCATGCTACATACTCGAAGCCTCGTGCAACCCCTCAAAAGGAAAGAGGTATGGACCACTCACTTCGGCGAAATAAATGAGGTTGTTAACTCTTCCTACACTGGACTCATGTCTGGGTGGGTAGTGGGGGTGGGGGGGGGGGTGGCGGGTGTTGGTGGTGACCCCACGGCAGCTGACCTCCTCAGTGATCTCTGTCCAGATGTCCAGGCTTGCTTGGCCAGGTGGGAGGACCTCTTCTTGTCATCGATGGGGAAGAGAACCACTCATCTTTCCCTTGCAGCTTGGAGGAGAATTTCCAGGGAGGCATCACTAAACTTTGGGGCCACCCAGTGTCTTCCTTTTGCCATGGTCAATGCAGGCTCTGTTTTAGCTTCCTTGCCTTTCAGTCCGACGTAGGGGCCCTGGGGCAGCAAGCAGCAGCTGATGGGGCATTGAGGCACCAGGAGCAGCTGGAGGGGCCCCGAAGCACCAGGAGCAGCTGGAGAGGTCCTGAGGCGCCAGGGGCAGCAGGAGGGGTCCTGAGGCGCCAGGGGCAGCAGGAGGTCCTGAGGCACTAGGGGCAGCTGGAGGGGTCCTGAGGGACCAGGGGCAGCTGGAGGGGTCCTGAGGGACCAGGGGCAGCTGGAGGGGTCCTGAGGCACCAGGGGCAGCTGGAGGGGTCCTGAGGCACCAGGGGCAGCTGGAGGGACCAGGAGCAGCTGGAGGGGTCCTGAGGCACCAGGGGCAGCTGGAGGGGTCCTGGGGCACCAGGGATAGCTGGAGGGGTCCTGAGGCACCAGGAGATCCCAAGGCAGCTGGAGGGGTCCTGAGGCACCAGCGGCAGCTGGAGGGGACCTAGCACCAGGGGCAGCTGGAGGGCCCATGGGGCACCAGGAGCAGCTGGAGGCGCCCTGGGGCACCAGGGATGGCTGGAGGGGTCCTGAGGCACCATGAGATCCCAAGGCAGCTGGAGGGGTCCTGAGGCACCAGCGGCAGCTGGAGGGGACCAAGCACCAGGGGCAGCTGCAGGGCCCATGGGGCACCAGGAGCAGCTGGAGAGGCCCTGGGGCAGCTGGAGGGTCCTGAGGCTCCAGAAGCAGCTGGGGGTCGTGTGATACCAGGGGCAGCTGGGCTGTCCTGAGGCTCCAGGGGCAGCTGGAGGGATTCTGAGGCAGCAGGGGCAGCTGGAGATGTCTTGGGCAGCAAGCTGCACTGTGGAAGGCAGTCGTTCTCAAAAGGCAAGAGTGAATGTACGCTGGCAGGCCTTTAAATATGCCGCCAGCGCCTGTTCCGGGATCATCAATGTCTCACCCCTGCACCGCGCTGCGTGATTGCAGGTGAGGGAGTGATCATTGCCTCTAGGATGTAAAACAGTCGCTCGCTGTGTGATCGTAGTGGGCTGGCCATCCACATCACATTCAGGAACGGCATCCATTTCCGGGCTCGCGGCTGGTGTTGGCTGTGGGCTCACTGAATTCAGCCCAGTTCTTCAGGTGTGGCCTCATCAATGCCCTGTATAATTGTATTAAAAGTCACTTACTCTCATATTCCAATTCCTTTGCAACAAAAGCTAACATACCATTTGCCTTCCTAATTGCTTGCTGTACCTCCATGCTCACTGTCTGTGCTTCATATACAAGGACACCCAGGTCCCTCTGAATGCAAATATTTCCCAGTCTCTCACCATTCAAAAATATTATGCTTTTTTATTTTCCCTACCAAAGTGAGTAACTTCACACTTCACCACATCGTATTCTATCAGCCTCTTTGTGTCCTCTTCACTGCTTATTTTCTCACCTACCTTTGTATGATCAGCAAAGTTGTATACATTAAACTCAGTCTCCTTATCTATGTCATTAATATAGATTATAAATAGCTGAGGCCCTAGTACGAATCCTTGCAGAACCCCACTAGTTACAACTGGTCAATCTGAAAATGTCCTGTTTATTCCTGCTCTCTGTTTCTGTCCATTAACCAATCAGAAAATCAAGAGGTAGAATCAGTTTGGGTGAAGCTAAGAAACAGAAAGCAGAAGAAAACAGTAGTTGTAGTATAGGAAAGAGTATAAACCTGAAAATTAAAGGTGCATGTAACAAGGGTAATATAGTAATCATGGAGGACTTCAATCTGCATATAGATTAGGTAAACCAAATTTGCAGTATTAATGTGGAGGACAAGTTAATGGAATGTATACAAGATAGTTTTCTGGATCAGTACGTCGAGGAACAGACTAGTCTATTTTGGATCTAGTATTGTGCAATAAGAAAGGGTTACAAATAACCTTGTAGTAAAGGGACCTGTGGGGAAGAGTGACCATTAATATATTAACCCCAATCCAATGAGATCTAATTTTGTGTGCTAACCTCTTGTGGTGCATCTTATCGAATGTTTATCTAAATACACTACATCCACAGGGTCCCCCATGTCCATCCTACTAGTTACATCCTGAAAAACTGCAACAGATCTGTCAAACATGATTTCTCTTTTGTAAATCCCTGTTGACTCTGCTTAATTATATTATGATTTTCTAAGTGCCCTGTAACTACATCCCTAATAATAGATTCTAGCATTTTGCCTACTACTGATGTTAGGTTAATTGGCCTATAAGTCCCCATTTTCTCTCTTCCACCTTTCTTAAACAGCTGTTCTAAAATCTATGTAATTCTGGAAGATCAAAACCAATGCATCCACTATCTCTGCAGTTACCTGTTTTTAAAACCCTAGGATTCAGGTAGTCAGGTCCAGGAGATTTGTCGCCACTTAGAGCCATTAATTTCTCCCTTTCTTTAAGTTCTTCATTCTCACTAAACCCTTGGTTCCCCATTATTTCTGGATTTTTTTTGTGCCTTTTACAATAAAGACAGATGCAAAATATTTGTTTAATGTCTCTGTCATTTCCTTATTCCACATCATAATTTCACCTGTCTCTGCCTCTAATGGGCCCACATTTACTTTCATTAATCTTTTCCTACTTACATACCTACAGAAACATTTACAATTTGTTTTTACATCTCTTGCTAGTCTACTCTCAAATT